>NC_092795.1:7620208-7932708 GCF_918797505.1 Bemisia tabaci | reverse complement strand
ACGCTAAAAATTCTCGTTTAAACCGCATTTCGAAATATTTAGTAAATTTTGAGTAAAAAATTTGCAAAAATTTCGCGGATTTTCAACTTTGACCCCCTGCCGACTTGAAACTTTAGGGAAACATGGGGCATTGTTAGAGAAATGAATTGGGCAAGTTTCAATGGTATCTGACACGAGCGTGAAATAGCTCATTTTGCACGTACCCCTATGCCAATGTTTTGGTGTGTTTCTCTGGGACCCCAGGAATGAATAAACGCAACGCGTTGAATGCTTTATTTGCAGGTTTGCTTTATCTTCCAGGCTTTCATTCACTGAAACATCTTACAGAGTTTTTGAGGATTCTTTTTAAAAAGTCATTCTGGAAGTAATTTAGGTACTTTGGAACTATTTCAATTGTAGCCATACACTTATTTAGTCACTGAATAAGTTCGTTTGACCAACTTGTGGCAAGTAATTTTGCAAAAACATTTTGTAGAGACAAATTCCAACTTATTTTGTCCTTAATGTGCATCTGGTACCTTTTTACATTTTCAGGGATTAGAGTTGGACGACTTTTCAAAAAGCAAACTGAAGATCACAGCTGATGAACTGGTGGAAGAGAAAGAAGAGGCATTGTCCATCTGCAACAATTGACATGCTGGGCCCTCAATCAAAGGAGCAAGCCGCGCAAAACTATGATTGATCTACCTTGATGTATAGCAATAAACCAGAAACTTTCACCTGTCACTCCAGCACGTCATGCATCCCCAGTGTGTTCCATTTTTTTTTTCAAGCTGAGTTAAATCCATGTTGTTGAATGTATCCATGTAGTTATTATGCTGTTAGAACAGTCGTTATGAAAAACTAACCCAACTCAGTACAGCAGTGCCTAGCACCTCCTTGAATCAAATTGAAAACCTGCCAGCTGATCTCTCTGTTTTGCTGGACTGGTTATTTTATCGTTTGTCTGTTGAATATTATGAATTTTTATTTAGCGTAACTGCCCTTTATTCGTTTTTAATTCGTATCTTGTCTATTTTTTTGGATTTCCTATTCAATAGGCCAATTTTACCTCATTCCGTACTGAATAAAATCCTTCAGCTTTATTTGTTAAAGGTAACTCATCTAAGTCATGCTACAACAGACCAACCAAACTCTTCATATTTTAACAAGTCAAATGTTTTCAGAGTAATGTCTCTGCCGAGAATTAACTGACAGATATGGTTGAAAAAACGAACAAATCCTCTAAATTATTAATGATCGGATGTTATTTATCATGTAATGATTTTTTTTTGGGGGTGTTAAATGAGTCAATCTATGATCGTTCCATTCTAATCTCACACTTACGTAGTTCAATTGTAGTTGTAGTTCTGTTTCTTCTTGGGTTGAGGGTGAGTCTAGCTCTTAATAAATTAAGTTAGGTTAAAGGAAGTGTGAATGCTGCTACAAGAGTCTGAATTTCCAAGTCTCATACAATTCAAAAATAAAAGTAATCCGTAAGTACAACAAAGTTTGGTCTGATATTTTGTTTTTTGTAACGTAAGTAAAATAGTTTGTCAATTAGATGTCCAAACCAGACAGCTGAACTCGATCTTCTCGTTTTTAAGCTCATATCTTATACAATCAAACACAGGAATATAATTTGATACTCGCAGCCTTGTAAATTTTAAATTGTAAGAATGTTTGTACGATTTTAGTCAAGTATATTGTGTATTTAATGGGAAGTGTACAGCTGCAAACTCTTTAAATGTGATTAGCATTCAGTGGAGTGGCAGGCTTTGCCTTGTATTGATCGATCTGCCATTTAAACCCCATGGAAAAGGATCAATAAACAGGGTATTTGCAATGAACACTTTAATAATTGATTCTTTACCACAGCTTCAATTGGGGAAATATCGATAGTCAATCATTCTCGCCTTGCCACCAATAGCATTTGGATGGCATTTAGCAGAAAGGAACTAAAGCATTATAGTGTCTTCGAAGTCTTACAACATCTTTGTTTTAAAAAATGAATATCCAATGCATGCATAGTAATAAAATTCACACGATCATATTCCTTTAAAATCAATACTTTTTTGGTAGAAAAACAAACAATTTGCTCTTCTATGCACGTTTTAGATGAAGATGCATGATTTTTGCAACCTTTTATTTGCGCTGGTTTCAGTGGCGATTCTGCAAGTTGGCATCACTATTTTTACTACATTTGAAATCATTAAAAATATCAATTTTAGGTGAGGCAAGCTGCCTCATTAAAATTGATTGTTTTACATACATTTTAATGGAGGGAAGACAGTTTTGCCAACTTTCAAGAATCGCCACTGGCTGGTTCCCCTTTGCTAAATGCGATCCATTTCTTAATCTTTTTTTACTTATGCTAGATGCACTGAACTATTGACTGCAGCCTTGAGGGTCTTATCATCTAAGCTGCTAAATTTCATGTCTTGCTCTTCTGGGGAGACAAATTTTGAAGTTAACGGCTCCAATTTTGTGACTAATGCTCATTGATATTGAATGTAGGCTGTCTGTCAACTTCAACGAAGAACTTCCACTGAATTCTTTGACACCGATTGATACAGATTGCTAGATGCAAACCTAAAGGCTTTTGCAGCAAGAGATACAAATGCACTTGAGAATGATGAGTCACAGTTATGTTAGCACAGACTTCACCCTCCAATGTAAAGGCGGTATCGCTGATTTAAAACAAAATTTCATAAAGGTTATTTGTCTGTTGTTTTTATACGCAGCAAAGATCTAAGAATCAACTAGAGGGCAATCTTCTTGTGAGTTAATTAACTCTTCAATCATCATAATTTATAAGGAGTTTTTTGTAGAGCTTTTACCATTAATTGATAAATGTACCCTCATAAAATTTACGCTTTAATATAAGCAGGGTTTGTGGCAGATGCTATTTTTTCTAAAGTATATTTCAAGAATATTTCAGTCGAGTTCCAGGAATCGGCACACATTTATGTAAAAAAGACGGACAAATTTATGAGTGAAAAGAGAGTTGTTACAAACAGCATTGTTCTGCTTTTTTATAAGGGTGGTTGTCGCATTATATTATTATTGGTACTTAGTTAAGTTTGTTCTGCATTGTGCAGGATTAAAATTTCGAAAGACAGTAGTTTCATGAAATGACTACCATGGATATTCTGTTTGTTTAAGTTTGTTCTTCTTAATTTTTTCCCATTTTTTGGTTTTATGGAAGTTCATTTTCCCCGATTTTTATAATTTTTTTCTTCTGGAATTGTAAATAATTTTTTTATAAATTCTGAAAATCAATTCATAGTTTGCTTCTCTAATAAACTGCCGAAGGTCTAGTTTATTCTGGACCCCTCAAGTCTGCTCCTTCCAAATTTTTTACTTTTTGTATTACAACAATGTAAATTTTGTGTTACTCATTTTAATTTTATATTTTTAGTGAAATAAACAAATACAAATTTTACATATTATGGTTCAATCTGTGAATAAACACAAGTCCAGGAAATATGCCACCTCTTGATCCGCCAGAAATGCATGAAGAACAATAATCCATTAGAGCAAATTTTTAAAGAGAAATTGCCTTTTTTCCCAAAAGACTTCTGGTGAAAATATTAGAGGATACTTTTCGCGAAACAGAGAATTTAAGTGGAAATTTTGAGGAAATGTATATTTTTCCAACGAGAAAAAACGTAAGATCTAGAAATAAGCGGAAAGTCATCACTGCAGAATTTTCAATGTTTTAGGACACTTGTTAAATGAAAAAAAAGAAGAAAAAAAGTAATCGGCACTACAATTAGAAACAAATTTGAAATTACTATAAGAAGAGTTAAAAATTTTAAGTCAAAGAAAAAAATTAAAAATCAACGAATATTCTTGTATTAGTTTATTTCTGGTTACCTGACCTGACAGGCATTGAATTGTGCAATTTAAAAGCACACCATTTCATCTCTTCTAAGAACGGCTTGAGGTGTTAATGGCTCAAATGTTGAAAGCACCAAGTAAACGTATCTACCAACCAACCTTTTTGACTTATCCCTTGTGACATCTAGGTTTTATGAGAAATTTCTTATTCCTAAAAAAAAAAGACGCAATTAGAGAGCCCAAATAGAAGCACTTTTTTGTGGGAGAGAAGTATTTAGAATACTAAACGTCTAAATAAAGTTAAGGAGAACAGGGGGAAAGTGCATTATAATTTGAGGATAGTGTTTTGTGACTGCACAATTCAATTTTACATTCAGTTCAAAATAGCAACATAAAGAAGACTCAAGGGAAATATGATAAAAAGAATACACAAGGAAAGTATAAAATTACAAATTTATGTTTCTGTATGACAGAATTTAAAACAAAATTACAAATACTCTACTTCTTTCAGCAACTGAAATAACACGGAAAATTCATCTTGCAGTTTCAAAAAGATACTCATGGTCGGCATGGAATTAATTGATGCATTGGTTCTTGTTCCTCGATCGGTTTTCTAAGATTGTGTCAACTGACACAGCAACTTGACACATTTCTTTCAAGATTTTATGAGGGAGGGGAAAAAAGGAAGTCGTCTCAATTCTTCTCTAAACTAACTGGATTTGATAACAGAAACCATAGTTTTCTTCAGAGAAATCATGTTATCAGATTTTGAATGAGCTAAAATTATAGAACCCAAGGTCCCAAAATCCAAGTTTCGAGAGAAACGGAGTAAAGAGTACCGTTCAATCTTATGAGCCCACTTTTAATGGATATTGTTAGGTTACATATATTTCTTGAGCTGAAACGATTGCGTTAGGTTAGCATGACACAGTTTTTCCTGTTTTTTTTTTTTTTTTTTTTTTTTTTTTTTTAAAATCGAAATTTGACTTTCGGCACTTGAGTCCTTAAGAAAAATACTAGTTATATTTTTGGATTCAAAGCACCGGTAGCTCACACTAGATTTTCTTATAAAAAATCACATACAACTTTGGACCAACTTCGAGCGTAGAGGGATTCCAATATTATGTTGAAAAACAAAACAAAAAACCCTTTTGAATCAGGGTGACACTTCTTGTTAATTACTAAAAATCATCTATTTCGTTTTCTATAGGAAACGGTTGGATGAAATCTGTAAAGGCTCAGAGAAAAGCCACAGCTCCTGAAAAACCAGTTGATTAAGAAACAGAAACTTGAACATCAATAGAACATGAGCCTTATAATAGCCTATTATCATAGGCCTACTATCATAGGCCTACTATCATGTCACCTATTATCATAGCGATATGATTAACAATTTATTGCCGAAAAGAAAATCAAGAAAGAAGAAGAGGTTAGAGATATCAGTATAAGACTGATCCTCATATTACAAATTCTTGAGGAAAAATAGAGAACTACCTACAATTAAAAAATAGATCACAGCCAACAAAGAGGCTCCAGGCAAAGGATATATTCACAGAGAACAGCAAACAAAAAATTATAAAAAACGTTCCAGACACATATTATTTTGATACCACAGAAGTAGACCTCTAGAAAATTAGATGTTTTCATTCAGGCATTTTTTAATGCTATTCCTAACAAACGACTTTGAGCTGTGTACACTAATTAGTGAATTGAGTTACCTGACTCTCTTCAATCTATTTGACTCAAAATTTTCCTGCGCCTGGTCTTATAGACGCACAGTAGAAAATAGCAAAACTGTTTGCTAAAAATTCTCAAGAGGATATCAATCAATGATAGATTCCAAGGAGATATTTAGTCAAGAGGGTCTCGGGGAAAAATGTTTAAATTTTGGCCTGGATGTTTTCAAAAAACCATCGCCGTTTTTACCCCTTCAACCTACTTTCAGGAACAACCTGATGACAATGATTTTCTCATATATTGAAAGCAAGCACTAAAAACTGCTTTTTAAGGGCAATCAGAAAATATGACAGAATCAATAAACCTACTGACAAAGTTTTGGCCTTAATTTTACACACACAAACATTGAGATTCAAAAGAATGATCAAATCTGACAATGTTCCGCATTGATTGATTGTTAGTTAGACAAAACGGATAGAGCATTTGGTATTGAAGAAGTTATTTTGCAGAGCGTTTCTTCAGTGAGAAGGGATCAGCTCCCCTTGTGTTGATCTGAATCTGTATCCGTGCAAGAAGATTCGCTCTACGTTCTGTATCACGGAATAGTGCGCGGATGAGATGGCGCACTTGATCGGCCTTAAACTCCTCAGCAAGTGGACCCTTGCCATCTGCCCATCGCTCATCGATTTCTTGCAGTGTTCCACCGAGCACTTTGGTCAGCTCCACAAATCTTCCCCACTTTCGAATCAATCGGAACACTTCTTGAGGATTCTGGAGGCAAAACGTAATACTACTATAGCAAGTGACAGAATTTAACTCACCATAAAATTGGAAAATTCATACAGGTAGGAGCTTAGGTGATACAGAAGGACTATTACTATCATTCGCATCTTTCAAATGTTATTAGGGGGTATTTTCTTTTTAGATATTTATGACAGAAGTTCACAAATAAACATTGCAAGATCATAGTTCATGATTTATGGTTCAATTGTCCATTTTTCACCTAGGCCTCATCTTACAAATATTTTTGGGGGTGACAGATAATCAGAATCTGTGATAGTAAGTCTAAAACACTTCAAATTTTGAAATTAGTTTGGGAGCAGAAAAAGAGGGGATCATAACCAAAAACAAAATTTCAAGTATACTTGAGCATAATCAGATATTTTTGTTTCAGCAAATTTTCTAGTAAAATTGTGACCATTCAAGGGAAAAGGGACTTTGCTCGACCACGGCTACTGAAAACTTTGCCCCTATTGGTAGATTAATGTCTTTTCCTGTAGATTTACACAATATTTCACTAGCAAATACTTTTTTGTAGTATATATATCATCAAGTACTTCTAACTGACAGGCTTAAATAGTTGATTTTCCAACATATCTAAGTAGAGAGGATTCGTCTTGTCTTGGAGAAATTTCAAGTACATTGAGGTATATGTAGACAGAGGTATGCAAAACAGGCACATCTGCATTGCTGTGTTTCCAAATCTCACCTATTTTGATTCTTCCGAAGGAAATCAACCTACATCCCTACTCGAAAATAACTGTAATTTCTCTCTTTTATATAAAGGTAATTTCCACCAAATTTTAAGAGAAAACGATGGTTGGTTTCTTTCCAAAGGGTTACGATAGAGGATGAAATTTTAAAAAACTGCAAAGTAGATTTGACTGTTTCAATTGATTTTGTCCGTTTGGCTGATATTTAAAAAACCACTGTATTCAAGTACGATATAAGATTTTTATGAGAAAAATCAAGTATTTTAACAAACTAAGAGGATTCGTGAGTTTACATGATCAGGGGTTTGCATGGAGATTTTCTGACTGAATTTCTGATACTTACAGGAAACAATCTCGGTAAATCCTCTATGATGTTCTGAAAAATAGTGACTAGATTAGTTGCAACGTCAGAAGCGATGTCATCTATGCTAAGAATACAGTTGATTAGTTCTTCGACTAAGGTGCTTGATATTTGTCCTGAAAAAGATTTCAAGTTAGAATTTTAGAAAGGTAACTTGAAACATTTATAACTTGGATTACAATGAAGTCTTGATTAAATGTGATTCAGAGTATCTATGTTTGATCAAAGATGATTTCCTGATTAGCATCAAAGTAAGAGGAAAAGGTAATCAGGAGAGAAGACCAGGGGTGCAGAAAGTTCATCAGTGTACGCTTTCACCAGCAAAACGCTTTTCCCTATTCACTATTACACAGCGTAATTTTGATAAAAAATCAGTGCGGTCAAAGTAAATTTGACAAAAAATCAGCGTGGTCACAGTAAATTTTGGCAGTTTGACAGTTTGGCCAGCCAATCGACAGAAATATAGACTGGTCAATCAACAGATGTCTAAACTGGTTGATCAGCAGATGATTCGACCCGTTGCAGGATGTACGTAATTTTTTCATTTTTTTGTTCCCCAGCATTTTTTGGTTTCTTCTGACTCCAAAATTTAAAACCTGACTATTTCTTGATTTTCTCTGATCTTTAATCAAAACGTGCACTCAGATTTTTTTTTTTTTTTTTTTTTTTTTTTTTTTTTTTTTTATTTTTTTTATTTTTTATTTTTATTACGTCGACTGAGCATTTTACCAGTGTACTTGGAAAAGGGTGGCCAGCAACAAAAAATTATTCAGTAAAATAAAACTTTCTCATGAACTAAAAAATCAAATCATTTTCAGTGTGCAGTGCACTATCTGAATTGCTCCTTGATAAAAAGAAATGAAAGTAAATTTTGGAAAAGAAGGGGAGGGGTTGGAGTGGGGAGAGGTAAAGTCTTGTCCATTGAATAACCCGGGTAAAAAAAACAGCCACTCTAGATAGCTATTTTACACTTGTTGTTCGTTCTTAGTTAGGACTAGAGTACCTGTATAGGAAGAGTATGGACAGATCTGAAACTCCGAAAGTCCATCAGGCCTTCACCGATGCCTCCGCGAATAAAGTTAGGGCCCAAAAGGGCAGCCAACCTATGAATTTCGAATGTCCAGAGGGATTTACAAATACAATTCTTACGAACCGTCGTTTAGAAAGCATGTATTTGGCTTACTTTTTGCATAAATGTACTTATTTTTGCGAAAGAACGCTCATTTATGTACACTCTTAGCCATCTTGGTTAGAATTGAAATCTGTAGGCTGGCAGTGAAATTTTGTGCGTTAGAAGTTGCTCAGAAGGGTGGCTGCACTTTTGGGCCCTAAGTCCTCCATGAACCGATCTGTCCATACTCTCCCTATACAGGTACTCTAGTTAGGACTGGGTTAGTGTTAATTTTGAATGCAAACAGCTGAGCCATCCATGAATGGCAATCTATGAAAGTTTAAGTTGGAAAAGAGAGGAGTTTGAGTGATTCACTAAACAAGCTCATAAAATACCTTGATTTCTTGGAATAAATGCACAATGAGGATCGACACAAAGAGCTGCAGTGGGAGGGGGCTTCCATAATTAACTGCATTGAGTGTTATTTATGAAAGTTTTAGTCAAAACTGAAGATATAAGTTTCCATGCATGGTTTACAGTTGAAACACAATAGTGTAAAGTTAGGTGACCTGATTTTGTAGGTCATTAAATGACACGGAAAATAATCTTTGAATGCAATTGGCAGTCACCTCCTAAACTTCCTTCATGAAATAGGTGCATGATGCAAAAGCACCCACTGAGGTCCGAGTAGGATCACCGATGCCAAAACCAAGTAGTTAATATTATTGAATCTTACCCATTATTTTGGTATAGGTGGATGCTGGAAGAATGTGCGTCCAGACGGACTGCAATAGCTTCAATTGCCGTAAACACTGCCGCATGGACTTTTCGATCGAGACCGGAAAAACAGAGGTGTCTCCGAGAGTAATGAGTCCTACCAGCAGCAAACACACAGTGAACATCTATTACAAGGTTTTCCTTAAGGTCTTTTTTTTCACCTTCCAGAAGTTATCAATGAAAAAATGTACTGCAAACTTAAAAACAATGTAACTTGGTTCACAACATAGACTTTCCGTCATACCTAACTTTATCATTGGAAAACAGATGAGCAGACTTTCTTGCAAATTTCTGTGGTTTTAATATTCTGTTTTCAGAATGAGTTGTTGTGATTTCAAAAGATAAAATTTGCATGTTCCTCTTTGAAAAAATAAAATACAGATGAAAATCTTAGAACATCGAAAGAAAGATACATTTTTCTTGAGAAAAGTAATTCAAATCAGAAATGAAAACATATATTCAGAGCCTAATTAATTTAATCAGAGCCAAGATTCAGCTACCTATTTTTGATAGGTTGCTTTTCTCAAAGAAAAAAGACATTTTCCAATAACACGAAAAAGGTCATTTGTCAAGTAGTCAGCCATTATAATCAATGATACTTAGATGTATTTTGTTTCACTTGACTTTATCAAGAAACAAGAGCAAACAGTAAGTCAATGGCTCAACTTGTTTGCTAAAAAAAGCATTGTTGCTTTACTTTTTGGAACTACCTGTCCTGACAGATCTGCGACAAGCTGCCTTTTCCTGTGAAGACGTCAGACCATCCTATTAACAATGTGAGGGACATACCTGAATCCTTAATGATGTCAACAATTTGTTTCTTCTGTGTTTGCACTTGCTCTATGAGGACAGTTAGCCCAGCTTTCCGCAATGGCTGCACCAGGTCAACCATGGTAACCAAGCGGGCATCAAGAGTTTGTGGGAACTTAGGTTTGTACTCAACTATGAGGAAAACAGACTTATGTGCCAGGTAAAAGCAGTTATTGAAAAACAATGCTGGAAAAAGGAAAGACAAATATAAAAGAAATGTTATTATAATTGGCTATAAATTCTGAGTCTAAATAAGTCCTCTTTAAATTTTCTGGAAAGAGACAAAATTAGATTCGAGTTCAGCTTTAAAAAACCTAGCCACAATGCGGCAAACATTGAATATGCTACTGGAGAGGGAGCGAATTTTAATGATATAGTATATTTATTCTCATCGACATTTCACGCAGGCAGGGTTTCCGTAATATCTTCATTTTCCATCTCAGATTCTGCTTAGAGCAAAACCATGACGAGTGTGACTTAGAAATTGAGTTAAGAAGGGCATTTTTTAGTCATGAACATTAAATTTTGGCACTTTGAAATATCATAAAGGGTAAATTATTCGAATTAAAAACTGTAAAAAAAATTCTTAGATCAATGCGAGGAGGACCCCCTCCTTCCTTTCAAAGTTTCATTCAATAAACTAAACCTCAGAAAGAGCTACAGAGAAAAATAGACGGACATTACACGATTTGGACATGCGCTTTGAGAAAATATTTTCAATTTCAATTTTCTCATCAAACAGTGATTTGATCAGGGGCGGATCCAGCGTAGTGTTCAGGGGGGGGGGCGAATTTTGAGGCACGTGACTGGGGGGTCTGGGGGGGGGTGCCCCCCCAGTAAAAGGGGGGTCCGCCCCCCCCCCCCGGAAACTGATGAGAATTTAAACACTTGCTGATGGAATTTTAGCCTATTATTAGCCTTGGAAGTTCTTAATATTTAGACGGATATTTTTATAGGTATCCCCACTTTTTTCCGTCAATTTGATGGTAAAACACAAGAGAAAAAATTCAAACCTCAATTCAAACGTTTATTTGTACTTGTTTTGGATATCTCAAACCTGTAAATAGTCTATTCTTCTTAGTAACATTAAAATATCGTAAAAAGCAAAAATAGCTTAAAACATCAGACTTTGAAATTTAAATGAAGGAAGACTGCTAGAGAACCAACAATATCCTGCATTTACAAATACCCTCTCAGTATAAAGTGCTAGTACTAATTTATTTTTTGTTTACTTTGTTTGTTTATTTTTTTGTGAATCTCAGAAAAAATAGACAAAACAGAAAATGTGCGGAAAATTTTTTGGCTACTTTATTTTAAACATTTAAAAAAAACTTCATGATGCAAAAAACAGCCACTGGGGGTCCAGGGGCATCGCCCCCGGCTATGCCCACAGCTTAAAAATCCTCCTCCCTGCACTAAAAAATTACAAAACGGTTATCATTCCTACCAGGCTCCTTTTTTCCCCTTCTTTCCCTTCTTTTTCTTCTCTTTTTCCCCTTTCTTTCCCTCCCTCTTTTTTTTTTGGCTCCAGGGGGGGGAGGCGATCCCGCCATTGCCCCCTCCCCTGGATCTGATAAAGTTCCGAGTGAACACATGGGTCTAATACAACGAGGAGTTTGTGTAATTGATGTTCAGTAAAATATTTTTGCAACAATTTTAAGTGTTATTCTGTTTTCTGGCGTTTTCTGTTTTTACACAGGCATTACATTTTCCATTTTTTTACGGACACAACATTATCCATTTTTTCATGGACATTACATTATCCGTTCTTTCACGGACATTACATTTTACGTTTTATTTGAAACATTTTTTTCCACAAAAATAATGTTTCTAAATAAAAAATGATAGTTGTCAAATGTCTTTCTTGACTATCGACCTCATTTTTGATACATACTAAAAAACATAATAATGCATTTTACTTTAAACATAGATTTTTGATTAAACAAAGGAATGTCCTTTTAAACTCCCCTTTAATAAAATGCCCAGAAGGAGTTGAAATAAAATAAAGAGATGCACTGACCTGCTTGTTGCGGGATTGAAGTGAGCATTTTAGCATGGTAGACGGATACAACATCAGCATACATGCTAACAATATTACGAGCTGCACAGAAGAGCTTAACTGCATGTAGTGTGCTGGTTGAATGAACAATGTCCTCCATTATCTCCGTCAGGGCCCCAACAAGTTCTGTTGCAGACTGGCTGATACAGCATGTGGGAAACTCAAAAGTGTTTTCGCAGAGGTCCATGTGCCAATTATCTGCTATTGATTCGTTGCTAACATTCGATGGTGCAACCTGGGTCATCCGATGAAGATCTTTCTTCATGAGATCCCGCGCTTTTGCTATATGTACCTGACTTGCGTTTTCACTGAACTGCTCTTCTGAGTTTGAGGTAAAGTGCGATAAGGCTGTAGTTTTGTGTGACAAAAATCCTGCAAAATTTAAACAGGAACAAATAAACAAAATGCAGTCTTGATGACTTTCAGTCATCCCTAAAGAATTTAATGCCACATTCCCAGTTTTTTTGACATCTGTCACTCTTACAGTATTACAAATAGTCCAGGCAAATAAGCCATGAAAGGGGCTATAGCCTGCAAAAATCCCGGGTAGCAATGTTTTCATCGATTCCTATGTAATTTTTGACGCTGAATCCGAATTTCAACTTTGCGCCATTAAATTCGGACCGGAAAGTTGCCAAATTTGGCAAAAATGGCCTAAAATCGGCCTTTTTTCCGGATTATGGCCTGTAACTTGCCAAAAATTGATCTGACGATAAAATTAGTTATTTTCAGAAATGAAGCTCGTTAAATTTCCTACAAATCAGTTCCTATACACTTTTTTGCTCAGGGCAAAATTAAGCGCGCTGGCGGGCTCCGAACTTTGTAAAATGTGCGAAAATTGCGCATACTGTAATGTGTTGGGTTATCCTTATTATTTACATCAATTCATTTCACTAAGTGTAAATTTTATCATCTGCACTTAATTTGTCCAGAAATTACTCGTCGGACGATTAAAACAGGAGACATCGGGCAAAAACCGCGAAAAACACAATTTTCGCTCATTTTTTAAAGTTCGGAGCCCGCCAGCGCGCTTGATTTTGCCCTGAGCAAAAAAGTGTATAGGAACTGATTTGTAGGAAATTTAACGAGCTTTATTTCTGAAAATAACTAATTTTATCGTCAGATCAATTTTTGGCAAGTTACAGGCCATAATCCGGAAAAAAGGCCGATTTTAGGCCATTTTTGCCAAATTTGGCAACTTTCCGGTCCGAATTTAATGGCGCAAAGTTGAAATTCGGATTCAGCGTCAAAAATTACATAGGAATCGATGAAAACATTGCTACCCGGGATTTTTGCAAAAACCGCAAAAAAAACGCGATTTTCGTTCATTTTTCGAAGTTCGGTGCCCGTCAGCGCGCTTAGTTTTGCCTTGAGCAAAAAAGTGTATAGAAACTTTTTTATGGGAAATTTAACGAACTTTTTTTTAAAACAACCAAATTGTCGTCAGATCAATTTTGGACGAGTCACAGGCCTTAACCCGCAAAAAACCAAATTTTCGCTCATTTTTCAAAGTTTGGAGCCCGCCAGCGCGCTTAATTTTGCCCTGAGCAAAAAAGTGTATAGGAACTGATTTGTAGGAAATTTAACGAGCTTCATTTCTGAAAATAACTAATTTTATCGTCAGATCAATTTTTGGCAAGTTACAGGCCATAATCCGGAAAAAAGGCCGATTTTAGGCCATTTTTGCCAAATTTGGCAACTTTCCGGTCCGAATTTAATGGCGCAAAGTTGAAATTCGAATTCAGCGTCAAAAATTACATAGGAATCGATGAAAACATTGCTACCCGGGATTTTTGCAGGCTCTTTTCCTTGTTTGCCTGGACTAAAAGCTGTTAATATTTTGATACTCTAGTGCAAACCCTTCTCACCCGATTACATACTATAAAAATACATTACATGGATAAAAATTGTAGGGAGGCATTGAAGCAAGTATCTTTGTTTAAAATTAGTTCAAAGGACCTGACACACAATGCTTAACATTACCCATTTTTCTGAGAGAAGTTTCGAAGGACATGATCTGACACACAAACTTCTCATAGTTTCGATAATCCTTTTGCTTAAACGGAATTGAATCAACAACACAATGCTTGATAAAGAGCTCGCAAAAATTTTCAGCTATGAAGTCATCTACTTTTGATGTGAACTTTCTGGTCTCATCAATGGGCACACTCAAATATTCTGACAAGAACTGAAAGACCTGGAAAAACACATTTTTTGAATAAGTAAGATAAAAAATAAAAAGTAACTTTTTAATATCGACAAGAAAGAATGAGTATTTAAGAGCACAAGGAAGCTCCTGAGATTTTATTATTAAAAGTTTCCTACACTAGCAAGACGGAATGAGACAATTAAACTATTGACACAGTTTAAGCCCCAAAAAGAGAATGTCTGTTGTGTCATGGCATTTTCTGAACTTGTAGAGCATTCTTTAACTCTTTGCAGGGGAGCAAAAAATGACTGGTTCAGCAAACTATAGGGTAAAGTAAATATGAGACAAATCTTTTGCCAGGAGGCAATTTTTTAAAGCGATGACTCTTTTCCGTATCATACTGAAAAATTAGAGCCGATTTTGAACTCAGCCAAGAGACAAAAATGTCAGATTGCAAGAAAGAGTCAGTATTCTGAAATTTAGTGCATCTTCGACCCATCTTGCTTGACATTTATAAGGGAATTCAACAAGTGGGTACATGTCCTACAACAGAGCCTTTACAGGCCAAAATTGAAGATTTTAGTTTCATATGTCTCAGCTGTCAGACGAAGAAAAATGTGAGACTTTACTACTTGACAGAATACTTAACACTAATAACACATCCCTTCTGCTCGACTTTTTTCCTCCTCATTTAAATCAGTGTAATTTTTGCTACAAACTTTGAGACTTTAAGGGTAAGGTACAGGATAACTTTTTTGAAATTTTTAGTGTACTTACCAAATGCAAATACACTGAGTGAATTTAAGCATTCTCGTAAATGTTCCCTCTTCAAAGTTTCAAATAGAAGAAAATGTTTGCAATGGCAATAACTGATATTAATTCCAAATCAAGATGCAAACGCTTTCATTTAGCATTGGTTACAAAGAATTTGAATTAAACTTACACGAAAAACAAGAGTCTACGTCAATCAAATTGTTCAACGGTTTTGGCAGGCTTCCGAATCAAGCAGTGTTCCTTCCTTACCTCGCGTTGTTCAGAATGTAAGCAACTTGCAAAAGTTGAGTCGAATCGTCGAGATTGAGGTTATCATCATTTTATATTGCAGAGACTGTTACGGTAATGTTTAAAAAGCGATTTGATGCAAGGAGATTTCTGTTTTTACTATAGGTGGAAAGTTTGTCTTCACGCATAAAAAACATTAGTATCTTGGTTAGAAGTTACTTTAAGTAATTTTCGTTGTACAAATCGTGTTCTACGTTAGATTTTGATGGGAGAACAAAATGCTTGAATTTACACCTTGTCTAGTGATTCATTGCGATCTCCTCTGATACCAGGCTTGAGCAGGAAACTTTCAAAAGAGTATCAATCTGAGGCTGCAGATTATGAATAGATTGGGCAAGCAGATTTTCCACCTCTATGCTCGCACATTTTTGGGGCGAAAACAATAATCATTTACAAGAAACATGCTTAATATATTGATTAGAGAGTAATCAGTGCATTTAATGCCTAGTTAAGTGGATTAAAATTTTGTAACCTTGAGGAGATTTTCCATCTTCAATTGTATTGGTTGATCGACAGTGCTAGGGATTGATCGGAGAATCAGCTGGGCACCTTTGGTTGTCATGATATCTACTGAGTGTGGTTGCGTCATCAATGGGATAAGAATCTTACTCATGAGACCTTCACAAAACTTTGATGTGACCAGGGGTAGATCATCTAGCAAATTTAGTGCTTCCAAAATTTCACTCTTGGCAAAATTTTCTGACACGGTCAGAGTCAACTAGAATCACAGATATTTGTTTTCATTGTTATGTAATGCACCATGACATCAAATCAAATCAGTGAATTTCAGAGTATGTGATCAAATTATTAAATCTCCACGCGCTTTTTACAGGAAATCATAGAGATGTATCTTACTGACTATGGAGAATGTAGCATGAACACTTGGATTGCATTTCTCAAAAAAGAACCAAGGAGTATTCCAATGTTGTTAAGATTATGCGGCTCATTTTACCTTGCAAATATAAACTGATCATCTAAACAAGTTCTATCAATGTTCCCAATCAACTATAAATTCAAGATGAAAATTACCTAGGTAAATTAAATTTTTAGCATGATTAAATAATGCTTGGCACAAAATGTAAGTTGCACAATCCTAGCAACATTGGAATGCTCTTGATTCCTTTTTGCAAAAAACAATCTTCTTTATTTTAGGACTGAAAAATCAGAGTTTGAGATGCCAACAGAGACTCTTCAGAGTCCTGAAGAATGAATTGCTGACAATTTAGTATATTTTTGTGCCAATAAGAGACATAGGGTTCCATTATAGTTTGGAAATTTTGCAGATTAACATTTAAAAGAGCTTTTTCTCAAAACAAAGCTTTATGAATTAGAAATTTTACACCACCATAACTCCGGTTTGGTTTGACACATTGACATATAAAACAACCTAGAAGGCACATTAAGATCTTTTGGCGAGACGATGGGTAGGTAGCCCGTATTGCATGTAGTGCCAGAAAATTCGAGGAATCAGAGGCATCCTTCAGCAAAACGGACGTGCGGCCACGCTCTTATAATGGACGTCACATGATACTACATGCATACCAATAGACCAATTATTGAAAGTTTAAAGCAGCCTGATAAGACATCAAGTTGCGATATATTTCAAGGTTAAGATAGGGCTAAGTTGCTACGTCTTGTCTTGTCTTATCAGGCCAACTCAGTCTCAATAATTCGGCCACAGGCTGTGTCAACTCAGGTAAAGGCGCAATTTACCTTCCTAATTGTCTAGCCTCTCCCGCCTAAAGTCAGACCTGCAGCCTGATCATTGAAATTTTGTGTTTGCAGGGTGGACATTGATGAAATAGATAAAATGGCGAAGAATGATTGGTCGGCTATGTCTTATCGCTGCTTTGTTGATTGGAATGGACGACATGCTGTCGGATACTAGAGAGGTGCCTTTAGTTTGTCCTCCATTCCAATCGACAAAGTAGCAATAAGACATGCCGACCAATCACACTTCACAATTTAACTTATGTCTTCCATGTCCACCCGACAAACACAAAATTTCAATAATCAGCCTGCAGTCTAGATTGTGTTATGTCTATGGTTTGAAAATGTTGGGGTTTATTTGTACCAGAATGTTCATAAAAAACTCCTCTGTGTCCTGGTATTAGTGACTAAATTTTAAGTTTTTGCAAAAATTGAGATCTCATTCTCTAGGGGAGGTCACAAATGATAATGCTAGAAGTAAATCTAATCACTATTGAAAGTAGCATGGATAAGGAACAAGAACATGAAATAAGGTTAAAGCATTCTTGCAACAAACAACAAGATATTTTTCTTAGAAGGACTTTTCCTACCTGTCTGTTTTTACAACTGGGTTCACGTTCATCCCATGTTATGTGCTTGCGAAGGGCCTCATTGTCAGACAGCAAGAAGGACTGCCACTGTTCATCAATTTCAGCCCTGATTCCTTCCAAAATCTCTAAAGATTCAAACTGATCTGACATGGTGTCCAGCAACTCTGAGATCCCAATCAGTTTTTTAATTGCTTTGGTGCGGCTTTCATTGTCATGGATGTCACGAGTGGACTGGAGGTTATCATGGATGAAAAGTAATTTTTGAAGAGCTTCCAACAAGAGATTAGATTCTCTGAATGCCTCACTCAGATTTGCCACTTCTGTCAGACATTCTGTCACTTCAACCTTCATCTGAAATTAATTAGGAAACATTGATCACCATGAGCGAGTGCACATAAACTATTGAAAGGCCAATTTTCAATAGATTCACTATTTAAAGAGTTGAGGAATAAAAGCATCGATAAGTATGTTCAAATTTTTCAACTAAAAAAATGGAAAAAAATAACTTCTTTGAGGTGATACCTAATTATGAAAAATTTTTTATAAAAAATGCAAAGGCTGCCAATTCAAGAGGAGAGGCTCAACATAGTGATGGAATTAGTACCTATATGATAGAGACCATCTTCAGGCGGAGATCCAGCTATCAAAGGGGCTTTGAAAAGATAGGTGTCTGCGGCAGTTAGGTGTCACCGAGTGCTGTAAGAGGGGCTCTTATGAATGTACCTATTCAGTAAAAAAAGGGTCCTAGTATTAAGTTAAAAAAATTGAGAGGAATAAAACTGTACCTGTTTGTCAATACGGTTACTCAGAGATTCCATTTCATCAGCTAGATGGATGGCTTCCAATGTCAAGTCTTCATCATCTTCAACCAAAGGAATGAACTGGACATATTCGCGTTTCACTATGTCATTCACTTTTGATTTGAGTGTGGAGATATCCTCTTTGATGCGGCGGATTTTGTAACGTAACTCATCCATTTCAATTTTTCCTGGAAAATAAACAAACACACTTACTTACAAAAAGACATTAATAAAACCTGACATTACGTCAGTGTCTAGATTTCTCATAGGAGAACTCTGATAGGTGACTGAAACCCTAGAATGGTCCAACAGCAAGATAGCCAATGGAGTATTCCGATCTGAGACTGATTTCACTGCTTTGCAGTTTCTACTTTAGAAACATATCCCTCATTTTGACAACTCCGCTTCCCCGCTTCCACAGTTAATCCCAATCCTCATGAGATCAATAAACTCAAACCAGGGTAAATCAGAGCAAGCAAATCAGGCAATCAAAGAGGCAAAAATGATCAGTGCAATTGAGACAGAGTACCAACAGGAAATAAGGCTTAGTGGGCAACCCTACAGCTCATTAAAAATTAACAACTATCCAAGGAAAATAAAATGGATATTAGTACAAGACACTGGTCAGACCTGTGGACACTTACAGTGGAGAAACATGGGCAATGACAGAGAGCAAAGAAAACTACATGCGAAAATTGCGAAGAAAAAATTGATAGAAGAATTTACGGAGCAGTCAAAGATGAATCTGGAGAATGGAGACGACAAGGAAGTCAATAAGAGTTAGGAGATTGAAGATATGGTAAGATTTAAGAAGAGCCAGAGGATACATAAAAGGATGGAACAAGTTAGATTACAAATAAGAATAAGGAAAAAGTTTTTTCAACAGAGGAAGACCTGGGTTTAGGTGGCCAGATGCGGTAAAAAAGGACTCGAGAGAGCTGAACGTCACAGGCTGAAGTCAAAACGCAGAAGATAGAATCTTATGGCAAAGCATAGTTGAGGAGGCAGATTAGTAATTTAAAGTAAGTAAGTAGGTATCAATGAATGAGGCGAGGAAGTATAAACTTGGTTTCATGATGCATTTGGAAAAAATGCCAGGATGAGCTCTGAATAAGTTTAACAATTTTCATACCTGCTGTGGCCATTACTTCTGATAGGAAATTCATGGTTGTGTTGTATTCTTGTATCGTGCCTCGTCTTATCTTATTTCTGACGAACTCAGAAGATAAAAGCCGATAGAGGAGATAATAACGTCAAGAAAACAAAATAAAGTCACTTGCTGAAATGTTGTGCGAAATCTAACCTAAAACTGATTGTTTACATAAATTAGGTTTTAGCGCCAACCGGCACCAGCTGATTGATTACGTCATCAGCTATTTGACGTCACTCTTAACTGGTCAACTCAAAACAAAAACAATGTCAAGGTCGTTCAAAACCCCCAAAACGCAAAACGGTCAAAAACATCACGATAAGCCCCTCTCGCATCGTGATTGTGTTATCAGATTTTGTAAAGAAGGAGCGATAATAATATTCGCTTCGCTTCGTGTTCTCCTTTTCCAGCGCAAGGTATTCTCTTCATGTTCAGTCAGTGAGTCATAACAGTCTCGAGAAATGAAGTACGTGGATAAATTCATTGGTAGGTAGTCTGTCACCAGGAAGCACCCAGCAGGTTTGCATTGCCCCCTCTTGGAATGTGAAGTGTTCTATTGCCCATTATGATGACTGAATTGGCGTCTGACAAACTTCAAGATATTCTTGACCGGAAGGCTCAGTTGGAGATCTCCACTGAAGTTAATCAGGTAACTGTTTAATTCTTTGGTTCTTTCAGGAGGGAGGTCATCAAGATGAAAGTAGACCATACATTTTTTGTTGTCTCCATTGCAGCATATGTTGCTTCCATCCCAAGAGTTTTTGACTCACAAGCAGGTCCCCTCACTTTTCCATCTGAGATGGAAGGGAATCCTTCATATTCAACTTCATTCCCTCCATTTAATACCACATATGATACCTAACCAAGAATTCAAGAGGGGTCTTTGCTACATCTCCCAGCTGTGCGCGGAGAATTGATTGACTGAATGATTAAATTGATCATCAAGGGTTTGCCTCTTGGAAATACTGAGCCAGAATGAGGACTGCGATACCCCTGAATTTCATCTACCCAGATCATAAAGTACTGCAGAGTTGCTGTGTACAGAAGCACCGATGAAGTCACTTTTTGAGGCTGAATCGTCCAGTGCTCCTCAGACTTGCGTGCAGCGACTGGCGATTCCACATGTGCAGGGGCATCAAAGGAGAAACAGCGGACCATTAAAAGCTGAAAGTCAAGTTGACGTAGCCAGGCGATGCCTGAGGTAGAGTGCAGCCAATTAGCAAATGCTGTTGCCTGGCCATGTCATTAGAGCGTGATAACAATATTGTTTCGAATAGGTCCCATTTTTGGCATTTTCTGAAGGTTTTTCTTTGCCATTTACTGAAGGTTTAAAAACATCTGAAACATTCCCAAAAGCTTCAATCACTCTGCTTTTTTAAAAAGAACAAAGAAAACAAATTAGGTGCCTCCGACCCATGTCCAAGGTGATCATTTGCAAAGACAAGTACTTTTATTTCTCATTTATGGTGAGGAACAGTATCTACTAACTCATCATCCATAAGTCTCTGAATTTTTATTATTTTTATTTTTTTTTCAGATATTAGATGTGCTTTTCAGTCTCTTTGATGTCGAGATGACAACAGCAGATCTACAAACTACCCTCATTGGGCACACCGTGAACTTATTGCGGCATGACGAGTCTGTTGGCACTGTTGCTCAATGTTTGATTCGCAAGTGGAAGAACATCATAATCGATGAAATGGAAGGGGGAGAGTCATGCTCAGATAGTGATGAAGTTTCTTGCGATAGTGATAGCAATCAGTCGGAGCCTTCTGATACTGATTCTGTTTCCTGTGATTGTGATAGCTGTCCGTCAAAGCTGCATGACAGAAGGAGCAACCTTTTAAAAATTTGCACCAAAGCCACTCCCCTTGTTAAACTCATCCGGGTGGATGCCCAAAAGTTACCAGCCATTATGAACACTGACAACCAAGAGGAAAAGGTATTTGCAACACTTTTGAAAAAATTTCCTATCTATTGAGATTGAGCCACCATTATTTCAATAATGGACCACACTGCTGTGCTAAGGAGAAACCTTGTTTAAAGCTTCAGATGTTGCTAAATTTCCTGCAATTAAATATGAACTTTCAGGAACTTTTTTTTACATTTTTCTCCAAATTTTTTTGAGAATTTTATTTCTAAATCAATCTAAATTACTTGAAAATTTCAGGAAAAATAATTCATACCACAAAAATAAAAATTTCATCGGAGGAAATTTGGCAACTCTTGGAGGTTTTACAGCACTGTTCCTTAAGTTCAAACCAGGGTAAGGATTTGACTTCCAAAAGGCACATGTCCTCATCAATTTCAACCAGAACATATTGAAAATATCAAAAACTTTAAAATCAAGCCATTGTTGCAAAACCAACAATTCTAGTCCCATTGCAAAACATAGATTCAAACTTCCTGCCTGTCAAAAACCATTATCGTTTAAGGTTGCCAATTTATGCGACAAAATGTCAATATCTTTTGTTGGTTTAGTTCAGGAAAAGTCAAATCAGCTGTTTAAAATACAACCTATACCGGAAACTAAAAAGTTCATTCTAAGGTTAAAAAAACATTTCTTAGATGATAAACAGCTAATCAAAATCTGATCAATCAAAAGCTGACAGTTTAATTGATGTAGCAAGGCGATGCTTGAAGCCAAGTTCAGCCGATCAGCAAACGCCCTTGCCTGACATTGTCATCAGAGCCTGCCAAAAATTTTGCTTCAAACGTGTCCAATTTTTGGCATTTTCAAAACTGGTTTTCTTTGCCATTTTGGGTTCGAAATAACTGAAAAATCCCTAGAAAATTAATTTCACTCAGTATTTTCAGAGAATGAAATGAAAAAAGGGGTGCAATCAATCCATCGGCACTGGCTAGACCTAGGTAGCCTGGTCGATGAGAGTCCTTGATAGTCCTGCAGAGGTCGAGGGTCCTTTGCCTTGTTGAAGAAGCTTGTCGACGGTGTAAGTTGGCAATCACATAACATGGTTTGCGACGTCGCAGACTTCCTGTCGTACTTTATTTTTTAAACTGAAAACTACTCAACGACAATTCTTTAAAACTGCCGTGATTTTTCTTCTCTGTGCAAAGAAAATTCTTCGTAAACTTCAAAGAATGATGTCAATTTGTTCTCCTTTAAAAAAGTAACATAGAGGTGGAGATTTTTAGACACCGCAAACAAGTTATGTGATTGCCGACTTACACCGTCGATATGCATAAGTATATCAAAGAAATACTTATACAAAAACAACTGATCCTGAGAGAAGATACAACAGAATAACATACGCAGCCAACCCTTCCTCCCTCGATGAAATACCTACCATAGGTGATCCCGAGGAGAACAATGAAGACTAAAAGACTGGAGTAGAGATTTTCAGACACCGCAAACGAGATATGTGATTGCGGCGCCTCATCACCCCGTGATGTGTTGATGTGTTTACGCCGTCGCAGTGCAGCAAACACTTAACAGCAAGAGTATTCTCAAATTAAGGAGCCGTACAAAATCAATGCAAGAACCTCCTTAAATTTGTAGGTCAACTTCATTCATCTCATCAGTTATTCCTCTTTACTTTCACCTGTTTCTAAATAAAAGATGTCTCTTTTTCAGGTCATCAACCAAGTTCAAGATGCGGAAGCCTCTGGTTCAGGATTGTTAGAGTCCGAGTGTCCGGCTGTCACATACCCCTCATCAAACCCGAAAGTCAAAAATTGTGCGAAGTTCCCTCTAGTTGAGGTAAAGAGATACATAGGCCCGAAAAGACTCATCCTTAAGTCACCACGAGGCAAAGGCAAGAAATCATTAAGTAAATGCTGCAATAATCCCGATTCTCCCAACACTCAGAAACGATTATGTCCGGAAGTTAAATAAGTGCTACAGGTTGAAACCTGTGTTTCATACAATTTCTTCTTATCCTGTTTGACTTAAATAATTCCTCTTAAAGAGGAATCTAATCTGTTGGTGGCAGGAAAGAAGCCATTCAAGCATCATGTAGTGCAACTAAGATTGGGGGGGGGGGGTGTCTTGAAATCATATTACAGTATCCCAAAAGGAGAGGGGTCAAGTCCAGTGTTTCAAGCCTCTGTCAGATTTTAATGTACAGAAGCTTTTAATAAAATGAAATAGGTACTGCAAGAGAATACCTAATTTGCAATTTCAGGTAGAAATCTTATGAAATTCAATCTTTACAAATGAAACCCAATATTTTAGCGTTGGGAATTTGTTGTCAAGTTAACCTCTGTGTTCGCGTATTTTTACATCAAAGTAGCTTTGAAAGAGCTACTGGAAATTTTTTTTTCCCCTTTAATTTTGCCCTGTTTCTGTGAAATTGAGTTGCTAGAGTTCTCAGCCTGATTTCTGCAATCCCAAAGGAGTTCAGACTCAAGCTAATGTTAAGGGTGCGTTACAGGAACGAGAGAAACGGAGTCAAGAAACTGCAAATCAGGCATTACATAGTACTTGAACGGCTCCTATTGAAGAAAACGCACCGTTGCTTAAACTTCGTAAATGCCAAACAGGTTGACCTCAGCATTTACCAAGGTCATTATTTGTTACTTGTTGAGTTTTTTCTTCCTAGTGTCTTATTGCAGTGATAGCGTAAGTTTAGCTGATTTACTAGTCGACAAAAATCAACTACCATGACATGGGATGCAAGTATACCTTCCAGAGAGGTAAGACTTGTTTTTACAGAGTGCTAGTAAATTACGATTTTGGACTTTTCATCTGCCTGCCATTCTAAAACCTTGTCTCCTTTGGGGCGTTCTCAGGCGTTTTGCCGCTGCAACAAATTACATGAAAAAGAGAGGTGGTTGATTTCAAACGATTTAAAATTTATTCCAAGAACATCACTTGTGCTATGGAAGGAGAAGAAACACCAAACTGATCCATTATTAATTGGCAGGTTTCAGTGATTTGTTTTGAGTTTGTTTGAAGTGATCTCAGACTTGTCTATGCAATTGGCTGCAGTGACAAATGGCCGGACAGTCCTGCGGAGACAAGGCCTAACATTTTTAGTGTTTTTCATTAATACCCAAGAAAATTGAAAAGAGGAAGAGGGTAAGTAGCACTCCTCTAAGTGAATGTTTTCATGTCACAGCAAGTCACCTATAGTTTATTGAAAAATTGAGTTTACATCATAGATGGATCAAAGCACTGAAGCACTGAGTATACCATGCTCTCACTCTTACTGTCAAGGGGTGTAAAGAGATTGTAAGCAAGAAATTGAGCGGCATGAGAATTTATTACTATATATATACTCTGACTTTATCCTTAAAATCTTTTTATGCTTATTGACTCCTCCATGTATCTTAGATATTCCACCACCAAATAGTCAAGAATCGTATCATGATCATGAGATACCTTATGACCAAATGGTCAACTACTGTTAGACGATCGGCGTCTACTTCATTTGTCACATGTCCTGGTTGTCTGTGGCTCGGTCAGAAATGAAGAGCAAGCAACTTTGTCCATGACCGGCACCGACTGATACCTTTTTAAGTCACATTCAATCCTCCGATAACTTTCTGGTCACCACCTCAGGTGTTTCATCTGAGGACTGGATACGTCTAATTATACGTACCTATGTATTGTAAGTTTAATCATGAATTAAGTATGTTATTAATGTGTATTGTGGACATCATAAATGGTAAAATATTGTTATAATTATTTCCTTCAAAGTTTTAGGCTTCAGAATTTTCAATTTTTCACGAATTCTGTTTCCTCCGAGGCTGGAATTTTCTATACGAAGCAGCTGTAAGCTGTTGTATTTAGGCTAGTTAGACATCTGTAGCAAGAAGAAACTTGAATTTTTCATTCTGCATTAACTGTTCCATTTATCACTTTAAGTGCCTGTGAGAGCATTACTATTCTAAGTTTGTTTTGTTTCTTTATTGTTTCATGTGCAAGACCCTACTTAATGAGACGCTTGTGCAATTGTTTACAGGGTCTGAAGTTAGTATACGGCTAGGTTAAGATAAGTTATTAATTCGCTCATTGAATGAAAAGTTTGTGATAAAAGTAGAATGGTAATGCCTATCTACTGAAGAAGGTAGATTCTTCACTGTATATTATCCCAAGCCTGGGCAGATGGGTTCCTGGCATCACTGTTTTATTTCTCTGCCTTTACCGTTTGCACCATTTTGCAGCTTTTACTGGTGACAGTTAACAATTTCCACGAACTGAATTATTGAATAGTACTGAAAAGTTTCACATTGGAAAACTTTGACCAATCTTTTTTATTTGAAGAAAATTAGAAGCATCTCAAGCTGATAAGTGGTCTACCTGCATGTTACAAAGGAATCAATCCCGTGAAGGAATTTCTGATGAATGTGCTGGAGATGGAAGCACCAAGCAACTTGTTTCCTATTCAAATTTTTAAGATTTGTATCAGAATGTACTTCAGAGTCAAAGGGTTCCTAACTTCGTTTTAGTATTTTTGAGGTGTCAGGAAAAAATTTTGCATCCGCTCAATTCATTCCAATGTAAATTGCAATGTTTGAAACGTTGTATCAAAATTCTGCATCCGCTCAATTCATTCCAATGTAAATTGCAATGTTTGAAACTTTGTATCCCATGACCAGCATGATCGGGCTACGAAAGTTCGCCCTTACCAGGAATCATTATAGAAAATTTCCAAGACGCTAATAACTTGATTTTTCCAATGATGTGAGCTAGGTACCTATCGGCTCTGAGGCACTGATATAAAGACAACTTCAAAAGTGAGGGATATCTGAGGCGAGGGGTGCCATTAATTAACATCACTATGACTCAATTGAAAAATGCGTATCTCAAATTGCGACTTTGCAATTCTCTGCTTAAGTTGGCTTTCCCTGAAGGGAAACTAACTTACAGTTCTGTTGAAGTTTTCTATGAATTGTCCTCACTCATTCTGGAGAAGATTAAACAAAATTGTAGGTAAATGTTCTGATTGGTTTCTCTTGAAGAAAATGAAACATTATCTGATCATTAACAGTTGCAATTAAGATATGAATTTTTTGCATAGATTAGTCAAATATTAATACATACATGATTGGTGTCATGTATTATCTTCTGTTTGTTCATTGTTCTATGTCAAAGTTAATCATCCTTGAGAGTTAGTTTTCGAATTTGGTACTGTGTGAATCGTTTCCAATCTGAAATTTTGAATTGAAAACTTGTAATGTAGTACCTTAATCTAAGCTTTGTCCTTTGGCTTTTCAAGTTTTGGGAGAAGGGACAAAAGCTGAAGCTGTTTTCTTCAATTTTAGGAGGTAAGATTCTTCAAATATGTTATGTGTTATATGTTATCATTGTATCCTTTCTTGTTCTACATCTTATGAATTAATTGAGCATTTCAATCCTTTGTTATTTTTTATTGTTTTGTTGCAGCACGACAAGAACTACTGTCCTCATTTTCGTGTAAGTATTTCTACTGTCTGTAAATGTATACCCTTTTCCTTCTTTGTAAGGGGAAGAGGAAGTATTGAGATCTTATTTCCGCCCAGCGTACATATCTGATCATTACGCATCACTTTTTTTGATAGCATTTAAGTTTTACATAGGTCATAATTCCCTTTCAACTTCATTATATAGTTTAATTTAGAGCTCTGAAGAGCTTTTGGGTCCACATTGTGGGCTATCGTCTTAGCAGGGGCCCAGAAAGTTCTTTGTTTTCTTCTCAATCAAATTTACTTTTACAAAAATTGCCTTTCAGTGAACAAGCTTAGTTTTTAAAAGAGACACCACTTTCATAAAAAAGGAGCGCCCTCAGCATTTCTCCTCACAGAAAAGTAGCATGTTTGGCCAATTTTTCTACTATAGCCAATGTACTAGTTAGTCTCTTTCACTAAAATTAACGCCGTTTCCTACTTTCAGAGAACTCAAATGAAAATTCAGTTAATTGTAAAAAGATAGAAAGAAAAATAAAATTGCTCCCTTGAAGAATTTCTTGATCTCGCTCATCTCGCTGCTTTCACCAAAATGAATGGGAGTGCACTCCATCATTTTCTGGACCCCTGCGGCTCTTGATAATATTTTTTTAAAAAAAGTTTCATATTTGTATTGTTTAGGTTTCATCGAAAAAAAAACAGACATTCTTGTGAACCTCTAAACTTGATGGTGATAAGTTGAAGGGTTCTCTAGGAAAAATTTTCTATTTTGAAAATGACATTAATATACCCGGTAATCCAGACCATCTGCGCCGGGCTTTTTTTCCGGATCAGTTCAAGGATCACTGAGGCATGAAGAGAATTGACTCCAAAGAATCGGAATTCCATTAACTTGAAGTCTTCCTGACCTCTTTTAGGAGGTAAAAACGGAGTTCAGATTTTAAAAGTCAAGGTCTCAGGCAGGAGTGAGTCAATTTTGGACTCTTTTGGGCCTTTTTAATTTAAAATTTTCTATGCTTTTCGATTTTAGCAGAATTTAAGCCAGGCAGGCTTCGCGTTCATAAAAATTAGGATTCTTTGGTGGGGATTTCCTTTTCTCTCCTGCGCTCCCAACCTCATTCTACCTGACATAACGGAAAAAAAGCCTGGTGTGGGTGGTCTGGATCTTCCTTTACTGAATCAGAGGGAAGACGCTGTAGTATAAGTACTAAGGAGTCCCTTCTGTTCTGACTTTTACAATAAGAAACCTCTTAAAGAAGTTATTTTTACCTTTATGGAAATCTGAGCACTCTTTAGACACTTCTTTACCAGGATCCTAGTTTTTAACCTAAATTACCATCAGTCGTTTAATGCCAAAGATTCTAATGATTTAGTGTAAGTTTTAAAACATGGATATGCTGTGATCGTATTCAGACCAAATCTGAAAGCCAGATTTCTTGATAAGTAGCAGAATATTAGCTTCTTTTTTAGAATGTTTACACTTTGCTATAATGTGGAAGACTTTTCCGCCTGACACATCATCTTGAGAACAATATCCGATAATTTTTGTTCCCTAAGTTAAACCATGCAAAATGGGTAAAGTTTTGTACTTTTACAATGAGACAGAAGATTTACCATCTTTATATATAAGAATTATTAAAACAGTGGCTTTTCTGCCTCACTTCAGAAAATCTAAAACTTCTTTGGCTAGGACTTCATCAAAATTGCACTTTTTTTCAGGTACTTTATAGGTCAAGTATATCTACATATCGTGTTTTTTTTGTTTTATTATAAATTGTGATACTCTTTCTAGATCCTATTAAATATAGCATTCTTTGAAAAAAGTGGTTTTGTTTTCATCGAAATTCTTCCTGCATAGATTTTTGAAATTTCTTTTTTTTCTTACAAGACAAGACAAAGGCTAAAGTGAAATGGAGCTTTTTGGTTGGTCAGTAGCATTATTGCTTGCATTCTATGCTGTATCTCTGTAGGCAGAACAATCGGTTGGCTAAAGACAGCTTCTCGGTGGTCAACGAATTTTTTTATTACATTTTCCGATAAAAGCACAACAAACAAACAAATGGAGTGATGCAACTGATCGACTGCAAAGATCTATTTGGTTCACAACAGTCATGTCTTGTCCTGTAGGCAAATGCAAATTTGTAATAATTGACTCGCATCCTAGGTCAACCAGTCCCAATTATCCTAGATACCAAGAAAGAAAATACTATAATGGTCAATTCCAAATTGCAGAATACCATTGTTCGAGGATTGAAAAAGAAGAATATTTACATGAGTTTTTTTTTAAAAAAAATTATAATTTGATCTTAACCAAAGAGGTTCGACCGACAGGGTGGAATACATAGTATAAGTAAAAAAAGGAAATGTTTGAGGAAACAATTAAATTTGATGAATATGTGATTGTAGCAAAAAGTCTGAATGACCTCCGAGGATTACTTTTGTTTTCACTTTAGAGCGAGAAACCTCATTTCAGTCCATCACCCACAGAGATTATCGTATATCTTGAAAACTATGCAATACTGTTCTCATCACGAAAGCCATTAAATCTTTTGGATTTCTTTGAACACAAAATATTCCCTCAAGTGGTTTTTACTCTACAAATTCTTCTTTTTGTAATTACTGTACTAATTTTTATAAAATTAAAAAAAAGGAGATGTGACATGCTCTCCTTGAAACAGATGTAAGTTTCTTTCCTGATGATTAAGTTTTAAATAATTGAGTAAGTTCAATTTACAAATAAGCCTTGAAGTTGTTCTTCCTTGACAGACAACGGACAATAATACACTATTTACAGGAACGCCTTCCTAACTTAAAATATGTCTTACTTAAATCGTCACTCAGTTCTTCCAGTGTTCGATGAGTAAATGACAACAATCAACTTTTGCACTCAGTCAGACAGTCTTCGTACGACAGACTGTCGTTTTTCAACTCACAATTTACGCAGATCCAAAACGAAAACCTGCAAAAAAGAAAAAAGGATCATGAAAAGCAAAAACAGCATAGTGGTCGAATGGCTTTTTCTCTGTTGTCCACCTTACCTTCTGGCCAGAGCATCACAAGTACCAAGGTGACAAACTTATCCAATTTTTTACTGGGAAGCCAAAGAAACAGAATCACTTGAAAATGTTACACAGTATTTCTTTTACCACCGAGATTAATCTTTGCAATGTTCATAAAAGTATGAGCAAAATTTTTAAAGAAAAAATTAAAAACAGTATTGAAATGTCCATCAATACAACATCTAAGCGTTAATGATGCTTGTGATGCTTTGGTAAGAAGGTGACAATAAACATTGTAAATTTTGAGTGAATATTATGTGAGGAAAAAATATGATGTATGCATGTAGAAAAAATCATCAATTTAAATGGAATATTCCAATAGTAGTTAACTTTGGATTAAATTTTACTGAACAGAAAGACTGATGAGATGAATCAAAGGATGAAACCAATAAGGTGCAGTTCTACGAAAAATAAAAGCATTTTGATGAGATTTAATTTGAGATTAGAAGTACTTTATATATTGAAGAGGGAAAACGTAAAAAATTATGTGTATAAATATACTTTTCCCAAGAATTATAGTTGGAAAAATGATCCATGCAAGATGCATCGATCTTGTCCACTGAAGAGTTTCCAACATTGAGCGCTGAGATGTTAAATTGTGATATAGGTAAAAATGAAAAAAGAAACATGGCTTTACCATGTTTGTTACATGAATTAAAAAAAGGTCAGTCATTATAACCTAAATTTAGAGACTCATTTATGTACAACTAGGAAGTGCTCTGGTCTACCAATAGGAGGACACAAAGAATAAGAGTCGACTTAGCATTCAAATAAGTTTCAAATGGAACTTAAAAGAGATATTGGAAACTTTCTATTCAATTTCCGGTTCAGAGAAATACTAAAAAAGAAAAAGGAGAGAAGATCATCTAAAACAAGTCTAAACTAGTGAAAAAATAAAATAGAAAAAAAGCTCTGATTTTGAATACGTTTGGGGTCATTCCATGCCAACTGGTGCCACTTTGAAAAAGTAACCCCCCCAGAATTTGATGAAATTTGGCATATTCGGTGTACATGCATAGCTTAGTCAAAATCAAAAATTTTAAGTTGATTTAACTAATTGAAGTTGGTCGTTTTTGAGGGATGTCACCAATTTAGTGAAGTGTAAATCCAGAACAGTTCATCCGAAATCAATCGTTCTAGTGTCGTTTGAAAGCCCTGAGAAAGAGCTTTTCAGATATGTATAACAAAATTGGGCTCAACTCAAAATTTTTTCCTGGCGCAAATTTTAATTTTCAAAACAATAGAACTCAAAACAGACCCTTTTTTTTTTTTGAAAATTTCATGAAATGTTAATGACACCTTCGACTACGCGTGTGCAAAATTTCAGAGTGGTGTCTTGATGGAGTCAAAAGTTACCGAAAGAAAAGTGAAGAAAAAGTAGTGGAAAAGACAATGATAGTACTTACACTGCCATCAGAGGCACTTGCACCAACTTTGTCTCCTCGAGAGTTCCAACAAACTTCAAATATACCACCAGTTCCTTTGTAGCTGTGGACCAACTGCCCGCTCTGGAGAAAAAAAGCGACGAACATTACTTTTGTATTCTTTACAGTGTAAAAGCGTTTGAGCTACAGTTTCCATGATTTCTGTCTTTTCAAATCTCCCGACTTTCTCTTCCGCCTGATTCAAAAATTTCTGAATTCCCCGACTTTCCCTGACCTTTAAGCTCCTAAATTTTTATTCCATTTCATGACACTGACTTTCGCAAAACTTTGAACAAAATTTTCACTTCTGAAGATTCAAATTATAGAAAGAAGGCAGTAGGGGATTGTTCGCACTTGCTGGAATGGCACCGACTGAAGTTGCTTCACCAACATCCTACCTACAAAATTCCCCAAGTCTTCATAGTTGCCAAAAACCCTTCTGAACAGCCCTAGAATCCATTTCCATGTTTTGGGGACGCCTCTCTTCAGGCTGCTATTAGCCTTAGTAGAAGTTTCTTTTACAAAACATTGATTCTAAAGTGTCGAAACCACCCATTAAGAGTTTCCCTCTTGCTGGGTAAAGATAAGTTGAGGTATTTTGATATTATGATGCCAAAGTTTATGATAAAATCATTTGTTGACTTAGAAAATTACAAATACAAGCAACCTTTGGATTGGACTAAAATTGTAGGAACAGGTTCCTCCATACTGCATGATTCTCCTTCACAAATGTTGATAAAATTACATGAGAGGCATGCTCGCTTCAGGTGGGTTTCAAAAATTTCCACCCTCTAACTTTAATTTTCAGAGCAGATTTCCGAATTCGATTTGCAATACAAAAGGTGTGAATTTTTTCACAATTCCTCAAATGCTTTTGGAATTTTGAAAATCCTACACTCTACCAGAATAGGCGGATCAACTCCTTACATTTTCTTATTTCCTATTTTAACAACTCGCAGGGGCTCACCCTATGCTTTAATCCTAATTTCCCTAAATGATCAGCCCAAGGCCACTCTTACTTGAGACCATTAAGTTAGGTCGTTCAGCTGAGAGTTGAACTCAGGACCTTCAAATTATAGAACAAGCACTACAACCACACCGCAAGAGGCCAATTTCTAAAAATTTCAATTTGATAAGCAACTTCTTGAGAATGATATAATTTTTCAGGCTTAATCCTTACAACTGTTAAAAGATGACTCCTTTCAATACACCTTTTTCAGTTCTCCAGATTCATAAGAAAATTAAAGGGCAAAAAATAATAAAAAAATACCTGAGTTGACCAGATGTGGACACATTTGTCAAAGCTTCCTGATGCGAGGAATTTTCCATCAGGTGAAAATGCAACACTGTATACCGGCTCTGAGTGTTTTGTCAATGTATGGATGCATACTCCACGCTCTACCTCCCATAGACGCACTGTTGAGTCAAACGATGCACTGAACAAAAAACATGATCATTACACAGTGAAACAATTGATGCCAAGTTAACAACATTTATATACTTTTATAACTGATTCTAGATAGGTATGCAGTCATGGATCCAACTTTAATTTTTCCCGGAGGTGCGTCAACCCTGCATGATGAGTGGAAAAATCCTTAAAGGACTTCTTTTAAGTAATCTGCACAGTACGCTAATGCTATTTCTAGATGTCTCCCTAAGAGCAACTGGCAATTCTATGCAGAGACTATTCAAAAAAGGTTATAAATTATATCATCAACTTGCACCTGATCAACATTAGGGTGGTTTCACGATAACTGGAACAGTTTTGTTGCCAAAACAGACAACACATTTTTAGGTCATATTTTTAGTAAAAATGATAATCACTCGAATTTGTTTCCATTAATCTACACAGAGTTACATGTTATGACGCTTTTCAAGGATTCATCGCTCTACTTTTCAATTTTAGTAAATAAAAATGGCCGAAAATGTGCTGTCTGTTACGCTGACTTTTTACCGCATGACAGACAGCACATTTTCGGCCATTTATACATTAAAATTGAAAAGTAGAGCAATAAGTCATTAGAAAGCGTTATAATACGTAACCTCTTGAAGATTAATGAGAAAAAATTCAAGTGATCATCAAGTCTACTAAAAATATGACTGAAAAATGTGTTGTCTGTTACGGCGACAACACTATTCCAGTTATCCTGAAACCACCCATTACATCTTGATCTATACATGGTAAACAATTTTAAAACGGTGGCAGTACATTAACTTTTAGGACGTTTAATTTGATGGTAATCCAAAATGGGAAAATGGAAAGAGTAAACAGAACATCACATTTCCAACAAACCACAGCTAAACTGATGAAAAATATTGCAAAAAGTCCTCTGTTCTTCATAAAACGGTCAACATTCGTCCAAAATTAACTCCTTGATATTGTTCTGATGCTGCAGTGGCACTGAAGCCGAGGAGAATGTCGTTTTATTGTGACAGAGTTTGGCAGCGAATAAAAAATTGAGCAAAATCCTTTCGCAAAAATTTGGCTATTACCCTCGTCAAATAGTCAAATAAACAAAATTTATAAAAAAAGAGAATGAGCCTCATTCACAAGCGGTTATGGACACATTATATTTTTCGTTTGACACCACTGATACATTTCCTGTAATGTAAATTCTAGTGCACAGAAAAAGCAAGAGAATGTGAAATGAATTCAGATGCTTTTGAGACTTCATTTAAAGCTAAAATTTCTCTGACGATTTACGAAAAAGGTTTGAAAGAGTGAAACTTCAGACTCAACCTGAGACAAACTAAATATTTAGTTCCAAATTTTCAGTAATAGTATTTTTGAAGCAAAGAAAACATGGGAAATGTACCTGGCAAGGATGAGGTTCATGTTGGGATTGGGCGTCCCCGTTCCTGTGGGACTCCATTTGATGGTGTAGATTTCCTTGTTGTGCGCTTGGAGATCATGGACACAGGTGTCTTGCTTCATCGACCAGATCTTGAGAGTCATGTCATCCGAGCAAGATGCCAGTAAGTTTCCTTGAGGGTCCCATTTAATTGCATTTACTTCATTCTGTAGAAGAACAAGAATTTGTGTGACCATTTGATCAAAGACTGGTAGAGCATGTACTCAAAGTTAGAATTTGTGCAATATTACCCGTGTGCAATTGTAAAGATCTTGTGGAGGAGTGAAAAATTTTTGTCACCTGTTATCCAAGGAAGCAAATCTTTCCTTTCCAAAACCTTGTCATGCAGAGTTTCTATGGACTTTCGTTTGAAATACTTTAATCGTCTCACATAACAGAACGGAAGCATTACTGTCCAAATGTAGGGCTGTCCTCGAAATGTTATTTTGCTCGTTGGTTCGTACGAAACGATCGAGCGATCATTTCGTAATCGTTCATTTCGAAATAATCGGTTCGAAAGCCTGTTTCGTTTCGAAGACTGTTTCCATCAGAATCAGTTACAGTTATTTCAATTAGTGCAATCTCATGAGGATTCCCGTGGGAGTTGCATCAACCCCTGATAAAAGATCTAAAACGCTTCTCGAAGAAAGTTCACAGGATGAGAGGATCCCAGCTGGCTTCATTCCCGAAAAAAATTTTGGGGAACCCTTGTACCTGTTTGGTAACTTTCTCGGGAATCTTCAGTCCCGCATCGGGTGAAAATGGGTGCTATCGATGGATGTAAGATGCTTTGGATTGGATACCATTGCCATACTCTGTACAGTGGCATAGCGTGCTTTGCTATATAGTGATTGATTTAACCTGTGGAAAAAGATCGATAAATGGAGTGTCCGCATCGAGTGCCTTAATAATCGATTCTTTACCATAGCTTCTAACGGGAAAATATGGATATTCATTTTGTAAGAAGTAAAAATTGACTAATTTGAAACAAAAAATACAAGATCTGTACTCACCGTGTGACCTTGGAATGACTTGACAGGCTTGTCATAGCCCAGTTTGCAGACATGAATACACTGATCCGTACTACACGATGCAAAAGACACATTCGTCTGCCAGTCAACATCCAGTGCCGGTGCTGAATGGAAGGAGAATTGCTGCGTGCACTGACCAGTAGCTGCATCCCAAATAATTGTTGTCTGCAAGCAATAGAATGCGCGTCAATTGTTTATTAGTAAACTTGAATACTTATGTCCAAGGAATAAAACATAAATTCAAGGTTAAAGCTCAAGAAATTAATTGAATTGTATTAGAATGTATTTGAGAGAATAGTCCCAGCTGTTGTAGCCTTTGCTTTCGTTATAAGATAATGGATTGGACTCCGTGCAGGTGAAATTTATTGAGAATTGGAAATGGGGGCCCAGTCAAGAAAATGGACAATTAATTCAACTTAGAGTTAGGATGTTAGAACTTGTGACGGAATGGCTTCACTCCTGTCTCTCTTTTCTCACCATCACTAGAATCTTAATTTGTCACAAACTCATCTTTACTTCGCTTTGCGTTTTTCACTTATCCTTTTTGCTTAAGCATTGACTCATCTTCCTGAAACATAAAACATAACTTTACAATATTACCTTATCAACACCGGCACTGAGAATATAATTGCCTCTTTTGTTCCATTTAAGCGCAAAAATAGGTCCTTTGTGCTGACCGAGAGTGCTGGCAAGTCTTCCATCATTCATCCAAATTCGAGCGTAGCCATCATAAGATCCAGTGGCTAACAAGCTTCCGTCACACTGCAAAGCAAAAGGATTTCATTAGTGTGTGAAAAAATATAATGTAAAAAAACAATATACAATAGTGTATTTTCTCCGGAAAATACACTACTAACATGGATTTAGAAAGATTTGACTTCACAAGGTGTCTTAGTTCCAACTAATAATAGAACAAGCATTTAGGTGTGCAAAAACATTTTGACTGTGCGACCAGGCTGGTTGTGTGCAAAGTAAGAAGTTCAGCAACTTATTAGGGGAGGAGGGGGGGGGATAAATCGCAGCAACTAATATGTACAGAAACATTGAGAGGGTATCACTCTGAAATTTCAGAGGAAGAAGGGATTTTTAAAATGGGAGAGCCATAAACTTCCTGCGCCCCAGTTAGCACTTTGTCAAATCTTTGACTTGGTGCTGAAATCATGAGATTAATCTTACATTCCAGTCAAGCGAAGTAACATCTTTATTGCTGGGGACTTCAGTTCCACCTTTCTGGATACAATGCCTCAGAACCAGTTGATTGGGTGCATTGCTGCCGTCTCCCATGTCCCAGATGCGTGCTGTGCTATCTCCCGATCTGTTAAAAAAAAAAAAATCAGTTAATTTCACTTGCGTGCAAGCAATGCTGAGGTACAGCCTCTGTTTACAAAAAAAAAGCGAAGTGATAAATACCGCTAAAAGGATCTGATGGATTGTGCATACTTGCCATACCATTCTGAAAACTCAAGGCAACTAGTTACTTTCTAGTTTAAAAAAATGAAACTTGTAGAACTGCTAAATTCCCTCTGTTTTTCCCCCCGCCAATTTGACCCATTTTGGTTTTAATTTTTAACTATGCCTAACGGAGACCGGAAGTTTAAATTCCCCAATTCCAGTGTAAGCAAAGAATCTTTCTCTGATGATTTCATCTGAACACACTCAGTAAGTTCAACAAGTATTCCATGAAATTTTGATAAGAAATCGAGTCTAGCGGTATTTTACTACCGCTTAATACCAGTATTTCAATACCCTGCCCAGTGGCTCATTGACTAATATGATCATTTCCGACACATCACATTAAGGACAAATTTAAAATCTGAACCACACAGGGATAGAAAGCTTGATTGAGGCGGAGCTACACGTACCCTGAAGCCAATAGGTCTGTGGTGGGATTCCAGGCACAGATGAATACTTCCGACTCATGCCCCCGCAACACAGTTGCTTTGCTCCGAGGGATCTCAATACTGGAGTCAACTTCCATGTTTTCTGGTGGTGCGCTACAGGTGACCGGAACTGAAAACAAATCAATTGTTAAATACTGTGTTTCAAGACTCAGATGTACACCGAAATTAAAAGTAAACGTGACTATTCACAGGAAGGGACCTTGGTACCGAGGATCTCAAAGTTGAGCATTAGGTGCAACAGCTTGGAGGAGAATTTAACAAATGTTCCAGCACAAAAATTGCACAAGGCATCATAAGCCAAGCAGAGGCTATGACAATGTAGAATTAGTAATTAAAAAAAACGGAGCTTTTGGGATAATTAATCTTGATTTATCTTCCACAGATTTGATGCTAAATTTTTTTACAGTAAGAAGTGCAACTTTACAGCCTCTTTTGGCACAGGAATTAAAAAGACGACTCGCAACTTATTCTTTGCAATACTTTGACATCTTTTCTATTGAAAACTAAACAAATGATATTATTCACCTCCTGAACACCGTGATATTGGAAATATGTGACATAAACCACAAAAATTATACGCTTAGGAGTTGCATCGAGGTTGCATCGAGTTTAAACTGAGAGAAAGGGTTTTGAAGTTTTATTCTTCCTAAGACTCAATGTTAAGGACAAAATTTAACAACTATATTCATGTTCGAAATATTGTTTCTTGACTTTGAATTTGTCACGAAAGAAAATTTAAGACTGATTGCATTCAAAACTGATCCTGGCTCATTTTCTTTAAAAATCCAACTTTGTGCATTTCTAATAAATTTGTTAAGGTATTTCTGATGAGTTCATTTTAATTTTTATGAGATTATACCAAAATTGAGTCCACACAGTTGCCTGAGGCCATTTCTTGTGTAGAATAAACCAATTGCATAACGGACTGAAGTAAAGGCATATCTTGATCAAGGGGTTTTCAGAGTATGGTTTTTTTTTCAACGAAAATGCGAGTAAAATTCGAATGTTCTCCTGCAAAATTTGTCTCAGGTGATATGCTGAGTATATGAATGCATTTTCAATGTCAAATTTGTTTTATAGATTAAACGCTATAAATTCTTCTAAGGTCTTGAATAAACAATCAAAAATACTGAAGTAAAAATTAAAGGACTCCAGACCTTGGTTACCTTCTTCTCCATTTGTTTCCTGTGGCTCATTTTTGATGATTTGTGATGGGTTCTGAATCTTCTGTTGATTAACTTGATTTTGACGACTTGCAACTACATCTGGCATAACTGCATCAATCAGCGAAAGACTCTCCACTAGCCTTTGTTCTGTGCCATCCTATGTACAAGAGAAAAAGATATTCATTTAAAATCTAAAGAAAGATTCTACATTAACCTGCATTTTTTACTATTCTAAAAATATGATTGAAGAAAAATTTACTCACGACACATCTCCTTTCAAGGCCAAAAAATCATATATCATAATGAATCCTGAATCATGCGACAGCCTTATCGGATATTCACAATACTGGGGTCCTGTTTCCTGAGGTCAATCTGACATAGGGACTTGCCATTTAACAGCTATTAAAATGCTATGCTTACAACCTACTGTAGTGAACTAACTCCTAAAAATTGTGAATCTTAAAAGCATCTCTGAGGTATGCTGATCACTGAAGAAATATTAATATAAATTTTACCTCGCCAAGGGTGATTTCTGCTTCTGTATAGAGCAGTCCTTTTTGAAGGAGGCTCACCAATGCAGCAGGAGGTACAAGGGATCCATTGATATTTGATTGAGCAATGTGAGATTCAATTCCAAATGTATAAGCTGAATGCTGAAAACCTATCGGTGAAAAATAAATATATTAATGATCAATTAAGCCTTAGGAAAGATCCATGAAAAAACTGAGAGGTAGGTGGATTAATAGATATACAAAACTTCGCAAAGAAATGGAGAATATCATCACTCTATGTCATCAAAAATTGTCCAAGACTCAGGTAGGTATTACGAACGGATACAAAGTGAAATAACTTAATAACTAATGTCATACACTGCACCTAAACTGTCATTGCTACCTCCCAGAGGTAGTCAACAGCATCATGGACCTTAATACTTTCAAACGTGCCATATAACACTTCTTGAGGGGTTGATAATATTTTTGGAGAATTCTTTACCGTTGATGATGTTAATGTTTCTTTCATAAAGAGCCTCTTTTGAATCCACAGTGCCCAAAGAATTAAGTTATTAGCGTATCCCAAATGGTTTAGCTTTAAGTTAGGATTGCACGAAACCCACCTCGGAAGAGCGATGCATGCATTCTTCTAAAATGGGGTGGACCGCAGCGGTGGGTGTCGTTTGGTCGTTGGCCTAGGTATCACCCCTTGTACTATGGTACGGTCGTATTTGAACTGATCCAGAGGTGGACAGTTCAGCCTTAGAAGAGTAATCGATATACTTGCAGGAATTATGAATTGATTTGGAGCATACATTGGTATGATAATGAGGCGCCATTCTGGTAACAACATTTTTAGGAAAGAGAGAGCGTTACCCTCCTAATCTTCCAGGCACGGGCTGGAGGTCATAAGATTGTAGAATGTTAGATTACGGAATTTTATTACAGCACATTCCTACGAACAGTAAATACTGCTGCAATACGTAAATCCTAATTTAATTTTGTAAGCTGCAATATATTACAAGCTTACCTGATTCTTGAAGGTATCGATAAACCAAAAAGTTAACCTCATCACTGGAAAAACTCATGTTGGAACAAGAAGCAAGAAGTCACTAATCTAATGCGAGTGGAATAATTAAAACTGAGGACTACATTTGATATTAACTAGGAGTTAAGACTAAGATAGAATGAAAATTAATCCCGGCTGAAATTCAGAATTTTCAAGCGTCAAGCCTAAATTGTTATTGCCGATGTAACTGTAAACATTGCCGATGCAGACAGGTAACTCCGAAGAAGCATCATTCATCTTATGACATCGTTGCCGTAGCCACATTTTTTTCATGAATTATTTTTCTAATTTTGAAGCTTTGTTTTCAAAATATCTCCGAATACAGTTTACTTCCCAAAAAAGCTAAAAAAATCAATCTCCCACTACATAATTTTTTGACTAAATCAATAAAATGTATGCTGAATCAAATATGGCCCCATTAATCTTTTTTTAAATGTATAGGCAACAACGCTCATAACCTATATTTGAGTCTGTGTTAGTGCCTGTGTTCGTGTGTGTTCGGAAATGATAATAAACAGCTCTTTTCGAAGAAATTAATTTTTTGTGGTGATTGATAATGGTAATTTTCATGGATCATGGGGGTCCATGAGCCATGACGTTTAAATATACGGTTGTGACATCAAGGATAATTTTCTAACCCTCGGATGAGTTAATTTACCATGTTACTCAGTGCGATTTTACCTCTCCAAGTCAATCAAAATGATCACTTCCCTCTCCTCGGAGTGTGTTAGGATAATGCACACATGCTCAGATATGATAGTCAGAAAAAAGTCCGTTTTAATCCTAATTACGGCGCTAATTTTATGTGTATTGTACCTGAGGACCAAAGGTAACTTTTCTAAGATATTCTGCTCCTATATTTCTTCTTCCACATTGCAATGTAATGGGGACCCGCCTCCCAGCTTTGCAACTGACACTCTAGTCACAATTACTCCTTTAATTACCCATTGTCATGGACTTCAATTCATAAGTTTTAAAGAGCATAGTAATGAGTGGTCGTTTTCGTTAGGGGCGTGAGCAGGATGAAGAGGTTAGGTTTTGTCTGTCGTTAAAGAACCCCATTTCCTTTCAAGTTTCCACACATACATTATTCAAGTTTTGCCCCCTTCAAATTGTTTAAAAACTTATGTTCAGTTTAAGCGGACTGTAACCATGGCTAAATTTGTATTTCTGCCGTCGTCAAGATTTTGCCACCCTCACGACTTACCGCAGAAAGAGGGAAAGGGAGGTCATGTCGTTTGTACATTATACAACTTGAGAGTTAGCCAATGACTATTTGATATTTTGCACCTCAAATTTGGTCTACATTAGCTGGCATCCTGTACCGTATTAGAATCATTGATGTTATGAGAGTCTCTCAATAAATGGATAAATGTACTGAATCATCATTAATATTTTTCACAGACTTTGAGAAGTTCGATGGAATGCAAGCAACTCTCGACAGGCTTCGGCTTGAGGTAAGTCAACAATGAGTTTTCTAAAAGTCTGGTCTTGTAACGTTGCTTGATATTCATCAATTCTCGCTAATATTGCAAATGGAATCTATTGTTGAGAGAATTCGAGACGAAATGCAACGAAGACTCTGTATTCTTTTATGTTTTAGATTAAAAGGAAGTTGCTGTCTTAACAGCGTTGATAAGGGTACATAATTTTGGCCAGAATAGTTCTCATACACTCTATTTTACTGAGAGCACTTATTCCCTAGTTTCTGTAATTTTTTTATTCTGGCCATTCAATTGCTTCTATTGGATGGTTTATTTGTCTGTTTTTGTTTTACATGTTTTTCCGATTCCTTGAAAAAAAAAGAAACTCACTAATTTTTCTTTGTGTCGGCTCGAACAGTTGGAGGATTCACAATCTTTGGTGAAGCAGCTTAGTCAAGTGCAGTTGGACAAGAGGTCTACTTGTGCGCAATGGGATCCTGCTCTCCCTGTTGTATACGTCATTACTCCAACATTCGCAAGACCTGTTCAGAAAGCTGAGCTCACTAGGTAAATATGGTTACTTTTAATGGTCCTGTCGCACAATTTTTTTTTATTGTTTGTATCGAAAAAACTAATGTCACAGGAATTTTCCCTCAGTTTTTGACTACCCCTTTGAAAATCCCCCAAAAAATCAACTACAAAACGCCCCAGAATTTGAATTTTCAAAACGGTCACTTTTAAGCGGAAACGAATCCGGTACATTCGTGACATCACAGTACATGAAAAACCTGGTCTCTTCATCGTTTACAATGTATTTCTCCATAAGAAATTGGCAAATGCTTGATGAAAAGACCAGGTTTGTCATGTACTGTGATGTTGTGAGTGTACCGGATCAGGATAAGTTGGGTGATGTTCACTCTCCACTTACAAGTGTCTGTGCTGATGCTGTGCAATTTGTTTTATAACAAGGTGGAGAAATGGTGCTGGGTCCACACCATTTTGCAGGGAAAACAAAGCCAAGTAGCTCTAAAAATTATAATTAGAGTCAAAATCAAATTTTTTTGAACTCTAATGCGTACCAGTACTAAACTGAGGGGGAGAGTGTTCAGCTCAGGCAGTTTGCATTGGAATATTAAGTTGGAGTCACGCAGAGAGATCTATACCGGTTTGGGCCTTTTTACAGATCATCAGCAGATCACACTCGGCCCGCAAAATCCAAGACGGCATTAAAACACTGTCATGGATATGACCCGAGGCATGACACAAAAGAGTGATCCACGCACCATCTACCGTCGCTGCTGAACAACTCTCATAACAAAACAAGGAAAACCCGAAAAATTGATTATCAGGCTGGTTGGAGATTTGAACACATCTAGACTCAACTGCCCGCTCTCGAACGGGAGAAAACACATATCCCCAACTGGGCGTACAAATGAAAAAAAAAACACTAAGAAGTGGCCTGAACTGTATGTAACCAGTTTTGTACTGGTATGCATTAGAGTTCAAAAAAATTTAATTTTGACTCTAATTATAATTTTTGGAACTTCTTGGCTTTGTTTTCCCAGCGAAATGGTGTGGACCCAGCACCAATTCTCCACCTTGTTACGTACAGTTCGGGCCACTTCTTAGTGTTATTTTTTTTATAAATGAGTAATTCTACGAAAACTGTCCAATTTGACCTCTCAAAAACTAAAAATTCAACTATGTTATTTTGGATTGAGAGTTTTTTTTTCTTAGCTCAGCATAGTATCAGGCTTAAAAATTCTATATGAGTACCTTTTTTTTGTCAGGCATTTCTTTTTATGAGAAATTGTTTTAAAAATAGATTCCGGTTGTCACGACCGTCACTTCGATTATTTTGGTCCATCAGAAAGACAATAATGGTCAAATATGCAGTTTTGTTTTTTTTTATATACTGTTAGGTCCTATGAAGAAGTGAAACAACAAAAAATAGTGACCCAGTGTATATGTTCATCATAAAACAGCAAATGTTTTCTAATTTTTGCAGATTTTTTAGCTTTTTTCTCGGAAAACAAAAAAATGTTTCTTGATTTAAGGATAAAATATCTACATATTTGTTTTTTTCTTAAATATCTGAACCTACGCCCCCAAAAAATTTTATACCTTGTTCAAAAATTATGAACTTTAAAAATTGGCAGTTGTTTCATAACTGAAAAAACATCCATTTAAAATTTTCGGTCATTCTATTAACATCAATATATTACTTTATGCTTCCTACTCTTTTAGGATCCCCTTCCCCCCTCCAGGTCCTATATTGTCACTTGGATCAAATTGGAACTAAAGTTTTGGTTAACAAATTTTCATTTTCATTTTCATTCGAGTGCAGTTTCGATATCAGTATTGAATGCGATATTTTTCTTCTAAAAAAACCACGCCTTTATTACGTTGAATTTCTTTGTCAAAGGTACATGAGTTCTTAAGTCTTATGACAACAGAAGTGCAATCTCAAAATTCGAAAAAAATGACAAGTAACTGAAATTATGGAACAAATCGATGCGATGTATCGCACGTCGCTCCGACACAAAAAATGGCCTCCATCGAATCACCTTAATCCATCAATTTACACAATTGTAATGGTTATAATTTGTTAAAAACACTCATTTTCTTTCAGATTTGGTGAAATGTGAGACTTACTATCACACAATTTACAAATGAAATGATCATGACTGGAATTGGACTGTTTTCGTAGAATTGCCCATATATATACACACACACACACACACACCCTCACACATGAAATTAGGGTTTATTAGGGAGGCTGTTAGGACAGATGGGATTAGGCCTTGTGGGCTAATTGAAGAAAAAAAAGAAAGATTGAGGATTGACTGAATGTGACAAAGACGCTGTGCTGCCATTGTATACAAGTTCCAAAAACAAATACCTTCCTTTGAGGAGATATTGCTAAATTTGTCTACTGCGAGTGACAGTCAGACATAAATTGCCAACTTAAGTATCTGATGCTAGTTCTAGTTATTGGCAAGGGTATTTTTATTGTCTCCACTTTCTAACGAAACCGCGTCAATAGCTTACGAAAAACTGACAGAAAAGTCATATGCCCACCCTTGTCAGCATTTTGTCTCATCTAATACATATGCAACAAAGAAAGGAAAGCTCTGAATGTTATCATGATGTAAAATGGGTTAAAGGTATTTTAGAACTTCTCTAAAATTTGTCGATCTAGTGTAAACTAGGTTTGTTCATGTTCACGCATCAGACAAGGATTCCTTGCCGCCAATTTGTTTTCAATTTCTCAGTACTCTGATTTTTTCTCTTGAGTCTCATTTTATCTGGAGATCTATTTTTATTACAGGTTATCTCAAACATTCATGTTGGTTCAAAATTTGCATTGGATTATCGTGGAAGATTCAAAACAAAAGACTGCTCTAGTCAGTAATCTCCTGAAGAACTCAAATCTAAACTATACTCATCTTATTAATATGACACCACCTCAATGGAAACTGAAACAGAAAGTGCGTTTCACCATTTTTATTTTATATCCGCTTTTCTGATATGTTGTTATGATCCATAGTAATACCTCAACTATCTGCCCACTTATCCAATTAACTGATGCCTTAGTCATCGTGCGCAGTCAAAATTGAGATCTTGGTAAAAAAACAAGTTAGTCGTCTTGACGAAAACTGGGTTTTGTCAAAAGTTGAATATTTATGTGGTTTTAAGTATTTTCTCCTGATGAAATCATTACATTTTACAAATACGTTCAAAAATTAGTCAAGCTTGAGCTGTTTTGTCACATCTGGAGCCTGAAATGGCATTTTTCCAGTCTAAAAAATATAATGTTGTCAGTTATAGTGTTTGACCCTTTAATTTTAGTTTTATGTTTTATTTTGACTCTTGTTTTTTCAAGAATCTTTCTTGTGTTTCTTATTTTTATGGATATCTACTGTTTATATTATTTATCAGGGGTGTTTTAGTTCTCAAAGCTTATATATGTGGTGTAATTATTATCGAAAAAGTTACTAGAACTTATACATTTTACCTAAGTCTTATTTGAATGTTGGTGCTGGCAGTTTTATTTATTCAAATAAGTGGACTTGGTTTTATTTATATTCGTATTTTTGTTACAATCTTTAAAATTGATTATTATGAATGCTATTTTATTTTTACCCACCTTTAAAAAAAGTTCAATTAACTTGAAGCAAATTTGTACTCAGGATTTCAAAGTAAAATTAAAAGATTTTAACAAAGTTTTGTCACATAATCCGTTTGTTTCCATGTTCCATGTTTAATCTGTGTTTAACAGGGAGACTAATTTAACTTGGTTTTCAGGAACAAAGATGGCGGAAGCCAAGAGGAGTCACACAGAGAAATGCAGGACTTACTTGGCTGCGGGAAAGCAAGAAACCAGCTGTAGATAGAGGCGTAGTGTACTTTGCGGATGATGACAACACCTACACTGTTCAAATACTCAATGAGGTAAGTTTTCGTCAATAGGAACATTGATGAACTAATGATTACTAATCTTTAAGAGGAAAAGCTTCTGCTTTTCAAAATTACTAGCTTTATCAAAATTAGCTATCAAAATTACTCATCTAAAATTGCTTAACTACACGGAGAAAAACAACACGGTTATTCGACAGTTATCACGGTAATAATGTCACACGGAAAACCACGGTATTGAAACGGTGGATTTTGGTAATATTATTGATGAACACAGTAGCATAACCATGCTCATATAATAGTATGTCTGTGCCCACAGTAAGATTACAGTGAACACGGTCATACCACCGTGCTCATCGTTACAAGAATCAAAATTCATGGTTCTACTACCGTGGAATCCCGTGTGACATTACTACCGTTGTAACGGTAGAATAACTGTGTTTTTTTTTCTCGGTGTATATTAGGATTAAAAGGGTTCAGGAGTTAGAATGGACTGCTTGACAAGTTACAAAATTAAGCATTCTACTTCATGTTTCCACCTCAAAATTTCATGTAGACCATGATTTGCACAACAAAACTTACCAAAATTAACTCCTAACAAAGATACAAACGTTTTTATGTAGCATTGGTTACTGAAGAGTTAAATTACCCCCTCACAAGAAAATCCAGAGTCTACATCAATCAAATGGACGTATTTCTGTCAAACGGAACTATGTGCATTTTAAGACATGAGCCCTTACAGTCCTTACACCCATTAGAGTGTAAGCATAACAGGGCTCACATACTAATGCACACAGTTCCGTTTGGCTGAAATAGGCCCAAATGACACTCTACAATGGCTCTAGTAAGCCTCTTAAACCAGTGTTTACCATACATTATCCAGTGTCAACGATGCATTCCTGAGTTAATGCAAGATTTAAAGAGAGGTAGATCTTTAAAAATTGAAAAGTAAGGAGTTGTAGCTGAAATATTTTTCTTCTCATGGACTTCAAAACGTATAAGTTGTATAATTCTGAAGCTTTGAAACTTGATCCCAGAGAAAAGGAGTAATTGCTTACAGCAGTAACAGATATCCCGCTCTCATCATGAGCTATCTCTTTTGCTTTCATATGCATTCCATATGAGAAACGAGAAACGAGGATCAATTCCTAGACTTTATTATGTATTGAACTTTCAAAGCTTGTTTCACATTTTACACATTTTATATTTCGGATACTGGAACTTATACGCCTTAGAGTGTAATATTCCTGCTCTATCATCATAATAATCGCCGATTTCTGTGCCAGATTTTAGCAGCGCAACTTGGTGGTTTTTTTTCCAGACTACTTCTAAAAATTCTCTCTAAATGTGATGCGCCACCTCAAGACATGTGACCTTTTGATTGCCTTTTTAATACCCTTTCTAACTAAGGGTGACACAAGTTTGCATAAAAAAGTACACTGGGCTTGTAACTAGTATTTCCCACATATTTTTTAGTACTGAGTCCAACCACGGCCTTAGTTATTCGCTGTCTGCCGTTTCTCTGAAAATAATCTTTGTCAAGAAGAAGGTGCTTTTTACATAATTATCAAGGATATTTGGTGGTCTAATTTAAGAATTTTAACTCCTTTGCAGATGAGATACACACGGAAGGCTAGTGTCTGGCCTGTGGGCCTGGTGGGTGGGCTCATGGTAGAGAAACCAAATATTGACCCTGACACAGGTCGTGTGAGCAGTTGGAACAGTGCATGGCGTCCTGAGCGGAAGTTCCCAATTGACATGGCAGGCTTTGCTATCAACTTGCGAATTCTCCTAGAAAAGCCTAGTGTCAAATTCTCATACCAAGTGGAACGTGGTTATCTTGAGACGGACATTCTCAGTCAAGTAACTACACCGGAGGAACTTGAACCTCTTGCTGACAATTGCACTAAGGTATTACTTTTATTTCTACAGCCAAATTTTTGGGAGCATATAGAAATTTCACCTTATGTCGAAATTTTAAACAATATGAGAAGGAAAGATAAGCATTGAAATCAAATCATATTTAAATTCTCTTCATTGTCAGGTATCTCTCGCCATAAAACCTTCTTTTCAGAGTGTGCCAACAGCAAGTAGAGAACGTAATGAAAAGAGTCTTTGATGGAAGGTCCCTTGAAGCATTTTGGAGGTTTTTTCTTGTATTATGTGAACATTTTACAAGGCTGCGAAAAATTTGTAATTACCATAACAGTCCATTTTTGCTGTAAAATGTTGAACATTTGATCAATTTTGCAATGTATGGGCCAAATTTTGTCCTGGAAGACTTGAGGAACAGTCGAAATCCTAATAATTATAATTCAACAATAAAAGGATCCAGTGGAGTAAATCTATGTGAATGATATTTCTAACAGGAGCCACGTTTTTATTTCTTCAGGTTCTAGTTTGGCACACTAGGTCGCAAAATCCTAACCTGGAGGCGGAAAACCGATTAGCTAGGAAAAGTCTGCCGCCTTCAAATGCAGGCATAGAGGTCTAACATTCAGTGCAGTGTTAGAAATGTTACCAATGATAGCCATAGCTACGCACCATTTCGCGAGCCAAAATAATAGGGTTGGATCAGAGGTCTGCTCAGATCCTGTGCCAGGATTCCTAATGCAGATAATTCCAAACCAGGTGAGTACTCTTTGTCTTAATGTAGTTGGCCAGCAATTTATAGCCAGTATAATTGTCCGCTTAGATTGCTCTCTGTCACTTTGTCTGTTTTTTTATAGTTGTAATTTCAACAAGCCCTAGTTTCCGCATTCCTAATTTTCTTAGTTTTTTAGAGTTCATTTTTATGTATTAAATTTGTGTGCTGCTGTAAGTGACTCATTTTACTGTCTCGATTATTTAGACAAAGTTTTAGGGTTTTTTTTGTCGCAACTCTTGCACCTTCTTTAAATTAGTGACCAATGCTCTATATTATTTTGTTAGTTCAATTCAGCTTGCTCAGAGGGTGTGGATATTCTTTTGTTAACAGCAAGTTTTTGTAAACACATTTGTTTTTTTTTTGTTTTTTTTTTTTTAAAAAAAAAAAAAATGAATCCTGAAGGACTCTATGGCAAAAAATGATGCTGCTGAGAGGGTTATAAATTTTGCTTTAAATTCGAGTTTTTTGATGACCAAAGTTGAAATGTTGCATGTATGCTAAAATGTACACTGAGTTTTAGTAACCTGTCATATTTTGAGGTTGAAATTGCTGAAATGTGTATTTTGATCATGGCGTTTCAAAATCTTTGCTTCTATTTAATAATTATAAGGCCACTAAACTAACATTATGACTTGAAATTTTCATAGAATATTCTTCATTTAGAGAAGAAAAATAACCTAAGTTTTTAGAAAATGACGTTTTGTAGTTTTCCTCACAAAAAACAAAGTGTGACAGGAAATCTGCTAAGACGCAAACCAATTACGCATTTCTGCAGTTTCACCACAAATTTTCCATCAAGGACAAAGATCAGAAGTGACAGCAAATATTAAAAACTTACTTGAAAGATAGATTCTTGTAAAAGCTACATCCAAAATGCTTTCTTTTTGCTCAAAATTTGTCATTAATTTTTTAATAAAAAATTTGCAAGTCTTAAGCACAATTGGACCGCTTTTAGCAGGAAGGATCCAAGCCACATCGGCTATCGCCAAATTCATCTGGGCAATTTAATTTTTACAAGGAAACGTTTGTGCGGATTCCTTTGAAAATTTCAAGGAGTTTGCTTTGTACTATGCAGAAAACGTTTCTTGTTAAAAAATTAAATTGCCCAATTAAAGGATCCTGCACCCTCCTAAAGAGAAAATGCACCTCGATCGATTTTCAATTTTTTTACTGTGTTCAATTTATCTCAAGATGCTGATCGAAAGTGATCATTGCGCCAACTTTCTACAATGCACCGTTTTTGCACAATACGCGTGGAACGTATCAATTATTTGGCAATAAAGAGTCAAAAAGAATAAGGCATTCGAGAACAGGTCTGATGTGAATAAGGAAAAACTTAGCAAGTGTCTGTCTTCTTATCTATTCCTACCTACTCCGGGGCTATCTCCCTCCCGCTCTTGTGCGTTTAACGTTCACTGTTTTTCTCCAACTTTCTTGTTCTTATGCTCCTCACGAATCTAATTTGGATAGTCAAGCAAAAAGGCGTGCAGAATCTGAGATAAGACTGCCGCTCAGTGCTAGAGTTCCCCTGATTTCCTTGTTGACACACAGCCAACCGTTCACACAAGTGCTGAAATGAGGAATTTTTCTGACTCTTCATCGCCGAATAATTAAAACGTTCCAGGGGTATTGTGCGAAAACGGTGCATTGTAGAAAGTTGGCGCAATGATGACTTTTGATCAGCATCTTGAGATGAATTGAATGCAGTAAAAAAAATCAAAAATCGATTGTGGTGCACTTTCCCATAAGGAGTGTGCAGGGTCCTTTGGCAATAGTTGATGTGGCTTGGTTCCTTTCTGCTTCATGCAGTCTAATTTTAACTTGAATAGGCACTTCTGTAATCTTTTTTAAGAGTCTCTACAACAACTCCAGTATAAAGTAAATTCCTTGAAGTCTCAACTGCTCTTTCAATTTCTGTGACAACTTTCTATGCTGGTTAATTTTCCTATTCAAGGGATTATAGACCTATCTGTCACTGAAAATATTCCTGTTATTAATGGCAATTCTTTCCCATTTGAGTTTGTTTAAAAAGATGAATTATGGAGTTATTCTTTTTTTATTTATGTCGCAAATCTTGTGCAGAATGATCTCTTATAAATTCAGAACCAGAACAGACAACTCGAATGATGACCTTTTCATTTTACAACTCATTTTTGTGGAGGTGTATTCTGATGTTTTTCTTTGGTCATGTATTCAGATTGCTCCATACTTTTGTAAAGGCAGATTTATATTTTTTATTTTATTTTTTTTTTGCAAAACTTTCTGCCCCTAAATATAGGTTGCTAGGAGGCCCAAATTTTTTCAGCCTATATTAATTGTAAGGGGTTGAATAAAAATGCTGAGAAGTTTTAAGAGAAAGGTTTTTGTATTCCCTCACATGATTCAGATAGAAATTTAGCAACTTTAGTAAAATAATCCGCCAACAATTTTTTTCTGGTAATTTTTTTTCCCTGAGGAATTGATGATCCTTTTCAATGCATTTATGAAATACTTGAACAATCATTAAGCTACGAAGAAGATTTAAGATCAAACCTTTCATGAAGGCGCTGATATTTGTTTAAGTAGCCACATTAGTCACTAATCTTTTTCAATCGTGATGAAATGGAAATAAATTTTTGTTCGTCCAACAGGATGTAACTCTAATACAGGCACAATAGACTACCCTTATTTTTGACACCAAAACTAAATTGTTAAATAAATAAAAAAAAAAAAAAAAAAAAAAAAAAAAAACATTCAAATGGCGAAGTGAATTTCTGAAATTTTGTAGAGCCCAGTTTTTTTTTCCACAATTTACAACTACTTCTTGGTAAAGTTGGTATATTGGAATAAAAATTATCTATACAACATGTTGAAGCTTTCTGGCAACTCAGCAAGAAATTTTTCTCTGATTTTTTTTTTATTTTTTTTTTAATATATATATATATTTTTAAAAAAATACCATGGCTTGGAAGTTCCTCAGTATCTCAGGAAAAATGCCTTTTTATAACTGAGCTTATATGATCTGCCTTATAGGATAGGGGTACGTTGCTCTCCTATGCTGCTGTACTAAGGAAGAACGTTGTACGAGCCTTCAGATGTTGCCAAATTTTATTCGTTAAAGTATGAATGTTCAGGGTAATGTGTGAATTTTGTGGAGAATTTTATAAGCAATCATATTTAAATTATCTGAAAATTTCTAGAGCAAATATTCACAACTCTTCTCAAAAATAAGCACTTTATCAAAGGAAATTTAGCATCTTGAATGTTCATGAAGTGTTTTTCCTCAGTACAGCAATATGGTAAAATGTATTGGAGAATCATTAAAATGTATCTCCAAAAAAAGTAGAGTTCTTGCATCATTATTGCATTGACTTAAATGAAAGAACTGTAAATTATCTTTGTCTCCTCATCTCAACATTTTACAAATTTTTAAAATGGATAATTAGACAGGGCACAAAATTAAGAACCGCAATATCAACCTCATCAAAATCAACGTGTTCAACATGAAATTTTCATGAGAAAAATGGACCGTTGGCTGTAATTCTTAATTTTTATCCTCTTCAGTGGTCCGCCTACATCTACAAGTGTCTTTTTTGTGATTTATAGTTCTGAAATCTGACAACAGGACTCTCGTCCATGATTAACCATTGTGATTTCTTTTAAGATTGAATCGTATCTGTGCTTAGTATTTTACTCCATTGCTTCGTCAACCGATTGTTTGTTTTTCTTTGATGACACCTTCGTTTTTGATGTTTCATTCCAAAAGGACTAGCTCTGATGATATTTAGCATTACGCTGGCAATGCAACTTTTGAAGAGTGAGAATGCTATTTCTATTTAGGGCCATTTAACTTAAAAAGACTTAATTCAAATTTTTCTCGGTGAACCAGAGGGTATTTAATCATTCACTTATTATGCTTAAATTGAGGTGACAGGATGGCACTGTGTGTGCATACAAGTTTTTCTAAATAAAAGAGGAAGTTCAGCCATTGCAACTTTCCAAGGCGCCTAGGATATTCTGTGTTTTCTTTCCTCTATTTTGAGAGTACTTAATATTTTTACTCATATGTGCTGTATTTTGCGGTCTTGTCGTGAATTTTGAAATGAAATATTTATTGTGTGAAAGTGGGAAAAATTTAAGTATACAAAACATGCCCTTAAGGTGATTAATGCTCTAAATTCTTTTTAATAGTTTGTGAAACAATAAATTTTGTTTAGCATTGCAGTTCTATGCCCCTCTAGGAACTCACTTTGGGAATTTTGTTTCAACTTTATAATGAACCCCAAACTTTTTATTCTTCTCTAACTGCCCCAGGGAAATTTTCAGACTCTGTGTCTGAAATCTTTCTTTTAAGTCCATGTAAAATCTAGTGCTCACTCACTTATTACTCAGTTTGAATCATCTGAAATTTGAGAGCTCATTTTTTCTCTGAAACTCCATTTTTCAAATTAAAGAACTCTATCCATGTATTGTCAATTTCTGAATATTTTTTGGACTCGTTTATAACTACTTTATATTTTATAGTTATTTTTACCTCATTTAGCATGACCAAAACCACTAGAACAAAATCACAAACTCAAGTGATGAACCCTAACATTTAAATACTCAGCAATAAGGAGTCGATAAACTTGTTCTACTACCTTTGTTTGTGAAATTTCAAAGACATCCAATTTTTTAAAAGTTAGATTTTTAAAATACAAGTGTAATTCTGATGTATGTTTTTAAACCGCTGAAATGTTGATTTTGGTATGAGGTACTTAAATTTTTTTTCATTACTGTTCAGGCCAAGGTGATTCTGGAGTGAAGTAATCCTTGATCCAGTAATCCTGTTTCACCATGAAAGTTCAATAATTGGATCATTGGTCAGTAGGAACATATTTGACATGCATGAGCACCCAAAACCACTACCAAACAGTCTAAAATGTGCACGCAAGAGGAAGAGATTTTGGCTCCTCAGCGTGATATTGATACAATTTTTGGTTATTTTTTTACTCCCCTAAAGTTTACCAATTTTACGTTAATAATGAAAATAGATAATGTAAAAACTGGGAAGAACCAATTAATGTGACTTCTTGGTTTTTCCATTAAGATGCTTTAATTTCATTTCATGAGCTTTTTGACGATAACTTCATGCAGTCAATTTCTGAACGATTTTACTCCAAATATCACTCGAGAATCACCTCAACACGCTTATTAAATACATGTAATTGAAACTTCGATGGTTTCCCCTTAATTTTTATTTTTAGATGGGGAACAAAATCTTACTGTAATTAGTGATTAAGTAGTCAATTTCAGTGTCAGCTTGAATTATGGTTCAAACAAACCAATTTTTAGGTTTTTTTCCCTGGCTTCTCTTAGAAATTCTGGCACGATTTAGTCCAATGACGGTCGTGTTTTGAACTGTAGGCTTCCTCATTATTAGTACTTTGCTAAGAAGTACAGTTAGCAGATAAGAAACCATAGCAAATTGTGATACTTGTATAAGGAATCAGTCCTTGACTCATCCAGGTACTTAAATTATTCCAATAAAAAGGATTCGTATCACTGCTGAGTTTACTGAAGAGATAACAGGATTTATCAATGGACTCGCAGCCATGAAAAAACTGTCATCCAACTCTATAATAAATGGTGAAATGATAGGCTGTGAGGTGACCTTAAGTGCCGAAACTGAAGTATCCTTAATGGTTGGAAGATTTTCTCCTGTTAGGTAGATACTTACTTGTAAGCATCCTTAAGGGTAAAGGGACCTTTAGTCATAGTAGAGCATAGAGGAGTGTTCTATGCAAATTTTGGATTAAAAAGTCCTACAATGGTAAATCGAACAGGAAATCATGGGGATTTGAAGCTTTTTGTTCCAAAATTGTAGTTTTGAAAAAAATCCGCTCAAAATTCTTAACTCATACTCAAAGTACCCTATTGCCACTGTTCTGTCCTCTAAAAGTACTCAAATGTATTAAATTGCTTCCAATGTATTCAGTAGGACTCAAAGGATAGTTTTGCATTGAAATCTTAAAATCCAACGTAACTAGACAAAAATCGCTTCCCTGATAATTTTGCCTCTAACTACCAAGGTCCCTTGTTAATCATTTTACCAAAATAAAAATTTACTTAGCCACCTAGAATTATGATTTGGGTTGCAACCAAGACAATTTTTACTCTTTTATGGAAGACCTCTGTTACTACTTAAGGGGAAAATAAAAAAAAAAAAAAAAATTTGTCTTGCAAGTCAAGAACTGATTCTTGAGAAATTTAAGTTGTATTTGTGTGCAAGGAATGGTACAAGATTTCTAATTCTGCGCACATGCTTGGATGTACAAATATCTCGTAGGCTCTTTTATGATGCTGACCGACAAAATTTTAAACTCTCAATTTAAATTTAAGTTATCAAGTCAAAAGAGGTTTTGGTTTTTACAGTGTCTTTCGAAGTATACTATCTTGTACAGTAAGCGTCTTCAGGAAATTCAAGTCTGGACAGTTTTTGCGCAGAATTTTTCCCAATCTTAGCCTTGTTGATTGTAATGATGTATGTATATTTTTGTAATTGCATATTTATTAGTTATTGAATCGTAACTTCTGTTGCATGCTATTTAGGTTTATCAGTGATTTATTTGCTCAGTTGTTTCACTAGGAGTGCCGGAGACTCCTAAATCTGTGTTTGTTAAGATCTGACTTCATCATCGGTGCTTTTGTTGCAACAACATGTTAATTGTTTTAACTAGTTAATTGTTTTAGAATTTATTCTATTCGACAGGAAGAAAGATACTCTACAATGGATAACCTGACAAGGTGCAAATTAAAGCATTATATTACAGGGTGTCTAGCATCAGGAATTCCTGATTTCCCCGATTCTATCAGGATTTGAGGAAAAATCGTTCGTAAAATCAGGATTTGAGGAAAGTTGGCTGTCCGATCGGATCTTTTTATGCTTTCACTTACGTGTATGCAGAAATTTTAATCTTTCTCCGCAAAAAATCAGGATTTGATCAGGATTTGGAAAATTATGAAATCAGGATTTAGCCGTAAAAAATCAAGAAAAATCAGGATTTCATCAGGATTTCCCAAAATGAAAAAAAAAACTAGACACCCTGAATTATTTCCCTATCAAAATTTCACATCGAACACGATTTCTACAAAAATTATTACTGAAAATACTCTTAACCAAGATATTAACGTTTTTCCATACATAAAGTCAAACCTCCCGCTTTTAGAAAACACAATTATCTACTTGAATTGAATTGTACTTTAAACATCACCATGACAGTCTCTGCGATAAAAAAATGTGACAACTCCTCAATATCGACACTTTGACGCAGCTGTTGCACGTTTTTTTTTTTACAATTTGAACAATACAGGGTGAGGGAAAATAACTGCTTCTTGAGAAGCTTGCCAAAACCGTTGTTGTGCGGGGTTTGATTCAAGTAGACTTAAGTTTTTCATGTGAGCAGGAAATTCAAATTTTTTGCAACTTATGCTAAATAAGAAATAAGTTAAAAATTTACAGTTTACCGGTGTTAAACTTAATGCTCTGAAGATGGCCGAAAGCTGAAAAGCTTCAGCTTCAGCTTCATAATTGTAAAACGAAATTAAAGTGAATATTTAACACCTCAGCTGTTTATTCAACTCATCATACAGTGCTAAATAAGAACGTTAGTAACTTAACTAAGAGAGAAAAAAAAATGGAAATGGTGTGACCCAGCACCATTTCTCCGCCTTCTTAACTAGGAGTGAATTTCATCAATTTTCTTTGTGCAAATCGTGTTTTATGTGAAATTTTTTAGCAGGATCATCAGTTAGAATGCTAAAATTCGCGCTTCATCCAGTGGTCCATTCTAATTTCCAGGTTTTAAGCTTACTCGTGTCAAAAATTCGTGGTCACACTTGAGCCTCTGTTTTATACTGTTTGTGTCTTTTTAAAAAAATATGTGTCATTGTGACACAAGTAAGATCTGTCATCAAGTATCTCTACCTCTAATGAAAAAAGGAAGAAATACAGAATCAAATAATTTTACCTCAAGGTAAATTGTTTTACAGGTATCGGTGCTTTTTAAGTGTGCTTCTCTAATTTAAGAAAAAAGAACAAAAAATATTATTAATCTGAATTAGAATTTTTTAGTAAGATTCTCAGAAATGATACAGGGATGTTTTTAGAAAGAGGAATTTTCACTGAAAACTCCAGTATTTGCCAATATATTTTTATCTCATAAGCTCTTATTGGAAAATAGGTATCATATTTTTACTGATTTTCAATGATATTGGTCAGTGGCATAACACACTGCACTGCGGCACCAGAAGCATTCCAGTCAGAAACTTATAACTGAGATTTAACTGTGTCAATATCTATTTCAGTATCAGCCCATAAAACAATAAACCTTTCACACAAAGGTCTCAACCTTAATTTGTTAGAATAGTACTTTCAATTCGGGTGGGTTATCCATATAGTTTATAATTTGAGGTTTTAAAGTGAATGTACTAGCAGATTCATCGTTTGTGGAACAATCAAAATCAAAGATGAATTACAACAATTTTTTGTTGCTGTCCCTCATTGTGCGGTAAAACCTTACGTAGATTTGTTTTCTACATGCAACTCATGTAAAAATAATAGTTTATGTCAGAGCACCTATCTTGTATTTGCAACTTGGTCAGGTGGAATCTGATTCCTTTAGAGAATTCTCGATGGCAAATTACTTTATTTGCGTGTTCCTGACTCGCCTCCAAATTCTCCACTGTTCCTAAAATACTGTGTTTGTTTGTTCGTAAGAAGGAGCCAGATGAAGGGAATTTGAAGTTGCATGATGAAACTAGCTAACTTTTTAAACTCTGACTACTTAAATAGCTACTGCCAAGCAATTCAATTGAATTGTAAAGAAAAGTGGGAAAAAAACAACCACACTTCATAACACACATACACTTCATACACTTCATAACACTTTCATGTGCCCAGATGAAACTGTAGATATTCATAGATAATAAATTTTACACAAAATATTTTCAATTCCATTCGGCATGGCATATGACTGATTTTGTAAATTTTTTTTTCTAAATAACTAAAATGGAACTCATTTATGAAAAACCTGCTACCTATTCTCAATGTGCAATAATAGGTCTGTTGTGTGCCATCTTTGAACCAGCTAAATTCAATTTCCCAGGTTTCCAAAAATTATGACAAAAATTAAATACTCCGACACCTTTCATTCCAACCTACCAATAAACAATAGTATTGTCGTGAATTTATGGGTATTTCAGTAACCCGGAGTTACTTTTTTCAGCCTCAACTCAACAAGCCTCATCCGAAATATTTTATGGTGTGTTTCAGTTGTTTTGAAAATGACGCTTATGAATTTATGTTTTGAATAAATGATTTATTATTACTAAAATTTCCATAGATTTTTCTTTATTTTTTTCCTGTGACCTCAACGGCGGATTTAGGGTGAAAAGGGAGGGGGGGCGAACCTATGGTCCTCCCCCCCTCCAAGTATGAATTAGTCGAGAGAATAGGAGGTGGAGACCGATTTCGCCCCAGCTTCTCAGCTGATATGTTGCATTATGGCAATTACGAGAGCTATTACAGGGCTTATTCAGGACTGATGATTTAATTTATGAGAGAACTCTTCTGAGCTCTTACCAAAGAAGAAAGAAAAAAGAAATTATCTCGTGGTGGGGGTTTTCTTGTCATGGCGGCTCTGAGGAAATTGCCCTGGTGCCCCCACCCCCTAACCATAACGTGTAGCAGCATTGATACCTACTGAGTAGAATGAAATCAACTTTGTTAAGATTCATTGTTGTATACCTGAAACTACGATAGTGGGCATCGCCCATTGACTCAGTACGTAAGACGGAGATAGCGCTATAATGACTCTCTCTCACTCTCTCTTTCATTTACTATGAATCTAGACAAATTTGATATCATTCTACTTAGTTCATGCTGCTATACGCGTTATGGATCAGTTTCTTGCGTTATCTTATACATTACGATAATGGAGATGTTGCATGTGTGAGGAATTTGCGATTTGACTATTGATTCTCATGTTAAAGTTCGCGAGAATAATACGATGGTGCCACTGGTTTTCTCTGAAATCATCTCCTGAGCTCAAAAAAAGCTCTCAAGTTGAGGCCAAAATGGAGGGAATATCCCACGCTATCCTGAGAGTCCACCTCTACATCAAGGCACATTCTCCATGCAAAGATAGGGAGCCGAATACATTAGAAGGGTTGCCGTGTTTTCAGTTTCAGAGTCCCCAGCCATGTCAATGTATTTGCTCCCTAAGTATCTTTGCATGGCGAGTTCATCTTGATGTAGAGGTGAATTCTCAGGATTGCGTGGGATATCTCCTCCATTTCGGCCTCAACTTGAGAGCTTTTTTTGAGCTTGGGAGTTGATTTCAGAGAAAACCAGTGGCACCATCCTGTTTCTCGCGAACTTTTACATAAGAATCAATAGTCAAATGGCAAATTCCTCACACCTGCAACATCTCCATTATCGCTTCTCAAAGATGTGAACCGCATAACAGCGCAACGTGGCGGCGGATCTCGTCCCTAGATCACATAGAATCACCTTAAAATGGAAATTGTAGAAAGTCGTAGAAAGAGTGCTCTTAGTTTCCTATTTCCTTTGTAAATGAAGCCACGGGAAGTGTACATTAATGAAAATACTAAACCGAAAACGACACCTATTAATTCTCACATTTATATATTTAAAAAAGAGGAGATTTCTTGTACCTACTAGTGAGATCTGCCACCTGGAGATGTACCAGCAATAAGTCCATTCTCACAAAAATTTTTTTCGAGTGCGGCGATGCGTCTGAGGATTTGCCAAATTTCATAAGACTAGGGTACAATTTAACATTGAGTTTCCGAATTGCTGTAATATTTTCCCTTTAATTATCGTAAAAACCGAGCAAAAAGTCAAGAAAAATGACGCGTAGTCTTCGTTTTGCGGTAAGTAACTGCACCGATGCACGAGCCAAGGAAGGGAACGCGACCGAGTCATCTTCGCGGTGTGATGCGCCTTCAATCCGGCTGGCGACAATATGCCTACACCCGTGGTCGAATAGTTATCTCGTTACGCCTGCCATGAACGAATTCAGATATCGACGCCTGCAAGTATTAAGCGAGTAAAAGCGTATTTATCTCCGATTGCAGCGGTATACACTGCACTTATGTTTCATTTTATTTCAGGGTTTTTCAAGAAACTACAAACAGTTTTAGTTTCCGGAATGATCTCTAATAAAATCATCGAAAATTTCGACGCAATATTTTCGCTCGTTCTATATTAATTTTACTAAACCCAAATTAATGTTTTGTGGTTCAAGTTTCCGAGTCTTTGCAATACATATTTTTCCTTTAGCTATCGTAAAAACCGGGCCGAGAGTCAAAAGCGTCTAAATGATTTCAAATAAAATCAGAGAAAATTTCGATGCGATTTCGTTCATTCCATTTGTTTTATTATTTTCATCGACAAAAAAAAATTAAACATCGTCAGAGATTCTAAATCGCTGCAATTATGACACTTATTTTCTCTGTTAATTATGGTAAAATGCGAGCAGAAAGTCAAGAATAAAGACGTGTAGTCCTACTTTTCCGGCGACGTCAACGTCGCGTGAGCCGGGGTAGCAGCGGACGAGTCATCTTCACAGTGTGACGCGCCTTCAATTCAACCAGCCGGCAATATGCCTACACCCGTGGTCGAATAGTTAGCTCGTTACGCCTGCCGTGAACGAATTCTGCAAATATAGACGCCTGCTTTCGAAAAGAGCGTTTATTTTTCTCCAATCGCAACGCTACACGCCACTTTTCATATTTGTTTTAATTTCAGTGTTTTTTTCAAGAAACCACACACAGGAGTTCCTCTAAGGAGTTTCCAGGAATTTTTCGAAACGCCTCGCTCTTGCGTCGGTGCTGTTACTTACCGCAAAACGAAGACTACGCGTAATATATTATCCTTGACTCTTTGCCCGGTTTTTACGATAATTAAAGGGAAAATATTACGACAATGCAGAAACTCAGATATTGTTAACTCATTTTAGGGTGACGTCATTCTAAATTCCTGGAGTCATGGTCACACAATCAATATTTTTCTCACTATCTCAACATCATGCTGTTAATGTACAAAATATTAAGTGGGCCTTCTAAGATGACGGAAATGGTGTAACGTGACGCCATTGTCGGTTAGGTATATGAAGCGCGTGACCTTGAGATATCGACCAAAATATTGATTATGTGACCACGGCTTACGTAGCTCAGTATAGTTGAAAGAATATAGAAACGAACCGCTCCAATGCAGCAATGAATTGTGGGCTAACACACAGGCCCTCGCACACCGCCAAATGGACCACTAGACAAGGCACGAATTCAAGCATTCTGATACATGTTTCTTAATCAGAATTTCACGTAGAACACAATTCGCGCAACGGAAATTACTGAAACTAACCCCCGACGAAGACATCAACCTTTTTATTTCACATTGGTTACGCGGATTTTGAACTGCCCGCTCACAAGAAACTCAAAGCTACGTGAGTCAAAGCGCGCACTACAACAGTTTCAGCAAGCCTCTCAATCGAGCACTGTTCATTTCCCACCATGTGCTGTTCAAATGATAAGCAATTTGCTATAGCTGAGCCAAAGCGTCCAAATTGTGGTTGCCAGATTTTCATATCGCAGAGACTGTCACGATAATATTCAACGGGCGATGTGAATCACGTAGAGCATTGAGTTTTATTGAGCGGGTGGTTTGAATTCACGCATCAGGAATCATTAAATATCTTCGTACGGAGTTGATTTCGGTAATTTTTGTTGTGCGCATCGTGTTCTACGTGAAATTTTGGTTAAAAAATATGTATCAGAATGCTTAAATTCGTACCTTGTCTAGTGGTCCATTACGGACAAACTGAAAGGTCACCGATGACCCGAAATCATGCAACCGTGGCCAATCCAGTGGGCTTCAAGTGTCATCGACGACCTTTTCGTTCGTATTTTAAGCGAATGGTGAAACAAACAATAGTCCCACACCTATTTCAAGACGGTCGATTGCTCCTCCTTGCCCGAGAAAGTCGGTGGCCGTGGACGTTCACCTGGGCTTTGAGCAACTATTTTAACTTCCCGGAGATCAAATTGCATACTCAACGAGATGAAGGAGCTTAGAATGATTCCGATGATCGGCAGCCGAGTAGCTAAAGGAGCGCTTTGCAGCTTATCCCTTTGATCTTGGTCGGAAGGCCGCTACTATCTCGATACATCATTTTAACTCTCTGATGTAGGGATTACATACCCAAAAATTACAAAATGAAGGAATTTTTCGAGATCGTAAAGTGATCTGCGGCTAAGCAGCCTTTAGAGTACCCAGGAGAAGTGGAGGCATTTATGCGCAGCGGAATTCTTGGCACAGCGCGGTTGTATTCATCGCAAAAAATAGGCGAATATGGTGCTTCCAACAGTGGCGTGGCGTGAATTGCGATGTATCGATTGTTGTGCCATTTAAACCTATGAAGAAAGATCGATTATCAGGGTGTTCGCAGTGAACACCTTAGTAATCGATTCTTTACCATAGCTTCAAATGGCGAGATATCGATAATCGATTATTCACGCTGGCTTCTAAGACCCTAAGTAAACAAAACAGACGGTGACGTCTCAGAAACGTTGAACTCCCTCTCGGGTAGATTTAAATGAATAATGATAAAATATCTGATAAAGAATAGTGTGATTATTTAGAAAAAAAATTTAAAAAATTTAGAGATAGTTTTAAGTTATTACAGCGCATTAAGTTTAAAGAAAGCCACACATTTTATGGAGATATAAGGTTTGTGAAGATACGCATGGATTAATCTTTGATTCGGAGAGAGTAAGGTACGCCAAGTAGATGCATAAATTACATTTTTTATTTACCCAAATGCATTTCAGCCCATAGGGCCATCTTCAGTGGTAAACATAAGGATCACAGACTACAAGCAAGTACAAGTACATGCATAATCTAAGGACATGCTGATGAGAATTAAAAATTACGGGTACTAACTACATTATAGCATACAGGTGGCAATTAAATTAATCAAATAAATATAATTAATTAATAATTAAATTAGATTAATCTTTGTGAACGGGTTGGCGTATTTCTTCTAAAGGCTATCAACCACCAGGAACTTTTGAGCTAAATGACGCGCGGTCCACCATTCATGGATCAACGCAAAAGCGGTACTTTTTTCCTATACTAAAAAGATATGAATGGCCTTACTCTCTCATTACAGGAATAATCAAATTGAAGTGAATCAAATTGAGTGCTGAGTGTACAATACTAAGTCGGGAGGTCCCAAAACGCAAGCCTAAGTTTTAGGCGTATACTTTACTTTTTTTTTTAGATGCTACAAAGATTCTGATTTAAATATTTGTAGATCTGGGAGCACGCAACTATTCGTAATATAATTCTCATGGGTAGATAGGTATCGGTATGATCATTCAACACTAACGTATTTTCGAACGTAAATATTTTTGGAAACTTGAACGCGGAGTAAGAAAAGTAGATAATTACGTAAAAACATCGTTGGCAGTCTTTACCAGGCACAAATGATAGCACTTGGTACTGGAAAATATTTTCTCATTAAACCTTTCTATACCTTCAATCCCCGCCCAAGAACCCCCCCCCCCCCCCCCGGTCACCCCGTTTGCCGCCCCGAGTGTAGCACATACAGCAAAGAAAATGTTTAATTACAGTAAGTAACGTATTTTGCGTGTCATCAATAAACAGAATTAGGGTCAATAACTTTTCCTGTCCATGATTATAATGACGATAGGTCAGTAGGTCAGAAGGTGACGGTGTTCAGTTGTGAAGATCCCTGGCGTGTCCTGATTTTGGACGCCACATTTGTCTCTTTTGACTGCCACCACGGATGTGCGTGTTGTATACGCCCGGTATTGAAGGCGTTTTGACACTTCATGCATTTACCGTACCGACCGCTTCATCCACGGAGTGGCGGCATGGCATGCGGCAGGCTGTACTGCGAGGATCCGAAATGAGCGGGTGCCTTCAATTCTTCGTTTATATTACGAAGGCATATTTTAGGCACGAAAAGTTGCACACAGGCGTTGGATGTGAGTATATTTTGTACATAACTTTAAATAATACGATGTGATGAGCATGGATTTGAAGAGAGACTATTGGCGCTCTGTCCTTACGGATCCTCCCATTACTGCCGCAGCGGTTGAAGCGGCGAGAGCCTGGAAAGTTAAAATGCCTTCCCTTTCGTGCGTCTGCAAACCGGACATGTGCATGGAGCCCGAATAGTTGCATATTAGCGTTATGATGAAATTCGTTCATCCAGGCCCGGACTTAGGGCGTGTGCAGGGCGTGCGGCGCACACGGGCGCCAGCCTTTGGGGGGCGCCACGAAAGAAGAAGAGAGGGAAAAAAGGGGGAAAAGGAAAAGAAAAAAAAGGGAAGAAAGGACAAGGGGAAAAAAGGAAAAGGAAACAAGGCTGGGCAGTAAAAGCAAGGAAGAAGGAGGGAAATGGAAGGAAAAAGGAGGCAAGAAAAGTGAAAAGAGAGTCCGCGAGAAAGGGGGGGGGGCATAAAAACCATAGACAAAATATAAAGAGAATTGCCGTCTAAAGGTAAATTTTCAGGACAAAAACTCCACCTGGTCCATAGACGGTCAGGCGCCCCTTGACCCTAAATTTGCGGCTGTACAGAAATACAAGAGTAGGCATGTAGTAAGGGGGCGCCATAAATCCATCGAACAGGAGCCAACTTAGCATTTTAGGCCACGTCCGCCATCTTGGATTTGAGAATTTTTAAACATAGTAAGAATTCGAGTTTCCGGTCGAAAAATACCCTCAGACACCGAGTTTCAAAAAAATCCATCGAACAGGAGCCGACATAGCATTTTAGGCCACGTCCGCCATCTTGGATTTGAGAATTTTCAAAAATCGACTAAAAATTCGAGTTTCCCGTCGAAAAGTACCCCTGATCCCGCGGTTCACAAAGCTCTAACGAACAGAAACGGAGGCCAGAACCGGGGCTCATTTTAGGCCACATCCAACATTTTGGAGTTGAGAATTTTAAAAAATTGACTAAAAATTCGAGTTTTCCGTTGAAAAATACCGTGTGATACCGCGTTTCACAAGACTCGAACAAACAGAAACCGAGATAGCATTTTAGCCCACGTCCGCCATCTTGAATTTGAGAATTTTAAAAAATGGACTAAAAATTCGAGTTTCCCGTCGAAAAATATCTCCTGACACCGAATTTCAGAAAAATCCATCGAACAGGGGCCGAGATAGCATTTTAAGCCATTTCGGATTTTCGAATTTTGAATTTTTTGAATTTTGACAGATTTTGATTTAAAACGCGTGATCCCCAAAATCGAAGCTCAGATTCGGATTCCTCGTAAAAAATCGATGCGATTTCATGTATCATACCCTGACACCGAATTTCAGGAGAATCCATCAAACAGGAGCCGAGATGGCATTTTAAGCCACGTCAGTCATTTCGGATTTTTGAAGTTGAAAAATTTGACTTAAAACGCGTGATACCCAAAATCGAAGTTCAGATTCGGATTCCTCGTTAAAAATTGATACAATTTCATGTATCATACCCGAGCATAGCGTGAAGGAAAGAGACGTAACGTAGACATACTGATTCGAGCATATGAATCCAACGTGGCAACATGGGTAGTGCTCAGTGGGTCAGCGGAGGAGGAAGAATAAGAATTTATCGTAAGGAATTCCTCGCGACGAAACCGAACGCTTAGCGGCGCTTAGCGGCGCCTCCCCGTTCGGTTTCACTCGGGCGACAGGCGGCGGCGTAGTTCAAAGGGGCAGTACGACAGAATCTATACGCGTTGTTTAACCTCTTTCCTCAACGCTATGATAACATATGATACATGAAATCTCATCAATTTTTCACGAGGAATCCGAATCTGAGCTTAGATTTTGGATATTACGCGTTTTAATCTATTTAAAATCGTAGGAGAAATTACAGAATTGTCCTTGAAAATTGATCACACATTAGTGATTTTTTACCCCGTTTTTCTTCTACGTTCACGTAATGAAATTAGATCAACAGTTGACTCATCGACTAGTCTAGCCTAACCCCCTAGAATCGGTCTAAAGGGCGAACGATTTTATCAGATAAGATGTGCGGTCCTAGTTTCCGGGCAATTGCGGTTTGATGGAAGCTGCGATGAGGAGAAACGGAAGATATGCGAAACTCGGGCGGATATTACGTGAGAAACCAGGTAGGAGAAAGGCTTTCTTCCCGAAAAGTTAGTGCTCGGGCCAACTTACATGGTCACTGGAGCATTGTATAGCAGGTTGTGGGAAACTATTTTTTTGCAGCAACAACCAATTGGATCGCATTTTGCAAAAAGGAACTAAGAGCATTTCAATGTTGCTGGGATTGTGCAATTTAGGTACATTCTTTGCAAAAAGTAAACTTTGCGACGGTAATTTTCGTCTTGAATTCATAGTTTATTGGGAGTAGAGGTGAAACTAGTTTAGATGATCGTTTATGTTTGCAAGGTTAGCGACATTTTAATGCTCTTCGGTTCATCGTTCATCGCATACGACAGGCGACACTGAGAACGCTCTACTTTAGAACTTAAAATTAATATTAGAGAAATTTGTTTAAATATATTTACCTGGCGTCTATTTTGAGGGATATCACTGAATTTTAAGCGATGAATGTTTACTTTTTAGTTTGGCGGTTCATCTTCACATGGAAATATTTTTGGTGGGATTTTTCATTTCTAACATTTATTTTGTTTGTTACTCCCTATTCAGTAAATACATACATACATACGAGTCGCTGTTATAGCGCTCTTTGGCGCTTTGCGACACCTAATCGCCACAAAGCTCGGTCTTCCCACAGGTTATCAGGGAGTTGACACTCCCTCATCTCACTTAACACCCCCTGTCGCCAACCTCTCACTGGGCGTCCCCTACGCCTCCTCCCAGGAGGAACCCAATCAAGCATCTTTTTTGGCAGCCTCTCTTCCGTCATCCTATTGACATGACCATACCAAACAAGTTGTTTGGTCATGACGTCGAACACGATGTCATTTTCGACTTCCATTATCTGACGCACTCTATCATTACGGACCCGATCTCTCCTAGAAATTCCTGCCGACCTTCTCCAGAAATCCATCTCCGTTGCTCTTAGCATATCCTGTGTCCGTTTCTTCAGCTGCCAAACTTCACATCCGTATGTTAATATACTTTTTACTACAGCGTATAAAAGCGTTTCAGTAAATATACTTGATTAAAAATACCCCAACATCTTACTATTATTGGAAAATTGTGTATAAATAGGTAAAAGCGCTCCAGGGGGTTGTGCCGTCGATCGGTCAAGCTAGCTTCATAAAAGTCGGTTCAACATACTGCCTTGCTAAGGAAAAACGCCGTATGAACCTTCAGGCGTTGCAAAATTTCTTTTAGGAAATCACAAATTTTCAGGTTTGTGAATATTTTTTTCCTAGTTTTTCAGGTAATTTTGTTCGCAATCTCACCTGCAGCTCCTGAAAATTCAAAGGGAAAATATTCATAGCTTTTCTCAAAAATAAACATTTTATCGGAGGAAATTTGGCAACTCTTGAATGTTCATACGGCATTTTTCTTTGCATGGCAGTATAACTTCAGTCACAACTAGACACTGACCCTCCAAACTTCATATGACTCGCTTTTAACCAGCTAACCAGCACACTTTTTTATATACGTGCAATGAGAAAAAAAGATTGGTAGAATTTACCATTCCTTCACGCTGTATATCACACAGCGTGAAGAAATGGTAAATTCTACCAATCTTCAAGTCGATTCTGCCAGAGGAATGGTTACCTGTACCGGTATATATAGTCCCTGGTAAAAATTGGCAGTTGAATCTGTGTTCCAAAATACCATAGACCTACAGCCGGCTGTTAGATTTCCAATACACGTAGCTTCTATATAGGCGGCAACAAAATTTCTCATAGCCTTTTATAGCCGATGGCGATTCAGCAACAGCCCGGCGATAAAGTATAAATGCTAAACGTTACTAATTACGGATGCTAAGACTTGGTGAGTTTTTGGACCACCGCTCTCATTTTGGGCCGTAGTATCTTGATTTATTTTGCGAGTAAAGCTCCGTACTTTTGAAGGATGCCTGATATTCCTAATATGTTGGAGCGCCTTCAATTTCGTATGATACTGTGTAATACCTCTGGAGTGAAATAGTTGCTTCAAGCGCCGTGGTACGTTGCGGGCGGGCAGCCAGCGCAAAACGCGCATTCGCGCCTACAAACCTAACGGGGATACTTCACGCATTGCGCAATGCGTGAAGTATTCCTGTTAGGTTTGTAGGCGCCAGTGCACTGCCGCTCCGCTTTGTGTTAGGCTCTAATATTCACTCGTGAAGTCAGCGTTTTTCAACTCATGACTTTGAAATGTTTGCACACTCTGTATGGATTAATCTCATTTTAATTGATGAAAAAAAATATGCAGTAAAGGAAAATGTAATGTGCGTTTTGTAAATATTAAGGCGATTCCGTACAAACTTAAGGATTTACAAAGCACACGAATTTCTAAACAATTTCTTATAGCCTTTTATAGCCGATGGCGAAAAAGCAACTGCCAGGCGATAAAGTGTAAAGCCCGGCGATAGGAATTATAGTACGGCTGTATAATTTTTTATCGCTTCGTGTAGCCCGGCCGTAAGATTTTTTTCCACTTTCTACAACTAGCTATATGATTTTCTATCATCTTCTTCAGTCGGCTATAAGAACTCCTACGGTATTTTGAAACGCAGCTCCTATCGCCAATTTTTACCAGGGGTAACGTTTACCTTTCTTCTGGCAGAATTGACTCTAAATTGACGCTGTTTGAAATACAGCGTGAAGGAATGGTAAATTCTTCCAATCATTTTTTCAGTGTACTTGTTGCAAAACACTATCCCTAATTTGGACAATTCAACATATCGACGGTGAAAGAATCTAACCACGTACTTCGTAACCACGTTAACTAGATCTTCGTCCCCCTAAAAAAATACATGGCCTCTGTTCAACTCCCTTCTTCATCAAATTGACGCACAGTGCTGGAATTGGCAACAAATACTGCCATCACACGTTGACTTTTCACCTTAAATTTTCGGGAAATTCGGGGCATTGCGCCGGCTACAACGTCACGTAACACGTAGCCCTCGACTCCTCCTCCCCTTATAACACACCCGTAACGCAGGCTCGGTCCCTCTCCCTAGAGCGTTACGGACTTCATGAACGGCCCCACGCGCCCTCTACACTGCCGTACTAAGGAAAAATGCCGCATGAACATTCGAGAGTTGCCAAACCTCCACCGATAAAATGTTCCTTTTTGAGAAAAGCTATGAATGATTTTTCCTTGAAATTTTCAGGAACTTTCGGCGAAACTGCGAACAAAATTATCTGAAAAATTGGAAGAAAAATATTCACAAATTTTCCCGTATCTTCGTGATTTACTTAGAGAAATTTGGCAAGGCCTAAAGGTTCATACAGCGCTTTTCTTTAGCACAGCAGTACAAGTCTGTGAATACTGCGTCGCAGTTATTGTAGTAACGAGCGTCTTTTAATTGATGCTTTCGCGATCAGTGTTCGCAGTGGTTATCCGCCGTGCTAAGGAAAAACGCCGTATGAATCTTCAGGCGTTGCCGAATTTCCTTCAATAAAACGCGAATTTCCTGGTAAACTTATGAAAATTTTCCTCCCAATTTTTCAGATAATTTTGTTCGCAATTTCACCCAAAGATTCTGAAAATTTAAAGGAAAAATATTCATAACTTTCCTCGACAATAAACATTTTATGAAAGGAAATTTGGCAACTCTCAAATGTTCTTACGGCGTTCTTCCTTAGCACGGCAGTTATGGATGTTCCTTTGATTGATGGCTTCGTGGTTGGCGCGATCTGCGAGTGTCAATGAACGAAGCCACCATGTAGCGTTGGTCACGCAGGAGAGCTCCAATGAGCGGCCTTCACTCCTGGCTCCAGGCTCCTGGATCAAGGTGTCAAGGCCACGATTCGAGGCAAACTGCGGACGAGCAACTCTGCCGTGCTAAGGAAAAACGCCGTATGAACCTTCAGGCGTTGCCAAATTCCTCTCGCTAAAACACGAATTTCCCGGTAAACTTATGAATATTTTTCTTCGAATTTTTCAAACAATTTTGTTCGCAATTGTACCTGCAAATTTCAAGGAAAATAATTCATAACGTTCCGCAAAAATAAAAATTTTATCGAAGGAAGTCTGGCAACTCTCGAATGTACATACGGCGTTCTTCCTTAGCACGGCAGAACTATGAGCGACGATTGCACGGTGTGGGCAGTTGATCAAACATATCAAAATTTTAAGGTGGATGTACAGTACCGATAAAAATGATTCGATGTGGTCGATTGATCGATGGATGATTTTTAAGTCTAGAGTCCTCGTTACGCGGATGCAACCGATCGTCCAACGAACCGCAACGGTTTCGCGTTTCTCATCGGAAATTATCCCACCTATAATCGAGTTAAATCTTGATTTAGATAACTGTAAAACTAAACGGCCTCTGTATGAACCACGGTGGGTCGTTTTAGCTTACTTATCCATATATTGCTAAAGATCACCGAGCAAAATCAGGGGTGCATCTCACTCTGAGGCCATGAGCAAAATCTAGTGATTCGAATGAGGAGTAAAATCAATGTTAAAACCGAAGCTTACTCCGCAAAGAGAGATGATTCCGCTCTGCATGCAGGATTGCAAAAGTGAACTGGGAAATATGAAAGATTGGAAACTCCCGTGAAATATCGTATTTCATGAAGTTTCACAAGGCTGTGAAAAGTATCCATTAAAATTATGAAACACATCGACGGCCAACCAGTGAAACCACGTATCTCCACGTGTACCCTGGTTAAAATTGGCGATAGGAGCTGCGTTTCAAAATACCGTAAGAGTTCTTATAGCCGACTGAAGAAGGCGATAGAAAATCATATAGCTGGCATTAGAAGAAAGGCGGCGTCGGATGCACTGGCGCCTACAAACCTAACAGGGATACTTCACGCATTGCGCAATGCGTGAAGTATCCCCGTTAGGTTTGTAGGCGCGAATGCGCGTTTCGCGCTGGCTGCCCGCCCGTCGCGCCGCGCCGCAGCGTACCACGGCGCTTGAAGCAACTATTTCACACCAGAGGTATTGCACAGTATCATACGAAATTGAAGGCGCTCCAACATATTAGGAATGGCAGGCATCCTTCAAAAGTACGGAGCTTTACTCGCAAAATAAATCAAGATACTACGGCCCAAAAAGAGAGCGGTAGTCCAAAAACTCACCAAGTCCTAGCATCCGTAATTAATAACGTTTAGCATACACTTTATCGCCGGGCTGTTGCTTAATCGCCATCGGCTATAAAAGGCTATGAGAAATTGTGTTGCCGCCTATAGAAGCTATTGGAAATCTAACAGCCGGCTGTAAGTCTATGGTATTTTGGAACACAGACTCTACTGCCAATTTTTACGCAGGGTAACGTTGCAGACTCATTCTTTATTTTTTATTTAGAAAACTAGTCGATGTAATTTCTTGACAACTTTCTCGATTTTTTTCTTGGTTAGCGGATTATTTCTTAGAAATTTTAAGCTATAAAGTTGGCTTGTTTGTCTTCGAATATAGAAAATAGAAGAGGAAATTTTGAAACACCGAAATGGAAATGCTTGGTTTTGGACGTTGGCCATATCCATGTTTTCTAGAGCTGAGTCTGTACCACGCTCTAAAGAACACCATAATGCAAGAACCATCTCCCTTTCATTTAATTTTAAATTTAATTTCGAAAAATACTATTCAGTTTCTTTCACATTCTTGATGCTTCTGCAATTTCATGAAACATTTCACACGAAACTCCGAGATTTTAATTTCCATGAAAAATTGCAACCATGTTTGTATGAGAGGAGTTTGGACTGCAAAAAAAGAGTATTCGTTTTTTAAATTATTGCAGGAAACTAGGAGAATGGCCTCCGCCTGGTGCAATAACTCATTGATCACCGTGATCATGGGGTTGCATACCCATCGCATTGTCGGCGAATTTTACCTAGGCGTTTCCGTGAGCCGATTGTTGAAAGTTTGAAGAAGCATGATAAGACATCGAAATACAATCGTCGGCGAATTTTACCTATAGGCGCATCTGTGAGCCGATTGTTGAAAGTTTGAAGAAGCATGATAAGACATCGAAATGCGATATATTGCATGGGTAAGATACTGTTTCGTCTTTTTTTGTCGTATCGACATAGATTCAATAATCGGACCGCTAATCGACAAAGAAGAGGCGGGAAAGCTCTCAGAGCAACCCCCCCCCCCGCCCATCGTGATCTAGTGACGTCATCGCCTCAAGTCACGTCTCTGGCGGCTGGCATGGCGCGGCGCGGAGCGGAGCGGTGCGGCGTACCACACCACTTCAGTGAATCTGGATTCAGAATCAGTGAATCAGTGAAAGTGGTCAGGCCTGCCAGGACCGAGACACCTCCGCGCCGTGCCGCGCTGTTCCCGCGCTTTTCCGTGCGTCCACCGTTTTCTGACCTAAATGTTAGTCCGGTGTGCCGTGCAAGATCTTGTAACGGAAGTGTTCGCGCCTTCAATTGAAACGCTATGCAACCTAACGCGGTAGAATTTTTGTGATTTCCATAACATTTTCGATGAATGAATTGGACTTTCCTGAAGCGCACCACAAGTCTCATTAAGTTTTTTGAAGAGTAAGGATTTAAAAAATTCGACACGAGAGAATAAACACCTCGGTTTATACAATTTATATGGTCAGAGGGAAGAGTGTTCCGGACGACTCTACTGTGCCTCAACTATAAACTGTCCATGTCTCTATTGACGTAACACTCCCCGCGTGGTTTCCGTGCTTTGGGCTTTATATCTGACACCCAGAGTCTAATCTTATCTGATAAAATCAATCCGATCAAAGCAGTTCATTACCTTCGAAATATAGGTCGTATTTGTTTTGTGAAAACTGGCGAGAATAAAATCGCAAAAAAGTGAGTGCGAGCAAATTTCTCAAGCCGGATATTTTCCTGCGATCGAACTGCAATCTACCGTAATGCCATTTAAAACGCAGCAAGTGCAAAAGAAGTGAGTCAAAAGCATCCGTGTCTGGTGAGCTTCCAAGTGTACAGCTGCTCGACCACCCGAAGCAACAAGAGGGCTACCACGAAGTTAGGGCGTTGCGGCCGCGGTAAATTTTCCCGGAAAAACCGGTTCGCGATTCCCGAAAATTCTGCGCGACGCAACGCCCCGGCGGGAGTGCGTAACAGGAGTTATCAAAGCTCGAAAAAGTCGCGGAACAGACGTAGCGTCAGACTAGCTTTGTGACTGAGCGAACTTTTCATTGTGCGCCTGGTTCGGGCAGCTGTGAGCGTGTTTACCAAGCCCGGCCTTTGAGCTTTTGAGCTCGGTTCGGTGTGCGGAAATGAAGCTGGCTCTGGCGACAAGTGCTTTGGCTTGGGGTGAGTGCCGTCTCGTAAGTTTAGTGTTTCTGCTCAGAGTTGTAATCGTTTCGTTCACCGTCCCCGTCCTGACCCCGGTGCTCTGCCAACGGCCTGAACGTAACGTCAGCTCCAGTCCAGCCGGAATCACGCGTAAGTGCCCCCAATCAAAGCTCTTTCTGGATAGTTCTAGCCAGGACCACAAGAGATGGCGGTCAAAACATTGGCGTGGCTTTGAATTGCGATAAATCGATTGTTATGCCATTTAAACCTATGATAAAGAATCGATTATTAAGGTGTTCCCTGCGAACACCCTGTTTATCGATCCTTTTCCATAGTTTTAAATGACATGAAAATCGATATATAGCAGAGCATGCCACGCCATTGGGTCAATCCACATGGGGTCATTCTATCACTGGGTCATTCTACATGATATATGTGTTATTTAAAATTTGTTTTGCAAAATACAGCATGTTCAATTATGAGGAAAACTTAAATCGACAAAATTCAAGAATTCGAGGTTGATGATTACTGATGAAGGTGGTTGTCAGCAGTTCGCGTTGGGCCGTAACCCTTTTCGGCGCGGCCTGTGCCGGAAAGTCCCGAAAAATGGGCGTTTTCGGCTCGGGCGAAATTTCATGATGAAAATTAAAAAGGTAAGTTTCGGCTCAGGAATATAGGACGATTCGGCTCGCAGCCGTAAGTAACTGTCAGTATGAAAGGTCGGTTTTTTGGTCTATCATATTTAACTTTCGAGGAGGTTTCTCTCGCGTTCGATGAATTGATAAAAGACATACCAATTGATGTAGATTATTTTGAGTTTGCCAAATACATTCGTGACAATCACGTTTTTACAGTGCGCTTTCCTCCTATTAGTAGGCAGGAGCTCTCAATGCTTTAGACGTCGCAACCACAAATTCAGCTGAAAATTTCCATAGCAAACTCAGCGACGAATTTTACCATCCGCACCCTCCACTCTTCACGGTCATTTCCTACCTGATAGAAAACCAGTCTTTAGTAAGCCTGAAAATACAAGCAGCTATCCAAAAGAAACCAGCGCTGAGGCAAAAAGAAAATGTGGATAGAGAGGCCTACGTTTTGAAGCTGTATGAGCGGTATTCTTCTGGCACCATTTCTCGACTGCAATTCTTGCGGAGCATGGGACATCGCTTTGTGCCACTAAAATAATGTTTGTTCATATTTTTTTGTAGCTTTCAACTTCCAAGCTCATTTGTGCAAAATTGGGCGTGAGCCGAAAAGGGTCGTTTTTTCCTTCTCCATGCGCCGAAAAGGGTTAGGAGGGTCGCGGCAGACGTGAGCCGAAAAGGGCTACTCCGGCGCGCCAAAAAGGGTAATTTGCGCCGAAAAGGGAAATTGCCTTCGCTTTGATCTTCAGCAACTATTTTAACTCCGGGGAGATCAAATTGCATATCCGATGAAATGAAGGAGTTTAAAGAGCATTCGGTTATGCGAGAATCACTGTCGTGAGCCGTTATCGAATACTCAAGTTTACCTTGATTACCATTTGAGAAATGGTAGAAAAGGAAGGAATGAAAGATGAAGAAGACTAATAATAAGAAGAAAAAAAATAAGGGCAAGAAGAAGATAAGGAAGCATCATGAAACCAATTTAATTACCGGAAATTTACGATAAGTTGTTACCGATCCGTGAGAATTCCCGCCAAATTTACCAATTATCACACTGAACATGGTACATTCACCAGTAGTACGCGCAAAACAGAGACAAGAGACCCTCCACTGGCCTCCTAGCGACAGGTGGAAGCTTTTACTTTCGGGGTTTCAACAATTCCTTATGGACAATTATTAGGGAGCAACAGTCATCACCCTAGTTTCGGCTGTTGACTTACCTACATGGTCGATGAAGAGTTTCGGATGACGTCATGAGCCAAACAAGTTTCCCAAACGTCGGCCATTTTCGGCTTGTTTGCAAAGCGAAACTGCCAACACGTTGTTGAACATCAACCATGTAGGTAAGTCAACAGTAGAATGCTGAGGTCCCGAAAGTAAAAGCTTCCACAATGGCCAAGATATTAGTGGAGGGTCTCTTGTCTCTAGCGCAAAAGCGCTGAAAAAATGGTATAATTATCAGAAAACGGTAAAACCAGTGGCGTGGCGTGCTTTGCGATGTATCGATTGATCCGCCATTTAAACCTATGGAAAAGTATCGATAAACAGGGTGTTCGCAGCGAACACCTTATAAATCGATTATTTACCACAGCTTCAAATGGGGAAATATCGATAGTTCGCAAAGCACGCCACGCCACTGGTAAAACCACTGGAAGTATTCAGTTCAAAGCTGGTAATTGTCGGGTAACAGGTGATTTTACCGGTTTTTTCTCAAGGTAATCGAATGGAATCGTCTAAAAATTTCAATCGACTCCTCGCACCAAACGGAAGCGTGATCGAAAGAGACAGTCTTATCCGAGTGCCGTCTCGGACAACTTACGGCTTACGGCTTTACGGCGCATAATAAGCAGCCGCGCGGTGGGACTGCGGCTACGCACGCACACATCGAAGATGGACACGTACACCCTGACAGACGTAACCGAATTTCACGATTGCACAACCGGGGAGTCGTCATTACTGTTTCCATTTCGTAAGCCGCAGCCAAGACCGAGTCGGATCGGAGAAGAGGGCATTTTTGGCAGCCAGCACCCAGTAACTCCACCGTCCCAAGGAAAAACACCGTATGAGAATTAACAGGCTGCCAAATTCCCTTCCAGAAAATGATTATTTTCAAGAAAATTAATGAATATTTTCCTCTTTGATTTTCGGATATCGATGGCCGAAGGGCGAAACCATGCATTTTCATTGCGGTGTTTCAAAATTGCCGCTCCTATTTTATCTTTTTGAGGCAACAAGCCAATTTCACAGCTTGAACTTTATGGAGAAAATTCTGCCTACAGAAAAGAAAAATCAAGGATTTTATCCAACAAATGACGTCTACTGGTTTTCCAAAGAAAAAATCAAGTATAGCAGGCCCAGGGCAGGCCAGGGGTATATCCCTGTTAAGCCTCCCTTAGCCTCATTATTTGTACCTTTTTTTACTTTTGGAGGGCAGACATAAAATATTATCAGGGACGTACACAAAATAATGTTAATAGCCCCGCCCCCTCCCCCTTTAAAGAATACCTAGCTACGCCACTGACGTGGTTTCACTTTTCAGACATCAATATGCTAGGTTAAATTTTGCATTACATCAGGGCCGGATTAAGAGGGTGGCCACATGGGCCGCGGCCCATGGCGGCAAATTTTGCAATTTTCTTGAATGTAGGTATAAAAAAAAAAATCGGATTCAGACAAAAAATTATCAATGAGAAAAGGGAACAAAATCTCTCTTTCCTGAGAGTACAGTAATTTCGAATTTTGTCGTTTTTCTGTGGAACAAGAGACAGCATCTTTAATTAGTCGAGTTAAGAGAGGAACTAAACACGCAATTTGGCCTGGAGCTTAGCGCAGAGAGGAATGACGAGGACTTGAAATGAAAAGGACAAGCCCTCGGCGCGGCACGGCGGTCGGCATGTAACACATATTAGCGCCTACAAGACTGCATGAATACTTCACCCATTGCGTCAAACACAGTGCGCTCGGTCAGGCGAGCGGTTGCCGTGAAACGCATAGCGCCTACAATACTGCAGGAATACTTCACGCATTGCGCCAAACACAGTGCGATCAGCGCGGCGGCGGAATAAGTTAAAATTATTCAACCACATTTATGTTTGTTCTTTCATAATTTTTTGGTTCATTTTTTATAAATGGAGGACCTTGTCCACACAGAGACAGGTTTACGGAACTTAACTTTCGCCCAAAGTTCCGTGAAATTTTACTAGTAGTGTTGACAGGGCTTTCGCAAAAAATGTATCCAGCATGAGTAGGTAAACGCGTCTTATGCACCCTTCCCCCTCCGGCACTTGATGGTTTTTATTAATGTTTCAAAACGAATGAGAAGGGGGCGGCAAAATACAGGCGGCCCATGGGCGGCAAGTAGGTAAATCCGGCCCTGCATTATATTATGGACAAATTCAAGCGCAGAATACAGATATGCGTAGATCATCGAGATCATTTGATTCGTTTGGAGATTTGGCAACGCCTGGATGTTCTTACGGTGTTCTTACTCAGCATCCAGTGATTCCGTTCCACCGTCCGTTTCAGGACGGCGCCGCGCCGCGCTCACTGTTCCTCTCCTCCCTTGGGACGGCAGTTTAACCTAGTGTTGGGGATGATTTCGATAAAATCGATTTATGGAATCGATTCGATTTTCCTCCGGAATCCTATTTCATTGATTGAAATCGTGACCAAGAAATAGATTTTCCAAAAAATGGGAAATTACGAGGGCTGAAAATTAGCTCTCTTTTCATTAAAAAAAAAAAAAAAAAAAAAAATTATTCGAATGAAAATTTCCAGGGAGTTTCATTGAATATTGGTCCAAAAATCGGCTCACGAGCCGCTTAAATATATTCGCAAAATTCGGAAATGTTGATTTTGAGGGAAAACTTCGATGTTTTTTGTTAAAAAATCTATCCAAAATCCCCAAGACGATACCACTACAGCGAAGGCAAGGGCATTCTTTCGGGCTGGTGTGCCCGCGGAACCTTGGCCCTCTCGACTTAATGACGCTTATGTAAAACGGATTTTCTCCATTGCATCTTGTTCGCTCCTCGTTGCTCCGTTGACGATCATATCCAGGTCATTATCAGTGGTCAATCTCCTTCCGCACTGGAAAAGAAGTTTGATCAGTGTCGCTCCCTTGACGCAACGTCGTATCTCGATTTCCGCATGAACCCCAGAAAACATGGAATTTCGTGCAAATCAGGGCTCACGTGGGCTTTGAGCAACGCTCTTGCGTCAGAAGAGCGATGTTATACGAACCGAACATCGGTATTCTACGTAAAGTGAATTATTCTATTCGTTAGATCAAACTCTCGATTCGTATGACCAAATTTATTTTTTACAGGTCGCGTCGCTTCAATCTAGCTGGATAATATGAGCCAAGGTTAAGTGTTCTGTATCGATCGATGTAACAGGTTTGTCAAACTGAACTTCGCGATTCGTTTAACCGAATGTTTGATTCTTGAACACTAGTCTCTTTAACGAGTTTGGCTCACAATTTGATCATGTGACCTGCACATTTGGATCGACGATTCGAAAGTTTGGTTTGACAAACCGAGTAGTTCGATGGATGTAGAGCACTGAAACTTCGGTTCTACGATCTTCGGTGCGTGGGGTGGTTTAACGCCTGATCCATAATCTAGAGAAAGGGGCTTCGTAATTAGGGCACAGGTAGAGAATAATTACGAAGCCCCTTTCTGTGTACAGTGTTCTTACTCTAAATCAATTTTATGGTGTGGAAAATCAACGAGTTGACACGGTGCAATTTGCTGTTAAAGGTCCGATCGGTGGTCGGTGTAACTTTTAATATGCGGAGCATTTGACCCGGTGCCCTAGCCTAGTGAACCAATCAGTCAATCAGTCTATCACTCAATCATCCACCATGGGGACCTTTGATCTCAAACGTGTTGCATCGCAGCATCTTTTGTCAGCGTCGTCATTCAACCTGTTGCTAAATCATTCAATAATCGCTCATTTTTTATTTATTTTATTTTATTCGCTTGTACAAATAATTGGGATTTTTTCAATGAAAAGACGACATTGATTTCATTTTACTAATCAAGTGTCAAGCTGCGTACATGCTCTCACATTTTATCGCCGGTACAAAGTGTGACTTCCCTCGTTTAACACTTCTCTCCCGTGCTAAGGAAGAACGCCGTATGAACGCTCAGGCTTTGTCAAATTTCCTTTGATAAATCACGAATTTTCGGGAAAATTTGTAAATATTTTTCTTCCAATTTTTCAGATAATTTTGTTCGCAATTTCACTTAAAGTTCCCGAAAATTTCAAGGAAGAATATTCATAACTTTTTTCAAAAATAACTATTTTCTGAGAGGAAATTTGGCAAATCCCGAATTTTCATACGGCGTTTTCCCTTAGCAAGACAGTATCGCGTAGTGTTGGGAACTCGATCGAGAAACATTCGATTTTTTTTATGTACATGTCAATATTAAGAGAGATAGTCACACGCACAGGAATTAAGAAACGCAAAGGAAGTACTCGTAACAATTCTGATTGAGTAACGTATATTTCTGAATTATACCTTTTGATGACGAACCCTCGCCAGTCCCCGCATAAATACGGATACGTTGCGAGCAATTCCGTTCAATTTGCAATAGAAGAAGGCTTAAGTTGCACTGTAACCCGACAACTGTAAAATTAAACGTTAAATGTTTTTCCAAATTCCTTTTTTTCGAATGATTGTTGGGCGATTACAGTGCCCGCCTTAAGAAGATTGTGCATGCATGCACATTCGAAGGACTTTGTGCATATGTGCATACATACACAAAGGAGTGTAAAGTCACCTGACACTGCAAGTGAGGAGATTATCGACGAAATTCAAATATGAAAATTTGGCAGCATCGCTTCGGTACGTCCCGGCACATGATAATAACCGTACATCAACATCGTTTTATGGTCAGAGATATTACCATTGCGTGCTTCGTAATTATGACGTACTGTAAAGAAGTGATCATAGCATGTTGATGACACATCTTCAACTAGCACTACTTCCGAATGGGTAACTGTTCATCTACAACACCATTATTCTAGTTAAAAATTGCTTACCATTGTCATTTTCAATCGAAATCTTGTACCTACAATTTGCAAGAGCCACGATTTTTACACGAATACCTATACTAAGTACATATTTTTGTGAAAAGTAGAACCGAGACCTCTATGTGTTCTTCTCGCAAGACTAACTTTTTCCTGATAACCCATTCGATATGCATGAAATAGATCTTGCAAAATTTCTGCACGCAACTCTGCAAACAATATGGCATTTTTCGAAGAAATCAAGGTATTTCTCGGAATCGTCAAACTTTCGATTTAATCACAAATCTCAAATCTCGTGATGTCCTGTGATTCAAAATTTTTGTTCTTCGTTTTCATTAGTTTTTCAGCCGATGGATGCGCTGAAGGGCCAAACCGAGTTGCGTGCAATGCGCATGTTGTGCTGCGCGCTCCTGGTACTTAATAACCACAGCGCTGGCGAAAACACCAAATCACGGACCTCTTTGGATAGTGAAATTCGACAGGAGATTTGTAACGTCGCAAATTGAGGTGGGTGGTTTGGTAATTTCACCTCCACCATCGAACTGTTCTCCGTTTCCCTAAGTTTTGCATTCGATGGATGCCCGAGGGGAGACAAAATTAAACACGGCGCCTGGATGCAACTATACGTGCTCTATGGATGCGCATGTTGCATGGAAAAAAATTGAAGGCGCTCTGGGTTTTCTTGCTCGCACCGAAACGAGCAATACACATGTTGCATTGCACGCCGCGCAGGTGCTTAAAAATCACAGCGGTGGCGAAAACACCAAATCGCAGACTTCTAGAGTGATAAATTTTTCGGTTTGACAATTTTCACTTCTTAACAATTTTTTCATGGAAATACTTCCTGATTTTTTTGCGCAAAAATTTTATTACATACCGAAAAAAAAAACGAAGAAAAACGAACAATATGTTAAGCAAATACGGTAATTAGGCCTTTTTTGGACAGTGAAATTTGACAGGAGATTGGTAACGTCGCAAATCGATATATGTGGTTCGGTAATTTTACCTTCGCCATCAAATTTTGAACAGTCTCATCACAAGTTACAGATTAATTTTGAGAGGGGAATTAGGAGTCATTAACAGGGTTCAATTCTCAGCTGTCACACGCGAAAAAAAGTCGCCTTCGACAGGTCGGTCGCGATCCCCGAGCTGGACTAGTCACATTCTCAGTTAATTACTTAATTATTGCACCGATAGCGATAACTTCAGAAAAATGAACGCAACAAAGGTCATAAACACCCCCAAAAATGTAACATTGAGTATCTTGGTAGCACAGCTAGTAAAATAACTTGTAAAAATCAATTTGAAACAGTGATTTAACAGGTTTGAAAGTTTTACGTGATGGAAGATCGAATCGTATTTTTATGTAATACTATTTTTATTTTTTAAAAAAAAACTTACCACGTGATTTTTTCGTTGCGATCTATTTCCCTACTTTTTTAAATTACATTTTTTGCTGGCAAAGTTTTCGTCCACCCTAGGGCAGCTCAATCTGTTTCCCTGTAGCATAAATCCTCCAATCATCCATATAATTAGCTCAAAGAATTTTGTAAGAACTCTGTTTATAACGACTATTGCCTTAACGCTTGTTATGGTCCAAAATTTTTCTGGGGCCGAACTTTGTAGGTCCTTTCACATAGAGTGCAACATGCATCGATGGCTCAAAACCGCACCATCGCCCACCGGCCAATCAGAACTGCTGAGCCAGACTTAAGTGCAGTTGTGACTCGTACTAAGCATATTTAAGCACGGGGGAAAGACCAACAAAATTCTGCCCCGTATAACACAGCTGGCGGTGCGCCGGCCTCATATTACTGTACTGAGGAAAAACGCCACATGAATCTTTGCCAGTTGCAAAATTTCCTTTGGTTAAATACGAATCTTCAGTGAAACCAGTGAATATTTCCCGTTCAATTTTTCGGGGAATTTTCTTCGTAATTAAATATAAACTATCTGAAAATTTCAAGAGAAAATATTCATAACTCTCCTCAAGAATAAACACTGCATTGGAGAAAATTTGGCAACTCTGGAATGTTCATACGGCGTTTTTCCTTACCACGGCAGCATACATGTGCTGAACAAAGTTTTTTCCCCTCTATTTTATTTCTTCAATTCTCCCTCCAAAAATCGCAAATTATATCATGTCGTAACTACTGACGTCATCAAATGACGCCCGAAACGATCGCAAAATCCTAATCGGCCAACATCTCCTGGTTTTCTCACAATTGACACGCGCTACTGACCCGTTTCCGGCCGTTCCATGCAACGAGAGTCGAAGGGCTGGGCTTTAGAGTCATTGAGCCGGTTCAGCCGCGGTGATTTAGGTCGTTATCAGGTGTAATGCAGTTGAGCGTCATTTGTGCATCCCAGTGGCCGGTCGCAAATCGCATCCATGGATCAGCGCAAAGTTGTCACGTTTACCTGCGCTGGTATTACTTTCAATGACTCTCGTTTACTACCGTGCTACGCTCAAGCGCCATATGAATTGAATGAATGTTGCCACATTTTCTCTGATAACACGGAAAAATGTATCACAATCCTAATTATACTCTTAGCTGATTTTGGCGTCAGATATCAGAGTAGTTGTACTCGCCAAAGGTATGGTTAAGTCAGCTGAAAGTGTGGTTGGATAAACCATGTCTCTAGCTGGTACCTCACTGTCAGCATAAGTGTGGTTGGATTGACTATACCGCTGGCTGGTGCCTTCATACATTTCTAGCTGTAAGTGCGATATATTATATAATTATAGTGCAACTACTCTTATGGCTAGCGCCAAAATCAGCTGGAAGTATAGTTGAGATCGTGATACTTCCTTTTCAGTAAAAATCCTCATCATTGAACATATTTATAAGGGATAAAAAATATAATCATCCGGTACTCATTTGCGGTGATAGTTTTACATATACGAGACACGTTTTGGAACTTAAAGTTCCATCCTCTGTCGGCAACGAACACGGAGGATGGAACTTTAAGTTCCGAAACGCGTCTCGTATAAGTAAAAAAAGCACCGCAAGTGAATACCAGAAAATTTTATTTTTTATCACATTTAACTTGTGGTGTCCCCCGACGTAGTTGCGATATTAATGAGTATTGTCCCTTGAAAATTTTCGGATACCCTGAATTATAAATTGCGAATAAAATTCTCGGAAAAATTCAAAGAAAATAATTCAAGAAGCTACATGGTAGCATTTCGGATTGAATTTGAATTTTTAAAAGAATTGTATCGATGTACGGATTAAGAACCCGTTTTTGATGTGTGTTTTCTGAAAAAAAGTCTTGAAAAAAGTTAGCATCAACATTCTGTCATATTACGTGAATAATTTCTGTTGATGCGAAACGCGAAGGAAAATGCAATAATACTAAGTGTAAAATTACAAATATACGTAAATTTTTGATCAAAAGAATACGAGTGATAAAACACTTTTGAGAAGGCAAGATGGTATTTTACGTATTAAAAACTCAGAGTAGTTTCCTGACTCGTACATATTTTAACTTGTTTCCTCCTCCTTCAAGGAATTTTTCCTCGAAAATATTTACGAATTTATCTAATTTATTTGAATTATTTAAGCAGTCAATGCTATTTACAGGGTGATCCAAAAGTCTCGTACAACTATCGCCAGGCACATCCCGCGTGACTTTTGTACAAATTTAGTCAGAGAGACTTGCGATTTTGTGAGTGCTCTTGGGTCAGGAAACGTATTTTGGAACTGCCCCTAAAATGTTAGGGTAACTTTCCTGAGGAGGGGCTAAAACCCTAAAGTTTATAGCGGCGGTGCGGAAATTTTAGATCACTCTTAATGGAGGAGTTCTTCGGAACGCATAAGACTTGCAATGCTGCTAAGATCGTGCGACTTTGTATACAATTTGCCGCGAACCAAGTTACATATACATGTAATTATTTTCACAGAAAAATAAATCAAAATTTTAAGATTTTTTTTTCAGAAAAAAATCCTAGCAGGGCTTTCAAACTGTCCAACTAGAATCGATGCGCCAAGTTGCACAATGTGAGCAGCATTGCAAGTCTTATACGTTATTGTTCCAAAGAACTCCTCAATGGAGATGTTACATGTGTGAGGAATTTGCAATTTGACTATTGATTCTTATGTAAAGATTCGGAAGAAACACGATGGTGCCACTGGTTTTCTCTGAAATCAACTCCCAAGCTCAAAAAAAGCTCTCAAGTTGAGGCCAAAATGGAGGGGATATCCCGCGCTGTCCTGAGAGTCCTCTTTTACATCAAGACAAACTCTCCATGCAAAGATAGGGAGCAAATACATTGACAACAGGGTCGGACTGACTCGCATCTGAGGGCGTAGACCCTTGGCTGGTTGAAGGGGCGTAATGTTAAAGGCAACCCCTACGTGGAGAGGGGTTCAGCAAATTTTGGCAAAGCAGCACATGTTCTACGCTATTTTCAGGTTTAAAGTTTGTTAATCGTACAGAGTAAAAATTGCAAAAATTGAATTGAAGTAGCAGACAGACTTCTGAAATCAGAGAAAACATGAAGAATTAAAGTCACTAGACGCATCCAAGGCACGCAAGCACCATTATTTCCAAAAGAACCGAGCTTGCTGCGAGCTTAAGACGTGGGACTGCAAATCCATCCTTAAAAATAATTAGACAAGAACCTGAAAAAAGAAGAAATAACGAGTAGCAACACAGCCGAAGACAGGAAAGACGTATTCGGGCCTATTTTTTAACTTTTCTGCCGAATCTGAGCGACAACTCATTGACAGCATATAGCAGAGCATAGAGAGCTCATCGCGCCTTCAATTTTTCAGACGCAGCACAGACGTCCGTCAAGTACGAATAGTTGTATCTCTGCGCCGTCGTAAACGCACATCCTTTCCCTCCCTCTATTTCCATACTGTTTTTGTTTGCGTTTGTCTTATTCGTAAAGGTGCTTCAAACTAGTAGCATAGAGCAGAGCATTGCGAGTTCACGACTCACACCGTCGCGTTTTACATTTTTCATATGCAATGTGGACATCCATCTTGCGCTAAAAGTTGTATCGCGTTTACACTTTGGACTTCTTTTATTTTTGAATTTTGAGATAAATTAAGGTAAAGTTTGCCCGAGATATGCTATGGTATGTCCAAATCGACAGTCATTTTGAAAAGGAAGAAATATGTTTAAAGGTCTCTCGAGAGTCTATAAAGTGTGCGTATGTGTAAAAATCGAGCCGACTATCGCTCCGAAGGGAGTCACACGTAGCGAATGAAGGAGGAGGACGATAAAGCGCCTGTATGCCAACAAAAAGGTGAAAATTTCACAGATAAGTGTTTACGCTTCAGAAAGTAGTTCTTGGACCTCTGTTCACCAGTATCATGCGAAAAAGCACCATTCTTTCATAGAGAAAAAAAAGGAGGTGTTTACATTTCGGGCATCTTTGAATTTTTTGATGACTTGATGACGTAGGTGGGTACAGCGTGAAGGGGACGTCGCTGTACCCAGCTGTACCCACCTACGTCATCAAGTCATCAAAAACTTCCAAGATGCCCGAAATGCAAACACCTCCTTTTTTTTCTCTATGCCATTCTTTACTCCTAACTCTCTCTTCTTCCTTCATTTAAGAAGTTTTTCGCATTTATTCTCGGTCGTAATTTTTTCTCTCTTCTGATTTTGCTATCTGTCAGAGAGGCGCGTTTTCGGCGTGCCAAGGGGGCGTATCTGCCAATGGCAGATTGACCTTATGGCCAATCCTAGCCTGATTGACAGGGCTGCCACCGTATTTGGGGACTCTAAAACTGAAATCACAGCAACCCTGTCAATGCATTTGCTCCTATCTTTGCATGGAGAGTTTGTCCTGATTTAGAGGTGGACTCTCAGGATAGCGTGAGATATCCCTTCCATTTTGGCCTCAACTTGAGAGCTTTTTTTGAGCTTAGGAGTTAATTTCAGGGAAAACCAGTGGCACCATCGTGTTTCTCGCGAACTTGTACGTAAGAATCAACAGTCAAATCGCAAATTCCTCACACATGCAACATCTCCATTATAATTCGTCGGTAGAGTGTTATGATGATGAGAAACTTGGCGGCATCGGAACGTCATTTATGCGTTTTTCCTTAGGACGGCAATTCAGGGATTTAGGATGGCGGATTAGCGGGAGATGTTGCCATCCGGCTGTGGGACATTATGCAATCTAGAGCGAAGCGCTTTGATGTCGCTCGGCTCAATCGAATCCGGTAGCGACTCGCCGCGGCCGTCCATTGGCCCAGATTCATTGTTTATTTATGCTGATTGGTAATTGGCGACGCGTCTGTACCCCCGCCCCCTCCCGCCAGTCGCGGCCGGAAACCTGATGGACTAATCGCCCGCGTCGGGTCCTCGTCCATCCGTGTCACTGTACCAGCGGCGCGGCGTGCTTTGCGATTTATCGATTCATCTGCTATTTAAACCCATGAAAAAGGATCGATAAACAGAGAGTTCCATGCGAACGCCTTAATAATCGATTCTTTACCATAGCTTCAAATTGAGAAGTATCGATAATCGATCATTCACGCCACGCCACTGATCCGTGTCACTGCACGAGCCAACTCTCCGTCTGCGTCGGATATCGCATCTACGGATTGCACATGCATGCGGCCCTGCTAAGGAAGAACGCCGTATGAACCTTCAGACGTTTCCACATTTCCTTCAATAAAAACCTAATTTACTGGGAAGATCGTGAATTTTTTTCTTCAATTTTTTTTGCACAATTTTGTTCGCGATTTAATCTAAAATATATGTAAATTTTAGGGGAAAATGTATTGTTTTTTGCAAAAAGGAGCCAAGAGCATTCCAATGTCGCTAAGATTGTGCATCTTTACATTGCAAATATAAACTGATCATTTAAACGATGGTTTTATCTTTTCTCCCAATACATATAGTACACGGAAAAACAAACAGTCACAAAAACACAAAAACACTCACTAAAAACAGTGAAAGCAATGTTTCAACGCATATTTTACAACAAAAAAATGCTACTTTAACCACCCCCGTGGTTAAATTAGTTTACAATGTGGTTAAAGTAGCAATTTTTTGTTGTAAAATCTGCGTTGAAACATTGCACTCACTGTTTTTAGCAATTGAATTGTTGAATCAGCATTTTTTCCCCGTGTATCATTTCATGGAAAAATACGCACAATCGCTCTCAAAATTACAAGTTTTATACGGGGCAATTTGGCAACTCTCGAATGTTCATACGGCGTCCTTTCGGCCGCACGGCAGTATGCCACTTAGATTGACGAGATTACTGCCGTCCTAAGGAAAAACGCCGTATGAACATTCAGCGTTGCCAAACTTACTGTGATAAAACATGATTTTTCAGGTAAACTTATGAATATTTTTCTTCCAATTTTTCAGATAATTTTCCTTACACTTTCACCTAAAATTCCTGAAAATTTCAAGGAAAAATATTCATGACCTCCCCCAAAAATAAACATTTCATAGAAGGAAATATGACAACTCTCCATTATTCATACGACGTTCTTCCTTACGGCCTAGATACACGGCGATTAATCGCCGCGGATGTAAGATGGAAGCCAATGGAGAGCCTTGATTTCGATCCATTGACGTCGATAAATCGAAATCAAGGCTCTGCATTGGCTTTCGTCTTTCACTCGCAGCGATTAAACGCCGTGTGTATGGAGGTCTTTAGCATGGCAGATTATAGTTGGCTCGGTGCTGACGAGCACATGGGTGGAACTATGCAAGCCACTAAGGTCTCGCTTCCAAAAAGTGAGGGGTTTGAGGGACACGTGGAATAAGTGCAGTCTCTGCTATTTCGAGACATACGTGTTTGAAGTTCTTTAATTACATGAAACTTTATGGCGGAAGGAAGGTTCAAACTTACTTTTTGATGCTTAAAAATTGGATTTTAGTAGTGAATTTTTTACAGATTATTTAAGATTAGTTTTAGTTGGATTCATTAATATCTCAATTTAAAAAAAATAAAATAAAAAAATAAACAGCACTTGTCCCATGCACGTTCCTTCGAAGCCCCTCAATTTTCCTTTTTCTATTGAATTTCAACGATTTAACAAGAGCTGCGCATGCAACCGGCAACAATTACTCAAGAATTCGATAAAAAAAGTAGATTTTTTTTCTTTAAAGCTTCAGAGTTCAGATTTTACCGTGCGTTCCATAGCATATAAGCACTGAGGCCATCGCAGAAGTTGTGATGATCCTCGCGACTTCCAGACACTTTAAATCAAATAAATTTAGAACAACATTTTCTGGAAACTCGGAAGAAAAGTATCAACAAATACTAACAATTTTAGATGTGTCGAGGAAAATTTGGCAACATCTCCGGGCTTATACGGCTTTTTTTCTTCGCACGGCAGGATAGTGCGCGCAAATCCCGAAATGCCCCACGCATCGATGACAGTGCGACGCGGCGAGGGTTGGCGTCGACGCGTCTGCCGCTGTCAAATCCAGATGCACACTGCCGTGCTAAGAAAAAACGCCGCATGAACCCCCAGGCGTTGCCAAATTTCCTTTGATAAAACACGAATTTTCTGATAAACGTATGGTTATTTTCCTCCAATTTTACAGATAATTTTGTTTGCGATTTCACCTAAAGTTCTAGACAATTTCAAGGAAAAATGCTAAAAAAAATAAGCCTTCGACGCAACAAAGCCCTATCTCAAAAATAAACATTTTATCGAAGGAAATTTGACAACTATCGAACGTTCATACGGCGCTCCCCTTTAGCACGGCAGCATAGAGTGCATCATCTACCAACAGCAGCGGGGCGATTATTGAAATGTTTTGTTTGTCGGATCGACATAGATGACATAGGTTAAAAGGCGGAGCGTGATTGGTCGGCTATGTCTCATCGCTGCTTTGTCGTGCCTTTGTCAGGTGGAATGATCGACATACTGTCGGAAACTTAAGAGGTGCCGTTAGCTTGTCGATCATTCCACCTGACAAAGGCACGATAAAGCAGCGATAAGACATAGCCGACCAATCACGCTCCGCGATTTAACCTATGTCATCTATGTCGATCCGACAAACAAAAAATTTCAATAATCGCCCCGCAGGGAGGCTATGCCGGAGCAGGGTAAGGAAGAGGACGCTGCCGCATGCCGTTCCCTGCTCTCCGCCCGCATGATCCCGCATTGCAATTATTAGATAATGATCTCGTTTTCGTCCACACGAGTTTAGTCATCGACTCATCCACTTCGAGTTGGGCCCCTCTGACACCACTTGAGGACAGGGCGCACAAGAGCAGTTTTTGATGAAAGTTGAGATTTTAAGGTGATTCGATGGACGACATATTTTGTGTCAGAACGGCATGCGATATATCGCATCAATCGGTTCCATTTTTTCAGCTACTCGTTATTTTTCTCGAATTTTGAGATCGCAATTCTGTTGTCAGGATAGTAAAGCACGCACTTACCAATTTTCACAAAGAAATTCATCGTAATAAAGTCGTGGTTTTTTTAGAGAGAAAATATCGCATTCGAGTGCAGTTTCGATATCAGTATCGAATGCGATGTTTTCTCTCTAAGAAAACCACGCCTTTATTACGTTGAATTTCTTTGTTAAAATTCGTAAGTGAGTGCTTTAGTCTCCTGACAACAGAATTGCGATCTCAAAATTCGAGAAAAATGACGAGTAGCTGAAAAAATAGAACCAATTGATGCGATATATCACATGCCGTTCTGACACAAAATATGGTGTCCGTCATATCACCTTAACGATTTCAACTGAAACTAGTCTTAAAATATATATGTACCCCGTGAAAAATTCCTCACTAAAATAAAATCTTTAAGCATCAAGTAGTGGAGTTTGAACTTTTTTTTTGGTACAGGGCTCCATGTGATTCTGAAACTTAAAACACGTATTTTTTGATATAGCAAAAAGTGCGGCGGGCGGGCAGCTAGCGCGAAACGCGCATTGGCGCCTACAAACCTTTGCGTAATGCGTGAAGTATCCCTGTTAGGTTTGTAGGCGCCAGTGCGTCGCCGCTCCGCTTTGTGTTAGGCTCTAATATTTAATCTGGCGGAGTCAGCGTTATTCAACTCATGATTTTGAAATGTTTGCACATCCTGTGTGGATTATTCTCATTTTAATTGATGAAAAAAAATATGTAGTAAAGGAAAATATAATGTGCGTTTTGTAAATATTAAGGTGATTCCGTACAAACTTAAGGATTTACAAAGCACACGAATTTCTACACAATTTCTTATAGCCTTTTATAGCCGATGGCGAAAAAGCAACTGCCAGGCGATAAAGTGTAAAGCCCGGCGGCGATAAGAACTATAGCCCGGTTGTATAATTTTTTATCGCTTCGTGTAGCCCGGCCGTAAGATTTTTTCCACTTTCTACAGCCAGCTAAATGATTTTCTATCGCCTTTTTCAGTCGGCCATACGAACTCCTATGGTATTTTGAAACGTAGCTCCTAACGCCAATTTTTACCAGGGTACGTGAGTCAAATCGCGCACTACAACGGTTTCAGCAAGCTTCTCAAACGAGCAATGTTCATTTCCCACCATGTGTTGTTCAAACTATAAGCAATTTGCTATAGCTGAGCCAAAGCGTCAAAATTGAGGTTGCCAGATTTTTAAATCGCAGATACTGTCATGATACTGTCTGTGATGATACTGTCACGTTTAGCGCGCGATGTAAATCACGTAGAGTATAGAGTTTTCATGAGCGGGTGGTTTGAATTTACGCATCAAGAATCATTAAATATCTTCGTAAGGAGTTGAGTTCGGTAATTTTCGTTGTGCGCATCGTGTTTTACGTGAAATTTTGGTTAAGGAACATGTCGTCACCTTCCGGTCAAAGTATCACAAGCGCCATGCGACGTTTTAAAATTTCCACCATCATTTTATTTTTTTACAGAGAAATTGTTCAACGAAGCTGTTCGAAATTTCACTGAATTTTCTTTGCACTGCCGATAAAATTCAGTGGAATTCTCAAATAGATTCAACCAACAATTCCTCTGTAAAAAAATAAAATCGCGGCGGAAATTTTGAAACGTCGCATGGCGCTTGTGATACTTTGGCCGGAAGATGACGATGTATCAGAATGCTGAAATTCGTACCTTGTCTAGTGGTCCATTTCTAGCAACTAAACTTATTCGGCTACGTACTTGCATTGTGTCTAATCTGTCTCTTATCCTATGTTTCACAATAGGATGTCGACGGACGCACGTGGAGATCGTGGTGTCGCCACTTGTGAGCAAGTCCGCCGTCCGGGAGCTCCAGTTCTTCTGGGAGACGGAGACAGTCACGCCGGGCGACTGGGTGGGCTTCTACTTCGGACACCCCCTCGACGCTCCCCCACACCTTCTCATCGGTGTCCCCGTGGATGAACCCCTCGGATGGCACCGCACCGTCTTCACCGAGAACCACACCGAACCCGACCAACTTGGCTACCACAAGAAATGCCTCGGATACTGGGTCGCTTACTACCGCGCTGGCAACAACGACACAGGTAATTCCACTCACGGCCGGATTAGCGCTCAGGGGCCCGCAAGCTGATTTGTTGAAATTGATAGACAAAGCTATAGACAAAGAGGACAAAAAATAATTGGAAGGATCTTTCCGGTGGGAGCGGGTGATTGCATTCACTGAAAAAAAAAAACGCCGGCCGTGGGAGCCGCAATTACGGGCTATATAGACATACCGTCCGTTCCGGGCTCAAAGGCCGAAAATTCCGGCTGCCGGAGCCGTAGCTTCGGCCTCTGAACCCGGAGCAATCGACGCTACGGCTCCAGCACCCGGAATTTTCGGCCCCATGACGCCAAAAATTCCAGTCTTAAGGGCTCTCTAAAGTCGTCTTTTAGACTCTAAAGACCCGTAGAGGATCTAGAATGAGGGTAAAAAATTGCTGAGGGGGGCCTGAGGAGCAGCACACCGGCATGGCACTCCGACTAAACTAGCTCTGCCATCCACTGATAAGCTTCTCTTGGTATGAATGGCAAGAAGTACTTAATTTAAAAACTCGGAAACCCCGTGCATACTTAAATTGCGGCATTTCCGACTTCACTTTCATTTTACATTTTGAGGGAGTATAGGCAAGTTTATCAATTGAGAAAAAATAAATTTTAAACAGAAAAAAGGTCACAGACTTTTTTTTTTTAAGAAATCACGTTGGTGTTAGTTTTTTAATTAAAGAATGTGGTATGCCTTGCCTTATGACCACAACCCATGAGATACAATGTTTTCGGATTGAGCTATTGATTTACCTTTCAGATACAGGCATGACACTGATTGTGAGGTCAGTCGCAAATAATATTTAGGTCATTTGCAATGGACCCTCGACGTCATTTGAAAAACGCGAACGTTATAGTTTTGATAAGTGTCAAGTCAGTGCCCAGCGGGACTGATCTCTGGTACTTTTTCTAAAACCCTACATGGCCAAGAATGCAAAAGCAATACTACTAGTGCTTAAACCCATGAGCAATGACATCAGAAAGCAATGCATGGGAGTTACTACAGATGAGGGTTCCAAGTGCGATTTTTGATGAAACAAGTGTAAAATCAGTCATTTCAAATTTAATCTGCCGCAGAGTACACTGTGCGATGAAAATTTAACGTTAGGGTTCATGTTTCCATCTCAAAGAGTTCAGTTGTTCATTTTTTTTTAAGTTTGTTTCTTTTCAATTTGAATTGCATTTCGACGGTGAAACTACTACATAAACCACGTATTTTGTTTGCGGTGTTTAAAAATCTCCGCTCACATTTTATTTTTTTAAAAGAGCACAAATCAATATAATTTTTTGTTTTTAGAGTTTTCTTCGCATTGAGAAGAAAAAACACGACAGATTTCAAGAATTGACCTTATCGTTAAGTTCCATTGCTGTCACTCTTATGTTTTATTATCTTTTCAATGGCAGCGGAAGCAACAAACTGCTTACACACAAATCCACGATGGATGGAGGAGATGAAGTCATCGCTTTCGGGAATGCAATTGAGGAATACGTTCTTGCCAGGCACCCATGATTCCGGTGCATATACCGAGTACGACCCTCTTACCGGCGAAAACCTCTACCAGAAATATGTCTACACCCAGGTAAGTCCAATAAGTGCACCCGGAACTAAGTGACAGTAATTCCAATACGGAATTCACCAATAAGAGCGAGTTTGTTTTAAAGGGATCCTCTTATTTATGATGTTTTTATCCAGTGGCGAGGCGTGAATGAACGACTATCGATATCTCCCCATTTGAATATGTGGTAAAAAATCGATAATTAAAGTGTTCGCTGGCGAACACCTCGTTTTTCGATTATTTTCCATTGGTTTAAATGGCAGATCAATCGATGTATCGCAAAGCTCGCCACGGCACTGGTTCTTTTAGGGGAAAGATAAAGACGCCATGCTCCGTCTGACTGAGATCACCGGGAAGCACAATCGAGCACGTAGACTTGCACTGCCGTGCTGAGGAAAAACGTCGTATGAACATTCGAGAGTTGCCAAATTTCCGCGAGTAAAATGTCTATTTTTTAGGAGGGTTATGCATATTTTCTCTGGAAATTCTCAGATAATGTAGATCTGGTTGCGAATAAAATATTTGACAAAATCAAAGAAAAATATTCACGAATCTCCCTAAAAATTCATACTCTATCGTATGAAATTCCGCAACGTCCGAAAGGTCATACTACGTTCTTCCTTAGCGCGGCAGTGCAGGTCTAAGATGTTGCAGTGTGAAATTGGTAAGAACGGCAGTCAAGTTAATTGACTGCTATACGTCTATGACAGGAGCCGCAGTGGCAAAGCGTGAATGATCGATTATCGATATTTCTCCATTTGAAGTTATGGTAAAGAATCGATTATTAAGGTGTTCGCTGCAAACACCCTGCCTATCGATCCTTTCCCATGGTTTTAAATGGCAAATCAATCGATGTATCGCTAAGTACACCACGCCAGTGAGGAGCCGTGCTTCACCTTCGTGAAGATTAATCATATCAATAGAGTAGTTCAGTGTGACTTCATCATAGCACGCAAACACTCAACAACTCAACTACTGCGAGTCGATTATTGAATCTTTATCGAATGGCCTTGATCGATATACAGCACTGTGAATATAGGGATTTATCGACCCAATTCATTCGATAACGATTCAAGAATTGACCCGCTGATCGACAGAAGTCGCCCAGTGCAGTTAATCTCATACTGGCTCCTTCCGGGGAGGACATGCAAGCAGAGACTTCATCGATGACTGACCATAAACATGAAAAATGCACGTCTCCATTGCAACGTTTTAAAATCTCCAATTATGTTTTAGTTTCCTCGTGGATATGTTATCGAAGTGCTTCTATGCAAATTTGTTGGATTTTTAAAATGAGCGAGGAAAATCAATAAATATCCAGTAGAGACTTTTGGTTGCTTTTCTTTTCAAAAATATCTGAGTCATGAGAGAGACGTATCAGTGGCGTGGCGTGCTTTGCGATGTATCGATTGTTATGCCATTTAAATCTATGGAAAAGGATCAATAAACAGGGTGTTCGCAGCGAACACCTTATAATCGATTCTTCACCATAGGTTTAAAGGGCATAACAATCGATACATCGCAATTCACGCCACGCCACTGGATTAAAGGAATGTAATCGGTGAGGGAAAGTTAAATTTGAAGATCAGAACTAATTTTCTTACCATCTTTTTCAAAAAGTGGCGGGGACAAGGAGTCGTTTCCCGAAGAAAGAGACGTAGGTAATTCCATTCCAAGGGCACATAGTTGACTAAAAATATGGATATTTTACAAAAATGTGACCCTGCAATTTCTGTCCAAAATTTTGCTGATTTTTTCTTGTCGTCCGAAGAATAATCTGTGAGATTTTCTGTATGAAATGCCTAGTGGTTGCCTTAAATGTCTAGTTAAAATGTGGGCTCTGGAAGAATACTCGCAATGTTCAAATGTTGCTACATCCTCTTGTCTGGGAAACGATGTAGAGTCCTCTCACTTTGAATGGGCCTGTTGCATGCAAGAGATACAGCCGTGCGAATAGACGTTTCAGAGGTTAAATGACACGAAAATTACGATGGTCACATTAAAAAAGTCTGAAATACACTCCTTACTGCGCAATTTGTGTTGTTAGGAACGCGCTTTTTCAAATTTCCCGCGTCTGGGGGCAGTTTTCTAACGGAAACAATTAACGGCAACTCGCGGCTATTTCCGGTCAACTAAAACTGACAACATAACCTAAAAATCGGAGCTCGTGACATCGTGAAATGAAATGTAGAAGGATTGCGTTGGATATATAATTTTCGTGTCATTTAACCTCTGAAAAGTCTATTCACGCGGCTGTATCTCTTGCATGCAACAGGCCCATTCCAGGATGGGAAGAGGTGCAAAACACATGAGAGTAATTGAGAACACGCCTAGAGGAACTCTTTATCGTTGCATCAAGGTCTCTTTATTCGCATTGTATGCACATCTACTCTTCCGCCGATGTTTAACTGTGAAATATTTTCTTTTTAACAAGGTAGGAACATTTTATTTCCTTTTCTCGTATTTTTTTAAAGGACGAAACAATCTTAGGACAGATGATTTACGGTGCCCGGTACTTCGATTTGCGAGTTGGTAATTACAACCGATCCTCCAGCGACACCTGGTGGGTCAACCACGGACTCAGTAGGACTCATCCTTTGAGGGAGGTCATTCATGATATCAAACAGTTCCTGGATAACACACAAGAAATCATCCTATTGGATTTCCACGAGTTTCCAGTCGGTGAGTTTAATGAGAGATTAGTCTCTGTGCTATATGCCGGTGGAGAAAAAAATACGATTAAAAGAGTGTATGTCAGAGACACACGACAGATAGGGCGAAAAACGTTACCCAAACTAAACTCTGTAGCATCCTAAATCTGCCGGTTAAGGTATATGAGCTGCAAGAGGTGGAAGGTAAGAAATACTAAAAATGTCTGCCTTTTTTGTTGCTTCGTTGGGATCGAAAAGTTTGTATAATCGTTTGTTGCTAAGAACGATTGACACAATTAATCGTACCCAATGAAATAGATGCGATTTAAGTGATTTTTTCGTTTGGAAAATAGATTTTTCAAGAAAATCGATTAAAAATCCGCAACATTAGAACATAATCACATAAAGATCGAACCGAGGAAAAGAGGTCGGCAGATATATTTCTCGTTTATCGACGGTGTCAGTCGGCAATCACATAACTCGGTTTGCGACGTCGCAGACTTCCTATCATACTTTATTTTTTAAATGGAAAATTACTCAACGGCATTTCTTTAAAACTGCCGTGATTTTTCTTCTCTGTGCGAATAAAATTCTGCATGAACTTCACGGAATGATGTCAAATTGTTCTCCTTTAAAAAAATAATATAGAGGCGGAGATTCTCAGACACCGCAAACGAGATATGTGATTGCGGACTTACTCCGTCGTTATACTTAACTGAAGAAAATATAAGGTTCAATGCTTATTTTTAGTACGACTAATTGCGTGGAACTTATTTGCAGGGTTCAAGTCGAAGAAGAACTTGCCGCACGATAGCCTGGTGAAGTACCTGCTGGCTCACTTCCGGGATTACCTGGTGCCGGCTTCGGTGAGTTGGGCGGCGAGCGTGGGCGACATCTGGAACTCCGGGCGGCGGCTCATCATCTCCTACAACGACGAGGACGTCGTCGACCGCTACGGCGACTCCCTCTGGCTCCCCGTCCACCAGAAGTGGGGCAACGTCCAGAACCTCGACAACCTCAAGAACTACCTCGATCTCGTCGTCAAGAGGTAAAGGCAACTCAACTACATTTCGCAATTAGCAGGATAATAAGACTAAAAATTCGATCCCAACTGCAAAACAGGGTCAAACAAAGGAAAATGCATCGCTCTGCGGAGAAAAATTAAGGGCACATATGTTGTTTTTAAAATGAGCTAGGAACAGTAATCCCTTATTGCAAAATGCCGTCCTCCTATGGTGTTATAAAGTACGATGGTTAAACTCCAAAGATGATATTAGAGAGGAAATGTCAAAGCTCAAATTTTGACTTCCTCAAGAACTACCTCGATCTCGTCGTCAAGAGGTAAAGCCTACTGGACTGCATTTTTCAATATGCAGGAGAATAAGACGAAAATTCGACCTGAACTGCAAAACAGGGTCAAACAAAGGAAAATGCATCGCTCTGCGGAGAAAAATTAAGAGCACATATGTTGTTTTTAAAATGAGCTAGGAACAGTAATCCCTCATTGCAAAATGCCGTCCTCCTATGGTGTTATAAAGTACGATGGTTAAACTCCAAAGATGATATTAGAGAGGAAATGTCAAAGCTCAAATTTTGACTTCCTCAAGAACTACCTCGATCTCGTCGTCAAGAGGTAAAGCCTCCCTGGTAAAAATTGGCAGTAGAATCTGTGTTCCAAAATACCATAGACTTACAGCCGGCTGTAAGATTTCCAATAGCTTCTATAGCCGGCAACACAATTTCTTATAGCCTTTTATAGCCGATGGCGATTAAGCAACAGCCAGGCGATAAAGCGTTTGCTAAACGTTACTAATTACGGATGCTAGGACCTGGTGAATTTTTGGACTACCGCTCTCTTTTTGGGCCATTGTATCTTGATTTATTTTGCGAGGAAAGCTCCGTACGTTTGAAGGATGCCTGCCATTCCTAATATGTTGGAGCGCCTTCAATTTCGTATGATACTGTGCAATACCTTTGGTGTGAAATAGTTGCTTCAAGCGCCGTGGTACGCTGCGGCGCGGCGGGCGGGCAGCCAGCGGGAAATGCGCATTGGCACCTACAAACCTAACAGGGATACTTCACGCGTTGCGCAATGCGTGAAGTATCCCTGTTAGGTTTGTAGGCGCCAGTGCGCCGCTGCTTCGTTTTGTGTTAGGCTCTAATATTTAATCTGGCGGAGTCAGCGTTATTTAACTCATGACTTTGAAATGTTTGCCCATCCTGTATGGATTATTCTCATTTTAATTGATAAAAAAAAATATGTAATAAAGGAAAATATAATGTGTGTTTTGTAAATATGAAGATGGTTCCGTACAAACTTGACGATTTACAAAGCACACGAATTTCTACACAATTTCTTATAGCCTTTTATGATCGATGGCGAAAAAGCAACAGCCAGGCTATGAAGTGTAAAGCCCGGCGATAGGAACTATAGCCCGGCTGCATAATTTTTTATCGCTTCGTATAGCTCGGCCGTAAGATTTTTTCGGCATTCTACAGCCAGCTATATGATTTTCTGTAGCCTTCTTTAGCCGGCTATAAGAATTCCTATGGTATTTTGAAACGCAGCTCTTATCGCCAATTGTTACCCGGGCTACTGGACTGCATTTGTCAATATGAAGGAGAATAAGACTAAAACTTCGACCCGAACTGCATGTAAGGGGATAAAAGAAGACTGCTGGGTCCACAATAGTCTGCTAAAAAACAAGGTCAAGAATATTGCCAGAAATGAGAACTCAAACTTTTGACTCTGATTGAAATTTTTGTAATTTTTTTTGGCCTTGTTTTGCCCGCAGAATAAAGTGGACCTAGCACTCTTCTCCCGCCCCGTTTTTCGATAAGGAACTGATATTTTTGGTTCATGCCTGGAAACACCTATCCGCATGGGGAGTGTTAAAATGGGGAAGAAAGAGGAAGAAAAAGAGGCATAAAGACGGGAAAGAAGAGGGAAAAAAATAGAAGGGGGAGTTAGGAGGGAGAACGCAGACAAAGAAGGTGGAGAAGAAGGAGAAGAAGAAAAAGAAGAGGAAGAAGAGGAAGAAGAAGAAAAAGAGGAAGAGGAGGGAGAGAAGAAGAAGCATCCACCTGCGTAGAAAAATTCAGAGTACATATGTTGTTTCTAAAATGAGGTAGAAACTGTTATTCTTTATTACAAAATTCCGTCTTCCTGTGGTGTCATAAAATACGAAGGTTAATTGCGAAAGATGCTATTAGAGAGGAAATGTCAAATGTCAAATCTTGCCCCTCTCCCCCATGGAATATTCACTTTTTCCTGCAGAGAGGAAAGTTTCGCACTATTACTTTGGAATTGATTCGTTACGACCAATTGAAAAGATTACCGCAGATAATTACTAGTGGGTACTGTGGTTAGTTTCATATTTCAAAAAATTAAACATTGTCAAAGATTTTAATCACTGTACCAGAGATCCGTATTTTTCTTCAGCCGTCGATAAACTCTAGTTTTTATGGGCTTCTTAAACTTATTGAGTTAAAGTTAGTTCGAACATTTCTGTGTATACTTTGATATTCAGGGCACAAACACATCAAAATCATGACTTTAAATTTTTGAAGGTGACCATAAACCGGCAAGGAAAAAACAAAAACAATTCGAGCCATAATGCTGATTTTTATCATTTTGAAATCCTAGCATGTCGAAAAAAAAATTGGAAATGTTTCAATTGAGGAACGGAGCTCTGGACTTAGGGGCTAGGCAGTCGAATAGGATTATGATATTTGAGTCTTAAATAAGGAGAGAAGAGAGGAAACACTCATGGGAGCCATGTTCTCTGGCTTGGGAGTCTTTGATGAGTATACGCTTGATTGTCAACGGTATGTTTCGCCCTCAACTGAGGAGGTATGCAACACGCGTTCCTAGATGTTAAAATAGTCGTATCCAACGAAATTAGACGGCGATGCCAGGATCAGTGGTGAAAGTAAACAGTAATCTAATCCTTCTCCCTCTCCTTCCTCCTCTACATATATTTTCTCTCCCTCCTCTTTTACTCCTTCACATTCTCCTTTCCCTTTTCCTTCCTCTTCTTCATTCTATTCTACAGCCTCTTTTTTTCCTCCTTCTCCTTATATTTCTTCTCCCTCCTTTTATTTCCGTCACCTCTCCTCTTTGATCACCTTCTATGTCCTTCCGCTCTTCCTTCCCCACTTTGATACTACCTACGCAGATAGATGCTTTCCGGAACGGGCCAAAAATATTAGTTCCTTATTATGAAGAAAATGCGGATAGTGCATCGTTTTTCAGACAAGTGTCGGTGATTTTGATAATGCGCGTTAAATTCAGTAAAAATTAAAATAGAGAATTTGCACACACATTTTTTATTGATTCATCTAAGAGTGTTTGAAGAGCTGATTTTTCCGTATTTTTTATAATTACTTTCCAATATGGGGAATAGTCTGAAAATAAATGTAAAAGTGAGGAAATGCACCGCTTAGTGACGTCATCTAGTGGCAATTCCGATTTAAACACATGTATTTCAGCAGATTAGATCATTTTTGATATATTTGCCTGCTCATCTCGTCCAAGATTTTGGACTCCATGCTCATCGCTAAACTTCTCACTTCTTTGCTTGAGCATGGAGTCCAATAGCAAGTAGACCTTTTTTAGTTTTATAGTTCATCATGATCGAAAATCGTATACCTCTCTTATCTAATCTAACTTGAACCCAACCTAATCTAACCTAACCTAACCTAACCTAACCTAACCTACCTAACCTAACCAATGCACAATTTTTTACGAAAACACTTTTTTACGTCTTTATTTCACAAAAATTGTCTGAATAAATTTTTGGACCATATGCTCTTGTGTTGTCAGAGAATACCTACATCCCACAATTTTGGACGCTATGCTCACTTCGATTTTTCTAAAAAATTATCCCTCATTAAAGTGAGCATGGAGTCCAAGATCTTGGACGTGATGAGCAACCGGACATTATATAGGTGATCATGGAGTCCAATATCATGGACGCGATGCTACATTACCAATTCAGGCACCTGCAAATTCTCCATTCTCATTCAGAGAAAACAGCTCGCGCATTTGAGCATGATAGCCCCTCCTGGAGAAAAATGCTGTTTAGTGCAAGACTAGTTACGATGAGAATTTCAGTCGTGTACTGAATTTAACGCACATCGGCAAAATCACCAACACTTGCCTAGTTCCTTATTCTAGGTGGCGGTAGCCACCCTGGCCCAATCCTAAAAAAAACTCCCCCTAAAAAATTGACCCCCCCTCCCAAAAAAAATAACAGGACTCACGTCATAATGCACATAGTTCCGTTTGGCAGGAGTACGTCCGAATGTAGTCCAATTGGACGTATTTCTATCAAACGGAACTGAGGGCCAATTTGAGTTCCTTTTGAGGAATTTAGAATGCCGGTTAGCGCGTTCCGTCAAACGGACCTAAGCGCCATGGAAAATCATTGCGAGTATAGGACAGAATAAGCCGGACGCCCAATTCCGCCGCCAATCCAAGCCCCCCTCTACCTTCCTCGCCCTATGGCGCTTACGTCCGTTTGACAGAAATATGTCCAATTAATCTGAATCTTTTGTTCGTTGCGCAGTCGTCCAGCGTACCAATGGGCGGCGATGGCGCAGATGACACCGCGAACGATGGACGTGATCCTGAATCGGTTGGACGGTCTGCGGAAGATGGCGCACACGGTGAACGGGGCCGTGACGATGTGGTTCCGCGGAAGTTGGGGTCGCACCTGCAACATCGTCGCCGTGGATTTCCTCCGGAGCACGGGCGTCGTCGAAGCCGCCATCCAATGGAACAAGCGACGCAGCAAACGCACCAATTGCGACTTCGAGCAGTACCCCTAACCTAGGTCAACCCCGATGAAAAAACGAGTGGTCCAGTTTCCTTCTCTTAGGGAATTACAGTCAGAAACAATGCGCACGGTGATTCTAGGTTAACCCGCCACGAAACAAGAGCGTGTCCTGTGGATCAAAATAACATAACACTTTTACCTGTGAAATTTTATTTATTGGTGATGCTCCCAGGGCTACAGCCCCCCTTCTCACGAAATGCCGGGACTTAAATCGTTCCTACTGCATTTTGGCCATGGCCATGCACCAAATCTCATGGAAATTGATACGTTACCATAATTTGATAACCTGAATTCATTAGTGACATTGAAAAAATCGAAATCTCAGTTAAAACTAGATTTTCGAGGGGTCCACAAAATACTATCTTCATACGAAAAAAACCGGGTTATCGGCCTTTCCAAGTCTAAGATATCGATTTTCTAATGCCACTAACCAAATCAGCGAATCGAATGGCAAGGATGGATACCCACTTTCATGAGACTCGGTGCATTGCCGTTGCGAAAATTCAGGGGGGTCTGCGGTCTGGGGATTTGATCTCGGATCATCCCGTATATAGCTGAGACTTTGCACTCACATTTCAAGGGACGTCACGATGAGCCACCCTAATGTCACAATGGAGGGCAATCCTAATCGAAAATAATCCTAATCAGCGGGCCGATTATTGAAACTTATAGTTAAAGCTATAGACAAAGACGACAAAAGGGATTTGGAGGGATCCTATTGGTGGAAGCAGGTGGTGGCAATGGACATGGGAGGTAGGTAATGGACTAACTAACGGCAACCTACTAAAAACCCGACAGTTAGTCCATCATTTTCTTTCTTAGTCTATGAGAACCAACCATGTCAACCAATAGGATCGCTCCATAATCCCTATGTCTTCTTTGTCTATCGCTTTGTCCATCAGTTTCAATAATCGGCCCGCAGATTTGGCAATGAGAAGTCATGATCTTGGGTTGCACATACAGACGGTAGACCGCCCATTCTGGAATCAGAGATAATGAATTCTGTATTTAAGAGCTATAGCTTCAGGTTTATTAGTCGGAGCAACGACTCCGACCAATGAATCCGGATTGAATGATGTATCCATAATCAAAAATAAACTTTAAATACGGATTTCTTGACCAGGTGCTATTTTACGCCCTATATTATAAAGCTTGTGATTATGGAGCTTGGAGTGCCTCAATGAAAGAACCGCCTCAGGTTCCTGAAAGGTTACCTAAAAGACGCTTATAAAATCAGACTCGTTTGTTGAAATTTTTAAAATTATTATACGACTAGTAAGCCAAACATTTTTTTCCCAGTGTTCCTGTTTTAATTTAAAGTCATAAGGTAAGTATCTTGTAAATACTTGTAAAAAAGCTGAACGAAATAAAGTGTTACATTTTTATCGTATTTCTTTATTAGGGTATTCAAATTAGCAAACTTATAAGTGTTTGAAGAGCTTATTAGGCTTGTATTTTCATATGTTTCCAAATATCCCTATAACATGTCCATGCAAAAAGTCTAGTTCTGGGAAGACATTTCGGAAAAATCCACGCAATTTCTGGGATAGGTAGATAAAACTTAAACCTAGCATGAAAATATCGGTGACTTGGAGCAAAAAGGTTGTATTTGTAAGTTACATTTTTGGACAAATTGAGTCATTTTTATTCCTCATTGGTTCAGAAGAGGTTCAATACGGGTGAAAAAATTTGGAAATGATATCTAACGCCAGACAAGAGATGCGGAATTTCAGAAATAGTAAATCGCGAGGGGATTTTTAGGACCACTGGGCAGTTTCCTCGTATATAAAACGGAAAAATATAGTTACGACCCTTCTGCTCTAAACTATTGATATTACAATTGATTCATAAAGCAATCGGCGAAATAACTCGGCAATCAGCCGAACTGAATCCATAAAATCGTGACGACACAGCATTTTTTTTGTTTTCTAGTCAAAATAACGTAACTATATTTCAACGTTCCATAATTTCCCCTCACAAATTATACATATTTTTGGCAAGAAACCGTTGGGCACTTCTAATCGAAAATTTCACCGATTCTTTTCGAACTACTTGCAAAAATCAGCAACATTTTGAGTAGAAACCACAGGGTCACATCCTTGAATATATATATATATATATATATATATATATATATATATATATATATATATATATATAATATTTGAGTCAATTTTACAACCTTAAGATGCAGTTACGTTTTTTCACCTGGTAAACAATTGACTTGATGGAAAATTTGAATCCACCACGAGTACAAAACTTCCAAGTGGGACTTGAAGTTCTAGTCACATGGATCTCTGAAATTTTCGAATCGTGTATCTGAGAACTTGATGTCCAGCTGCCGAAGTTCGGACCGCACATCTGAAGTACTTCAGTACTTCGGTTGACTTAATAGACGTTTCAACCGAAGTGCCGAAGTACTTCCGATATGTGACCCGAGCTTCAGCAGCTGAACCTCAAGTTTTCGAATGTGCGATCCGAAAACTTCAGAGATCCATTTGACTTGAGCTTCGGGGCAAACGCACGAAGTTTTTTTCTCCAGAGAGGTTGAAGCATATTTAGCAACTCAGCGGACGAATATTAAGGGCTTCAGCGTCACCACCCTGGTTGCCTCCCTTGATGGCGGTGAGAAGGGGGAAAACGTTGGCTTTCCAAAACTTCGTAGCCCGTTCGACGAGATCCTCGGTGAAGTCTTTGTCGAATTCCACGGGGATGATCTCCACGCGTCGAGAAGTCTCGAAATCGGGTGCGCTCACGCAGAAGAGCCCTTTCTTCCGTCCCGTCATGTACATCTGCAACTGGATCTGGGCCAAATACCGCTTCTTTACCTGATTGAAACCATTGGATCACCAATATAATCATGATCAATTGGACTGCATTTTGCAATGTGGAACTATAAATCCTGGCTCGGTTTAAAAACAACGTATGTGCCATTAGTTTCCCCGTGCACATAAGTGTTTTTTCAGATGAGCCAGATTTATAGTTCCAAATCGCAAAATGCAATCCAATTGGCTACCAAAAAAATCTTAGTGAAAGACTTAAATATCAACCAAGACTTGTGATTTATGCCTTAGTTCCTCTTTGATGAAGATTGAGGATAGAGCCGTCGGATTAACGGTGAAATTGATGTGTATGCAAAACGTGATTTAGTGCTCATTCTGCACACCCCAAAGGAGTAATACTTCCCTAGAAAATTGTATACCAAGGGTAATTCTTGAAGTGCCTCCGGAATGTGATATCTATAGGAAGAAAGAAGTCTCTCGATCTTCCATTCCTTCCTGGAGCCCTCAATAACCCCCCCCCCCCCCCCATAATTTTTGCTCTTTTCTTGTTGACAGCTCCTATACAAGGCCGCAGTATACAAACAGGATAACAATTCTTAAAAAACCTTCAAAAATTATTCTTCAATAAAAAGCGCGAGACTAAAACAGTTTCCATAGATAAGAAAATTAAAAAAATTGATAGTTTTTTAACTTAAGAAGGGTCCACCCGAGCAGCTCCCTAGCGCCTTTGGGACTTGAAAACTGTAGCAGGGGCCCTGATTTGACCCTGAACAAAATGACAAACATTGAAATTTAAACATTAGGTCAAGTTCGAGCCGACTACTGACTTTGATTTCGAGCCAAGTACTTTAAAATTTATGTTATGACGCGTCGTAAATAATAAGCAGTTAGATATTTCTTAATTTGAGCAATATTTGATGGTTTTTATCGCCTCCTTCCCCTCTGTCTTCGTTTGCAAAATTACTTTTGACGTCCAGCATAGTCTTTAAGTGAGCCAAAAAATAATGTGACTTTTTGTTCTGAAACAGCATTTTGCACCCTCTAACTTTGTCAACTATCATTAATTTGTAGTATTTTTTTTTAAACTTGCCGCCTGCATATAGATTTCTATAAACTCGAAAAACACTTTTTCAGTCTGCAACACTGCAACCTGAGGTATCTGGTCTCCAAGTTTAGCCGTCGATACAAAATTTCAGGGAGCTGACTTTTGTCAAACGTTATTTTAAGGCGAAAAGCTGTCTTAACGTCAGGGCCGGATTTACCTACTTGCCGTCCATGGGCCACCTGTATTTTGCCGCCCCCTTCTCATTCGCTTTGAAACATCTATAAAAACCATCAAGTGAACGCGCCGGAAGGGAAGGGGTGTATAAGACGCGTTTACCTGTGTTGGACACATTTTTTGCGAAAGCCCTGTCAACACTACTAGCAAAAATTCACGGAACTTGGCGCGAAAGTTAAGTTCCGTAAACCTATCTCTGTGTGGACAAGGCCTCCCATTTATAAGAAATGAACGAAAAAATAATGACAGAACAAACATAAATGTGGCTTAATAATTTAAACTTCCACCGCCGCGCAGCGCTGATCGCACTATGTTTGGGACAATGCGTGAAGTATTTCTACAGTCTTGTAGGCGCTATGCGTTTCACGCCAACCGCTGCCGACCGCACTGTCTTTGACGCTATGCGTGAAGTATTCATGCAGTCTTGTAGGCGCTAATATGTGTTACATGCCGAGACCAGCCACGCCGAGGGCTTCTCCTTTTCATCTCAAGTCCTCTTCATCATTGCTATTTGCGCCGCGCCGCTACAGGCCAAATTGCGTGTTTGATCTCTCTAATAACTCGACTAATTAAAGGTGCTATCTCTTGTACCACCGCTAAAAGACAAAATTAGAAATTACTATACTCTCAGGAAATGAAAGATTTTGTCGCCTCTTCTCGTATGTAATTTTTTTATACCTGCATTTAAAAAAAATGCAAAATTTGCCGCCCCCTGAATTTGCCGCCATGGCCCGCGGCCCACGAGGGCACCCCCTAAATCCGGCCCTGCTTAACGTTTAACCTTTTTCTAGTGGAAAAATAGGGTAAGTTTCTCCATTGGAAGAATTGAAAGTACCGAACATGCAATCGAATTTAGCTTTTGTTACCTTGTTGTCTTTGTCAAGGTATTCCTTGTAAGATTTTTCACTGAATGGAGACTTGATTTCGAGCACGTGAGTGTCATTGATGCCGTCTGGCGAGGCTCCCAAAATCGGGTAAGCCCCAGATAAAAACAATCCACACTTTTTAAAAGGCATCTTCATTTTATTCTCCACCAGTTCTACCACCTGCCAAAAAATTTAGGAATTATATTTTCTTCTGGTCTTTTCTGAGATCCTTCTAGTCATAATACGTACATAAAAAAGTATAAAATGGCTGAATGCGGCTGAAAATCCCTGAAAAATATTTCAAAGAGATGACAGGAGTGAGGCATTTTCATCTCACGGAAAGTTCGTAACGTCTCATTTTAGACGAGGAACTTTTTGATTGGATTTTTTCTCTCTATCCTTGTCAAAAATAAGTTGGCACTACTTTCCCTGCCTTCCACTTTTAGAGACATTGACATTTACCGAAGCCAGTAAATAACGGTTTCCACTCCCTCACTTTGATAATAACCACAAAAATGTAACGAGAGATTTTATTTTTAGCCTCTATCGAGTCGCAATTACGTTTTAAAAAGTTTTCCATTGGAGATGTATGGTCCAACATTTTTTATGAAGGGAAGAGAGCTGAAGGTAAAACATTTCTGAAAATCATAGCAAATGACCTTTTTTGAGGGCAAATTGCCGCGGACCTTCTCTCTCTCTCCTGTCTCCAATGATAAGCTAACCTCATCTTTCCTCTCAAAATTCTTTGCCTCTTCTTACTGGTACCAGATGTACCATAAGACACCAGAGACCCTCTTACCTTTAAAGTAACACCAGAGATGGATCAAACACCACCCTCTTGTTTCCATGATTACAATTTTTCCTGGTAGTTATTATACATACACCGAAAAAAACAGAATTCCGGCCGTGGAAGCCGTGCTTACGGACCATACATGTATAGACATACCGTTCGCGTTCCGGGTTCAGAGGCCAAAAGTTCCGGGCGTAGCACCCGGAGCAATCGAACTTACAGCTCCAGCACCCGGAACTTTCGGCTTCTGAGCCCGGGACGGACGAAATGTCTATGTAGCCCGTAACTTTTTTCAGTGTTCCTCGTGTTCTTCCAACATACAACTCTGCATGACAGCAATTGATCATACCTGTTCTTCGAGGCGATGACCGCGCATGGTGGCTTCGTTTCCGGAAAACCAGGAATTGAGCCCAACGATGCTCTTGGTCAGGTAGCCGGATGGCGTGCGACAGTTGGCGACAGCGTAAAGGTTCGATGCGGTGATGCGGCCGAATTTAAGCTTGAACCAGAGTGAGCTCTCACCCTGGTTTCGAGTCTCTTTCTCCATCTCTTGGCAGATGCTCGGGGTCATGCTCTCGGCGCAGAACCGTAAAAAAGCGTCCGCGTCGATCGGCTTCGTCCGCGGCAGGGCTTGGAACTTGAACATGAGGGCATGGATCATGGCTCTCAGGTCCTCCGATGGAAACTCTTGAGCAACAGCTGGATCGTTCATTAATTCCAACACTCCTGCGCCTGCTATAGCTGTATCCGATTTTGCCCCTTTCTTCTCTCGCTCTAAAATACTACCGCCTCCTTTCATATCGTCCGACGGTCCAAATGAACTCACAAGGCTTGGATGTCTAGACCCACGTAAAAGGACTTTTTTGGAAATGAAGTCACATTGCACCGACCTCTCTTTCAAAATGTCCGTATTATTGCACTTAGCAACCCCTTGTTTATTTAAATCAACTGAATTTCTATCCTCTTGGGCTTTATAATAACGGTCGAGGCGTTCCCAATCTAATGGTCCGTTGCTGTCGCACTCATCGTCGTCATGCAGGATCTCAAGGCTTGAACAGGAGGCCCCGCACCCCTCCCAGTCTGAAGGATCCTCCTCACTGAACTCCAATTCTGGGTCTAACTCGTGGGATAAACGGTAGTCTCCAAAAGATTGACACTCACATGGTTTCCACTCATCATCCTCGTGTGCTTCTTCTACATCTCCACAATAATTTCCAAAGCCTAGCCAGCTCGAATACTCCTGGGGTCGATTCTCAGCATCACCCTGATTGTAGACATCACCTAGATTTAGATGGATTGTGTGGTAATCGCCGAGGCATCCGCATACCCATTCTAGAGGTATGTAAATGTCACACTCATCATCATCGTGCATAGTCTCTAGGCTCGAATCGTAGTCTCCGAACCCTTGCCAGTCTGGAGATTCTTCCTCAATCGATTCCGATTGAAGATCCATCTCGTGGGATGTGTGGTAGTCACCGAAAGATTGACAATCACGTGGTCTCCATTCATCCTCGTCTAATGATTCCTCTAGGTCCCCGCAATAATTCCCAAACCCACTCCAATTTGAAGGTTCTTGAGATTGGTTGGTGTAAGTCCAGCCATTTTCATACTTTTTCGTGTTAAGGTCCGCTGAAAACTCGTCGTCTAAAGGATCCGGGAAAACGCAAGTTTTGGGCATCCAAAACTCATTAATTTTTTCAGGTTTTGGTCTTCCAGGCACCAGATACTCCTCTGACTGTGCATATTTTGCAGTGCAATCGTCAAAAACTTGTCCCACATTCAGTGTGCCCGAGTGATATTTTTGATGCTTTGGTCCCGTCAAAATAACAGATTGCCAAAATTGATTCGGTGCGGATCGTCTGATACTCCAATCCGAAAGTAGGTTTTTTTTGGATTCTGAAAAAATGGAAACAGTTGTTCAGTTTAAATGATAGCCCCCTTTAATCAAAGAGCCAGGGGATGGGCTGTTCTGCACATTCAATGTAAATTGCAGATAAAAGTCACGTAAACCCCCCATTGAATGCTCACAATGCTGACCAATGAGTGTAAAGGTGTTTCAAAAATCGTTCTGGAAAATGTTGATGCTATCAAAAGTCACTCACCCGGTGAGATTTGTTCTAACCGGGATCTTGCTTCGATATGATCTCAAATCTTCGGGTACCGCGACTATTTTTTTAGGTTTATAGGAACCTCTTTGAAACTGATTTTACTCAATAAGTCGTTTTTTGGCGTCTGGAGGGAAAATGGAGAGTAAGTAAACGATAAAATAAATTTTCTAACGAAAGTTGTATCTTCTTTGCATAAGAGTCGATCAATATTTGATGTTAATGGCGCCTAAGTTATGCCCAAATTCACAAATGAATTCGATTATATCAAAAATTTTACCCATAGCACTCGAGTAACGTTTCGATCGAGTTGTATGCTGTCGTGCTAAGGAAGAACACCGTATGAACATTCGAGAGCTGTCAAATTTCCCTCGATAAAATATTCTTTTGCGAGGCAAGTTATGAATATTTTCCCTTGATATTTTCAGGACTTTTTGGTGGAATTGCGAGAAAAATTGGTTTCAGGACATTTTGTCAACGATTTTTTGTCCGCGCACCTTTTTTGTCCAGTAGTTTACGCCCACACGTACAATAAGCAACGGTGACTTGGTTCAAGCGTTATATTGGTGGGTATATAAAATTATATTGACAATATGGAAATGAGAAATTGAGAGAGAAGGAGGTATTGTTATGGTTCCTCATTTTCTAAATAAGATGTTATTGCTTTCTCCTTTTGAATCATCTTTTTAAATTGTCATTGGTGAATATTTGGTTTTATTTCTATCCTTAAAATATTCGATATACAACATACCTTATATATGTATAGGTACTTTTCCTTTATTTTTTTAATTTTTTCTTTACGAAATTATTACTTCATTTTGAAAACATTTATATTTTTAAAACGTGACAAATATTTGTAAAACCTTTTCCAAGCGACATTAATCTCAATCAGTCGCAGTTGTGCCGACAAAAACTGCAAAAATGAATAAAAGAGGAAAAAAACCAAGAAGCACGCAGTCTTTAGTTTTAACCCATTTGTGCATCGATCTTTTAGAGTCAAATACGTCAAATTTTGAGCGTTTGGTTGCACGTACACCTAGCTGCAGCACAATAAAAGCACAAAATGTTAAAGAAAAAATTAAAGTGCTTTGGAAATCATTAAATTTCACACGGAACCACCAATATTTAAAAGACACACATTATATTATTATTCTCCTTTGATAAATTGAGACATATTTTTTTCCCACCAATTTAAATGAGAATAATCAATGCAGAGTGTGCAAACATTTCAAAATCCTGAGTTAAAAAACGCTGACTATGCGAGTATAAATAGTAAAGCCTAAGAGAGCGGAGCGGCGCGTGCTGCCAGCGCGAGAGGCTCACTGGCGCCTACAAACCTAAGTGGATACTTCACGCATTGCACAATGCTTGAAGTATCTACTTAGGTTTGTAGGCGCCAATGCGCATTTCGCGCTGGCCGCCCGCCCACCGTGCAGCGTCGCCTGAATCAACTATTTCACAACAGAGGTGTTGCACAGTATTATACGAAATTGAACGTATTAAGAATAACAGGCATCCTTTAAAAGTACAGATCTTTCCTCGCAGAATAAATCAAGATACTTATCGTACACTGGAAAAATCTAAGAGCCTTTAGCTGAGGCAAATATAGAGGGTTTATCCGGTTCAGGTATAATAAGGTAGGGAAATCTTGGAAGATAATTAAGTCCTGTTACACCAAAGATGTGTAGAGAGTTTTAGTGAATTTTGTCTCATGGAATTGACGCTCCCCTATTTTTACCAAAACTCTCTACTATATATTATTCTCCGTTGGACCAAAGAGACAAAACAAAAAAAAAAACAAGTAAACCCTCATTCTTCCAAGACATTTTACATTTTCATCCAAAAACGTCGTGAGCAATTGTCGTTTGTATTTACATGTTGGCCAATTAACTTTGGGTCTCAACTGGCACGTGGACCAAAACTCCCGTGCCGAAAAAACGCATGGACGTAAATTACTGGAAAAAACAGGTGCGCGGACAGTTTTCTGATCACACATCCGAAAAGTTGAGGTCTAGCCGCCGAAGTTCGGGTCAGACATCGAGGCACTTCTATATGCACCGGAGTACTTCAGATGTGTGACCCGAACCCTTCGATTTATATCGAAGTACTTCAGATGTCTGACCCGAACTTCGGCCGCTGGACCTCAAGTTTTAAGATATGTGATCCGAAAGCTTCAGAGATCCATATGACTTCAACTTCGGGTCCCTTGCACGAAGTTTCTTCCTCCGTGTGGTAAATATAAGGAAAAAAATGATATGAACAAAGAACAACATTTCTGTCACTGTCATTGGATAAACTACATCTTACTTATAGTAAACGCAAATAAACAAACACGGCACTTAACATGGAATACATGTATACATACAGATCATTCATAGACAAACAAAGTAAAAAGGAAGTAAAAACAGTCATGCATAAGTGTCAGGAATCCCCAAAGCCCACAAAGTCTTGAGAGTAGAAATGCGTCCGAGGTTTTTGAGATCACAGTCTTTGGAATTTTTGTTTTTTATATGGTTAACTTGTTTTTCGAAGTTCATAGCCATGGCCTAAGGACGTCACGTAAAACAGGTATCATGAGCCTGGTAAACACAAAACCAACATTTTTAACATTCATGATTGAGAAAATTTTACAAAACATTGATTGGTTGCTCAGAAAATCACAGACAGCTTTGAGATAGTTCCGTGCAAGATCCGGGATTTGATTCTACATGCCTCTGTGGGGATAGAACCTTGAGGAACGGGAACACATTGTCGAGAAATATAATTTCTATGATTAATATTAGCATTTGGATCCTATCGCAATCGCAAATTTTTTCCGCATTCAGGTACTTAAAAAAGTCTTAACTTGTAAGGCAAGGTAGCCATTGCTCGAATTCATTTATAAATACATCAGATTACTAAGTTGGTGTTGAAATATCCTCTCAGATGTTTTCATTCATTTATCCTTTCTCTGTTGTAAGCAATTTATGCCTAATTTTTGTCGTCACATGAAGTTATTCATAAAGTGACTTGTGGCTAAAAATACAACGGCTGAATATTGACTGTGTGTGGTTAAAAGTTCACATTATCACAAACGAACGAATTCATAGGATAGCTGCAAAATAAAATCTTTGAAAACTTATGAGGAAACACGGAGCCGTAAACGGGAGTTATATATATATAGTCGCTTTACAACGCACTTTGGCGTTCTACGACACCCAAACGCCACATATGCCTGTCTTCCCAGAGGTTCTCGGGCAACTGACACCGCAACATCTCGGGAGTTTACACCTTAAATAGTTCTCGCAAAAATATCCTTCATAGTGGGGGACTGAGGTGTATGTTTGGTTGCAGGAGTCACCTCATCCCCTTTCATCGTCCAAATTCCGCCATGAATTGTGATATGTACTTTTGATACATAAACATTGGTTTCAAACACTGAAAAAGACAAAAACTTTGGCCATGGAAGCCGTACTTATGGGCAGTATAGACTTACCGTCTGTTTCGGGCTCAGAGGCCGAAAGTTGTAGTTGAAAGGTGTAGCACCCGTAGCAGTCGAAGCTACAGCTCCAGCACCCGGAACTTTCGGCCTCTGAGCCCGAAACGGACGGTATATCTACATAGCCCATAACCTTTCCTCAGTGTAGGAAATCACGAGAGCTCCAGTAATGTGAACAGAATTCAAAAGAATAATTAACATCTGAGAATATAAATCTTCAAATAACATACCTGCCAGACTAGTATTCCGTCCTTGAAGAGATAACATCTGAGGCATTTTGTGACAAGTGAGCAAAGCTTTGTACGCCTGCCGGTACTGTTTGTTCATGATCACATAAATTATCGGATTTATGCACGCCGACATGTACAGCAGCAGGTAAGTTAAAATATGGTAACCTAGACAGAGAATTTGTAAGTGAGTGTATCGCATATTTTCACATTCTGTACCTCTTATTCACTATACTTTGTTTATCAGCATCTCACAAAGCCGCAAAAAACAGAAAACATAAACACATCTTCTGTTAGTCGTAGGAAATTAGCATTCGCATGCAATTTGCAAGCCTCCGTTGGACAAATAGAAAATCCTAAAATTCCGAAACAAAGTCACACGATTAAAGTAATAATTGGTTTGCTTTTAATAAGAATATACACTTTTTTCTCTGTAAAATACGGTATCAGGTAAATTGAGGAGAACGTGTAGTACAAACCATGATCCGCATTGAATTTGGATCGGATAGGCAACTAAACTAACTCCGTGACAAAGCGTGGAGTATCACGAAAATTGAAGGCGCTCCAAGCCGAGATAGTGCCCCCGAAGGCCATTCGCTATCCCCACCAAACCTTCATGATACCGATGCCCAATACTGAAACTATATGTAAGCCGCTTGCAAATTCCCTGTGATTGCTAACTGCCTGCGACGTATATACATCTGACAACAACGCTAGGAAATTACGGTGCATCTTTTCTATCAATAAATTGATAGTGCCGCTAATCGTATGATAAACTGAAATATCTACAATTAAAATGAGGACAACATAATTTTATGAAGAGTTTGACTCCAACACTCTATGTTTGGTACATTTCGATCATCCCACTACTGTCTAATATTTTTTAAAGCAAAGCCCACCTATTTGGCCTTTACTTGATCTAAATTTAAAGTCTCGCGATAATGTGAAGAACAGTTGCGTGGCGTGCTTTACGATGTATCGATTTTGTCCATTTAAACCCATGGAAATGGATCGATAAACAATAATAGTCAATTCCGTACTACAGTTTCAAATGGGGAAAAATCGATAATTGATCATTAACGCCTCACCACTGGTGAAGATACAGACAATGATGAAACTATTTTGACCCGTAAAATTAGATATTCCCTAATGGTTTAAAGAAGGCTATCCGCGATAGGTCAATGGCTTCCATTTCTTTGAATTCATATTCTAAAAGTACGGAGTAGTATAAGCTTTTAGGATGTTTTCCAGATTTTTTTTTTGGGGGGGGGGGGGGGGTAATCCTGAATGACAAAGAAATCTCGTTTTGAAAATGCCGACAATGTAATCTGTTTATAACAATTTATTTGGTGGGCTCTAATGACGTAGTTAAGTGGGATAGACGGAGTTTGCTGATTGTGAATTGAATTACATTTTGCAATAAGGAACCACTATCTCTGACTCTCCCATAAAATCACATATCTGGGCATCTAGGGCATGCAATGGCATGTATGTTGTTTCTAAAATGGGCTAGAAATAGTGGTTCCTTATTGCAAAATGTAATCCAATTCAGCTTCGGGCATCACCTTGCTGCGTCAACTTGACTGTTCGCTTTTGATGACCTATTTCTCCCCCTAGTAAATAATTTTATGCACATTTTAATGAATTTTTTAGTTTTTTCGCAAAATTTCACTATGAAAAACCATCTTACAACCCTGCAATTCTCAGCTAATGCCGCCCATTTGCTATTCACATAGAACCAAGTCTTGTTTCAGAATGTGGTGTACGCCTTCATTCTGCCGTTCATGCAAAAACTAACTCCATGGCTACACTATAGCGATCAGCTAATCATGCTGATACTTACTTGGATAAAATATTTTACTGTCGGCGATTTTAATGATGGTAATTGGAAGGTAGCAGACTAGGAACGAGAGGAAAATCGTTAACACCATTTTTGTAATCCGCCATTCATTTCGTTTCAACTTCACTTCTTTCTGCTCTTTTCCTTTTCGAGACAGTTTTGTATTAGTAGCCGCATGTCTCCGCATTCTCGTGTCAGATCTGCAACAATGACCGTAAAGAGATTGAATGATACCCATGAAGTTTATTGCTGATCAGTGTCAGTTAGCCAAAATTGCAGACGCTTTATTATCTATTGACTCAATACAAGATGAAATGCGGCAATGCTCTCTCTAAAACAGGCTAATGATTTTGAAAGTGAATGGGCTCATGCAAACATTGATTTTATTTTTAGTAATAATGCGCTATCAAAATTACTATGACTTTTGAGCTGAGTCAAAGAGATATGTCGGGCCAATTTCCATGAATTTTTGCAAACGGCAGGTTAATAATCTCCATATCGTATATGACCGCGCCTACGGTAAAAGGGACCTTCGCCCCTATAAACTCAAAATTCAGTACCCAATTGATACTAGGGCATGGAGGAGTGTTCTAAATTTTTTTTTGGGGGGGGGAACGCGAACAATTGTCAAAACAAACAGGGATTATGACGATGTGGATTCTATGGTTCAAATGCGTAATTAAAATTATTGTCTGCTGTATTCAGGGTAGGAAATTGCTAGATCATACGGCAGCTTTACACCCTCTATTAACTAAAAAGTAAACTTATTTTCAGGATTTTAAATGCTTCATGCTAAAATCTCAAACTCTCAGTTTTCGACCAAATTCAACCAAACCGTGAACATTTTATCTTCGTGGGCTCACCTTTTCCACAGAACACATAACAAGCACCTTTTCCGTCACTCTCCCTGAGGACCGTCGCGTCGCATGTTCTCTCGCTATATTCAAACTTTTAAATAATGATTTATGCTTTCCTTCTGTAATGAGGCAAGCCTCAGGTGTACCGAACCGCACCTCACACCGGTCTTGAAGCAAAGAAATGCGACAAAAATGTACCCAAAAACGGTTTGCAGGGTGTGAGTCTATGATACGTGTGGATTTAAAATGGCGAAAAATCAACACCGAAAAAAAAGTGAAGTTGATTTAACATTCTGGATGTAAAGAAATTGTGCGAAAATTCACAAAATGCTAAATTAATACTCGCTACTGCAGTTAGTTTTACATCTTGACATTGCTGAAGTATCTGCTATGGCAGTTAATTCAGCATTTTGTAAGTTCTTGCACACTTTTTTTACAACCAGAATGTTAAATCAACTTCACTTTTTTTTCAGAGAAAATTTTGGCTGATCCTAATTTCGAGGTATCGCAATTTGAAATTTCCATGGTGAATGCAAGTTTTCCACAGATTTTGTTCCGCTTTTTATCCATTTGTCCATTGAATCGGCGTTGATCGGTTCATGTTTTTATTTTTCGTTCGACTCATGTCGATCATACATACCCTCTCGTTACATGCAGGCTACCTATCATACTCTTTATTTGTTTTTAACGGAACAATTCGCCTTCTGATGCGTCTATAGCAATTGTTGTTACGAATATGTTGTGCGTGCTGATTTCAGCATATTACATACTTGACTCTCTGAAGGCGTTTCATGTGCGAAAGTAGAGCACCCTGTTGGAGAGCAACAAAAGTGAGATTGAATGAAGCGCTCGATTCCTACTTCGTTCGTTCTCCGACAGATTGCGCTACTTGCGCACATAAAACGCCTTCAGAGAGTCGAGTATGTAATGCGCTGAAATCAGCACGCACAACATATTCGTAACAACAATTGCTGCAGACGAAACTGAAGGCGAATCGCTTTCGCACATGAAACGCCTTCATAGAGTCGAGTATGTAATGCACTGAAATCAGGACGCACAACATATTCGTAACAACAATTGCTGTAGACGCAGCAGAAGGCGAATTGCTCAGTTACGAAAAAAAGAGTATGGTAGGTAGTCTGCATGTATCGAGAGGGTATGTATCCGATCGACACGAATCAAACGAAAAATAAAAACGTGAACCGATCAACACCGATTCAATGGACAAATAAATAAAAAAGCGGATCAAAATTTGTAGAAAACTTGTATTTACTATGTTAAATTTCAAATTGATCTCGAAATTAGAACCAGGCAAGATTTTGCTTTTTCACTATTTTAAGGTTAACAAGTACCGTTGACTCATCTCCTGCGAACCGTTTTTGGGTACATTTATGTCACATTTGTTTTTTACTTCAAGACCACTGTGACCTAGCGTCCATAAGAATGCTTACATGTCAAAGCCCATCAGAAACTTCACATATTACGTTCCTGAATTGACCAATTCATACGCCGTGTAGACAGCACTCAGGCTGCTCCTCTGCCCTTCATCATAAAACTTCGAGCCCCACTCGTTCTAATAAACATGGGAGACCCTCACTCTATTCATGAAGTTTGAGGCCTCGGTGTAATTAGGGAGCGAGGGATATGAAACTCCTCGGAACAATGTGTGTATGACCCCAATGAGGGACAAGAATCATGCTAGCGAATTCTACTTGCTTTACATTGTAATCGCGGTCCTTCGTTTTTAGTGTAGACTCAGCAAAACAGTCCTCGATTTGAGGACCGAACCACACAAAAGAAACTTACTGAACCACTAAGGAGAGGGGGTCTGAGTTTTTAATGGGCGTTTAAACTGACAAACCAAAAAACTGAAACATTCATTATTTTACCCGGGTGTTCATTGCTGGAGGTTCCACCGAGTGACTGATTTTCATGCAAAATTTTGGAGGATGCGCGTGGCATAATGTAAATAAATCACTCCCTGTCCAGTACCGTGGCGTAAATTTCGACATATCGATTGTTATGCCGTTTAAACCTATGGAAAAGGATCGATAAATAGGGTGTTCGCAGCGAACACCTTAATAATCGATCCTTTTCCATAGGTTTAAACGGCATAACAATCGATATGTCGAAATTTACGCCACGCCACTGTCCCTATCCTGTGGCAGATCGTAGATCCTCCTATAGATATGTCTGACTTTTTCATCCGCTCATGCACACATGAGTTGGATTGCATTTTGCAAAAAAGAACCGAGAGAATTCCAATGTTGTTAAGATTGGGAAACTTATTTACCTTTCAAGTATAAATTGATAATCCAAACAAGTTTTATCTGTACTCCCAATAAACTATAAATTCAAGACGAAAATTTCTTTAGTAAATTCATTTTTTTGCATTATTTTAGTAAGTTTTTGCGAAGAGTGTAAGATGCGCAATCCTAGCAACATAAGGGTGCTCCTGCTTCCTTTTTGCAAAATGCTATCCAGTTACAGTACTTGTTTGAGCAGATAAAGAAAGTAAACCTGCCTGAAACGGGACCTATGAGGAGATCGAATCATTTTTTTTGATTTTCTGGTTAAGAGAATGATAAACAGAATGGTAGTGTCTATTAGGCTGACTGGGTGTATAATTTCTAGGAATTCCAGAATGTCAGAGGGAATTATAATATAGCCTGCCGGCATAGTAATAAGCCAAATATATGTTTGCGTCAGAGACGAAAGACGGGTAGGCCAATGGAGAATTTGCAAGGATCTGAAATTTGATGAATTTCCTGTTTAAGTGGAATCCTCTGAGTAAACTGAACACGAAGATACCCTTGATTCATAAATTGAGCAATTATTAGAGGAGATATGACAAAATAACCGATTCCGCTAAAATACATGTGTTTAAATGGGAAATGCCGCCAGATGACGTCAATCATCAATGACAATCATCTTTTCACCAAAACTTTGAAGTTGTTAAATCCTTTCGAACAAAGAAAGACCTCAAAAACAACAACAAGACAGTCATCGCCCGATGCTCCCCGGCTGTTCGTAACTCAATCATCCTCCATGGCTCTATCTTCATCAACTCTCTCGAATCACACTGCATAGACTGGCTGGACCCTTTAAGATGCTATCGGTGCAACAGATATGGTCACGGATCCAGGTTCTGTGATAGCGACCCCCTCTGCTCATCCTGCTTAGGAGCTCACTCACCCACCAAGGACAAAGCCTGCCCTAACCCACCATCGGGCAATTCTCCTCCAAAGTGTGTTACCTGCTTCGCTTATGAGAGAAATGATTATCATGGTCATAATCACACAGACTTTAATTGTCCTTCTAAAATCCGTGCTATGGAATCAATTATCAGGGAAACTGATTACGGCTGGTTCGATCATCCTGCCCCTCTTCAGAGTGATATACTCACTAACCCTGCTCCCTCTGCGCTTCCCGTCCCGGAAATTAATCAACAGAATCAGAACCAACCGAGTCAGCCATCCCTCCCTCCTATAGCCGCTAACTCAGATGCCCTCTCATCACAAGTAGTAGAGTTATCAAACACAAAGTCCGTCACTAAAGATTTTTGACCGCCGTAATCAGAATTCCTCCAAACCTTTGAGTCAAGGTCGCGCCGGCCCCCCCACCCCGTTATCTCTATCTCATAAAAATAAGCCGTGTCTTAAATTACTATTGTCAAACTGTAAAAAACATTCCCTTTCTCATGAAGCCATTGTCTCTAGAGCCTTTGACACAGGGGCTGGAATAATAGCGTTAACAGAACCAAACATCCCTAAAGCGAAAGATCAAGGGTTTTTTATTGATCTTTCATCTAGAGTTGCAGTTAAAACAACAAACTCCCTAGCAGGTTCTACCTCAAATTGGACCAAAGAAGATGGCTTCGTCCATTTCACATGGAACAATACTGTTTTTTACATCTGCTATATTCCCCCTCATTTTCCTCCTGCTTTTACCATTGATGACTTTAATAATTTTCTGCTTAGATTAGAACTTTCCATCACCCAACAATCTCTCCCCATAGTCATAATGGGTGACCTCAATAGCCGTTCCCTCACCTGGGGTGACAAACTTACCGATCCCAGAGGTGAAATTCTCTCAGAATGGTTTACAGCCAATTCCTTGGCTACCTTAAATGACTCCACTTCTTTCAATCCCACCTTTAAAAATCATAACGGAGAATCTTCAGTAGATGTTGTCGCTGTTTCAATTTCCTCTCTCCCTCTTTTTTCACATCTTAGAGTACTAAGCAACTTCGAAAACCATAGTGATCACCATGCTATCGAGTTTGATATGCTAACTGAATCTTCCCCTCCGGTAAGGCCCTCGGTTCCCACCGGGTGGTGGATTTCCAAGGAGCGCACCCCATCCTTTGTATCCATGGTATCCCGTTATGTCATCTTAATCCTGGCCGCGACCACAGTACTTACAGCACAAAGTTGCCAAGCAACTCTTACTCACTCACTCAACAGAAATTTTGATGTTAAAGATCCGTCATCAAAGAAAAAACCCTCATATTGGTGGACCCCTGAAATAGCGTCCCTCCGTAAGTCATGCCTTCAGTCACGTAGACGCCTCTACAAAATGAAAGGCAAATCATCCACTGAAAATGACCAGGCCTACTTAGAGTTTTCCAACTCCCGCAAACTACTAAATGACGCTATTTTTAAATCCAAAAATCAAAGATGGGAGAATTTAATCGAAGAACTCGAATTTGACTGCTGGGGTAGGGCTTATAAAATTATGCGTAATAAATTTAAATCACCCAAATCTCATGACAATGAGTCGCTAACTGAGTTTGAGCTCAGGAAAGTAGTTTCTGAACTTTTTCCTCTACACCCCATCATCTCATGGGAGAGAACGTACGTAGATGAAGAGATAATCCCATTCTCGCAGGAAGAAGTTAAACGCGCATGCTCCCGCCTCAGAGCCAAAAAAGCACCCGGCCCTGATAGAATTCCTCCCGAGATCGTCAAAACTTTCGTCAACTCCAACATTTCTCCTTGCACTGACATGTTTAACAGCTACCTATTGTCAGGTAACTTTCCTATCGAATGGAAGCAAGCTATTCTCTGTCTCTTGCCTAAGCCAAAAAAAGCTGGCATAAAAAAATACAGGCCCATCTGCCTCCTTAATGGACTAGGCAAAATTTTCGAACATCTCATATTATTCAGACTTTCCTCATCAGTTGACCCCCTTTCAGAAAGGCAATTCGGCTTCAGGGCTGGCCGTTCAACCCTTGATGCAATAAACACAGTAAGAGACATTGTAGCTAAAAAATATGATGTCAAGGGGAAAAAAGCCCTCGCAATCCTAATGTTAGATGTAAAAAATGCATTCAACTCGCTTTCGTGGCTAGATATAGTAACATCTCTAGAAAGGAAAAATGCTCCTGCCTATTTAATCAATCTAATCAAGAGCTATCTTTCAGACCGCACAATTACTTACGGCACCCACTCCTTCCCTGTCACATCTGGAGTCCCTCAGGGCTCTATCCTTGGCCCTTTTCTCTTTAACACCTGTTATGATTCGGTCCTTAAAAAAATTCATACCAAAAAGTGCGAGAAAATCGGGTACGCAGATGACCTCTCGGTCATCATCGAGGCTGAAACACCATCTGAGCTGCGCCAGAGTGCCCAAGTAATTTCCCTTGAGATCAGAGAGGAAATGTCACCCAAGAAATTGAGCCTTGAACCGGACAAGACTGAAGCTTGCTTCCTGGGAGGTGGGGGCAAATGGAAGAAGGCATCCTTCCGAGTTCTTGGCTGTCTTATCAGGCCCTCCCCCTCCATCAAGTATTTAGGAATTTGGCTTGATAAAAGACTTAGTTTCAGAAACCACGTAATTAAAGCATGTGAAAAGGCCCTTAAAGTACATAGATCGTTAATTCCCTTACTTCCTAACATACGGGGTCCCTCCTTCAAAAAAAGAAAACTCATTCTAAACGCAGTCTACTCTTCCCTCTTTTATGGCGTCCCTTTATGGGCCGATGTCACTAAGATATCCAAATACTGTGCAATAATAACTAAAACTTGCAGACCGCTCAAACGTAGCATTTGCGCCGCATATCGCACAGTCTCCAATAACATTTTGGATATACTTAGTGGCATCCCCCCAACCGATTTGTATGTTGAGTCCAGATGCAGGCAATTTAGCGGCGAACCTAAACCCCAAGTGAGGGCGGATATTATTGAGAGGTGGGTCTCTAGGCTTGACAGTGAACCTGAGTCAGACATCTGGTTTAAATCTTTAATCCCTGACCTGAGAAGCTTCCTTCATAGACCCTTCGGCGACACTAATTTCTACATGACTCAGTTCTTTGGCGGTCATGGCAGCTTTTGCGACTATTTATTCAGATTCAAAATTCTTAACAATAATCTCTGCCCTCTCCCAGGATGCAACTTACCCGACTCGCCTGAACACACTTTCTTCCACTGCCCTTTTTTTTCCACCGATAGAATCCTTCTTGAAGCTAAGCTTGGCTCGAATTTCACCCTTTTTAACACTCAAGACCTCTTATTATCATCCCAAGAGAACTGGAACTGCATCTCGTCTTTTGTAGAACAAGTTATTAGGTGCAAAAACAACCATATGTCCCAAACCCCCCCCGCCGATGGTATACATAGATGTAATTCCGGCGCGACCTTGACTCAAGGAGTCACATAATCCATTAATACTTTTCTATTACCTTTTGTTATATATTGCATTGTTAATTTCTTTCTTTCTCTGAACCTATCTATTATTATCACACTTACATACATATACTGCATTTGTTGCAGGTCATTTATATTTTCTTGTATTTTCTAATAAAGGTCGTTAAAAAAAAAAAAAAAAAAAAAAAAAAAAAAAAAAAAAAAAAAAAAAAAAAAAAAAAAAAAAATCATATCAATAACGAGGCGGCGAGGCAATTTTACACTGGACGACCATGCCGGCGCGGCGCGGCACGCAAGGGTCTATGGCAGGGACCAGAGCCGTGTCACCCATGTGGCCCGCCGGAATCCCTTGATTCACGCATATGTCCTGCCTGTATGGAAGCTTTTGATTGTAAAACTAGGAATCCATGAAATTCAGTTTGCACCGTTGAAGATACCGTGCCGTATTTTATTTTTTTGAAGGTTAGAAAGAATCATCTCTTCTCCGCCAAAGAGCCTACCAAAGAGGATTTTATTTTATTCCTTTTCTACGAACTTTGAAATTTCATCGAAAACGAAACGTTATGGTAAAAGCCCAATGTGAACATTTTAGACATTTTCAGGACGTATCTCCATTGTAGTCGTGTGAATTTTTTTAATACATTGTCTTGAAATTGAATGTTTTAAGTACCTGCGGACGACCATGTAGATGCGAGTATAACAAAATATAATGACTAGACAAGGAATGACGAAACCAACGAAGAAAAGTGCTGATTTGGCCGAACGTCCGTTGGCGTCTGGCATGATGGTACAAGACTGCAAACGACTGTCATAAGCGTAAGTTCCTGCCGACAAAAAAAAGGCGATCAAATTATATCAACAGTTAATGACAATATTTTTGTATTGTTCCATTTAATGCACCGAAATCAAAGGTAGATCCTGCAATTTGGCAACACATGATTTCTTCCATTTAACTTATGCTAAATAATCGATTCCTTTCGGAGCATCTGGCCCCTCCAAGAATCGATACATTTCCATATGTTTAAATGGAGAAAAGACAATTTTGCCTACGTGCTGGATCCGTCAATGACCGAAATAATGGAATAACGACATTTAAGCCAGACTACTTATGATCACTAGCGTCTGCTGACATCAGTTTCGTACAGATGCAGAGTCTAGTTTTATTTCCAACCTACAGAGAGATTAAATTCACCTGAGATGCCATAGAGTTTAATGGAGCCTTGAGTGGTTTATAATAGTGCTATTTTTCGTAACTGTTCGCATACATCATCTCTGAGTTTCCGGAACATTTACAGATTTAGAGATTTCCCAGTCATCAAACGTGGAGCCTAAAGTACAGCTAGTAAGTTAAGGGAAACCTGATATTTTTGGTCATTGAATATGTCCCGAGAGATGATTGGTTGATTTTTCAGATTTTTTAGACACTTAAACCAAAAGCATCGACTGCGCGTTTAATCGTGAAAGAGTGTGACTTACCCCATTTCCCAAGGAGGGTTGGGATTTGCATTCCAAAGCTGAAAATCCAGCAAAAAAGTATCATGGCTACAATGAATGGCGTTCGGTATATTTTCTTGTAGACCGCATAGTGTGTGATCATTATGTACCTAAATTAAATGAATACAAGAAATTAAACAAAATTAGAAAGCAGGCATTGGAAAAAGCGCGATAAATTGTGCACAAATAGGGGTAGCTCTGTCAAGGAGATGAAGAAGACGGTTCTTCCCCCTATAATGATAAAGACAATTGAAGAGTTACACAAATAAGCTCTAGGATAGAGATATTAATGTGAGTATATAGTAAATAATATAGTGAAAATAATTTGAAAAGATATCGATTGATGTATGGAGGCTCCTCAGACCTTAGTAAAAATATAACGACGGCGAGATCAGACCACGTATACCTCGTAAGTAGTGTTTAAAAAGTTCCACTCTCATTTTATTTATTTGAAGGAGAGCAAATCAGTATCATTCCTTGAAATTTTTACAGAGTTTACCGCGCACGGAAAATAAAAATAACCGAAAAGTTCTAGACTTGACGTTGAGTAATTTTTCATTGAAAAAATAAAGTAGGTATGACAGAAAGTCTGCAACGTCGCAAACCGAGCTACGTGGTCCGGTAGTTCTATTGAACCCTAATCGGACCTTCATTTCGAAGCCTGTTCAAGGTCTGTTTGGGTCTCAATCATAAATAAGTAGGTCCAACTAGACAGTCCCAAATAGCATTTTTCAACGGAAAGATCGATAAATATTGCGACTTATCGGCGATAAAATCGCTGGGATCATCAACGTCCGAGCGATTATCCTCGATCTTATCGCGATAAAATCGCGCTTTCATCGCCCGACAATTTATCGCCAAATTTTCGAAATAAAAATCGCGATAAACGGCGATTTAATCTCGATTTAACGACGAAAATTGATCATGATTTTATCAAACCAAAAATTGCGATTTGTAGCGATTTAATCGCCGTATATCGCAATTTTTAATGCGATAATATCTCGATATATTGCCACCGATATAATCGCGATAAGCAAACGATAAAATTGCAATGTATCGCGATCACCGCTACTTGGGTTGAAGTTACGAGAGTGACAGAGACTATTAGCCCAAGAAATTAGAATCAGTCGACAAAATAAGCGAATTTATACCTATTAATGGTTATCATTGCGATGAAAAGAAGGGACACGCCGACATTGCCGTATTGCAGGAAGGGTAGGAGCTTACAAGCAAGGCCCTCCTCTCTGAGACTTCCAGCACCGCCAGTGAATCGCACCAAGTTGAAAGGTAGCACCGTCATACAAAACAGCAGATCCGCCGCACACAAACTGCATTCAAGAGAAAAAAACCACATATTTGCAAAAAAAACATACATACCTAAGTAGGAGCAATCAACTTTTTACGTGATTTTTTTGTCTGAGGAAAGGGGAACTGTACTGCCTTGCTAAGGAAATACGCCGTATGAACATTCGAGAGTTGTCAAATTTCAGTAGATAAGACATGTATTTTTGATAACATCCATACATATTTTTCCTTGGAATTTTCAGATATTTCAGAATCAATTGCGTACAAAATTGTCTGAAAATTTTGAAGAAAAATGTCTTCAATTTTCCTAAACAATTCTTTTTCTATTGAAGGAAACATGGCAACGTCTGAAGGCTCATACGGCGTTCTTCCTTAGCACGGCAGTGCACGTATCAAGCCTCACCGTGCCGATTCAAATGCTCGAATCGTGAATCAATTACGACAGTGCTGCACATGCACAATGCAGTTTGAATACTCGCCGGCAAGAATTATACATTGTTTTACAGGTGTAAGGGGAATACGCAGGTCTTAGCAACTTTATACACCGGCGTTTGGTCAACGCTTTTAAAATTGAGGCCAGAGAAGACATGATTTGATTCAAAAATAACTAAAAGATATTCCTTTTTAGCTTTGAGAGATTAGTTTTGGACTCATTGATTTAAGTTCTAAGTAACTCTCAACGAGTCAAAGGAAGAAACATCACCAAGCCATCGCGCCTGAGAGGACTGAAATTTTGAAATCTTATAAGTATAAATATAACAAGTTTTTAATTCGCTACGACTTTAAAAACCTGGATTGTTAAGAAAACGCAGTGTCGTGCAATCTTAATCTCTATTCAAATAAAACCCTCCGATTTAAAATTGACCAAATTCCGAATCTTCGGATTTTAACGTCTACAGATAAGGCGTAAACTTTTCAACAAACCATACAATGAAGACTGTCGTGACGTTGTTTGCCCTTTGTGTTTTGCAGAATGCCAAAATGGTGAGAGCATTGCCGATGATCCCTGCCACCATTATGACACCAGTCACTGCAGCTGCAACATTTAGAACCGTCTTCGAAAACCTGAACAATCAGAGAACACCAAGTCATCGAGGTCAAATTTAACTTGCGTATAGAGTACAGCGCAATTCAGAAAGTACCCTTTTAGAATAGCTCGAGGATCAAGGTCTCGTCGACTGTAATATTTATGCACATAATACCGATATTTTGCCACCGGTGAACGCGCGTTGCATACTTCCTCAGATGAAGGCGAACTTAAACACCCAAGACTCAACACTCTTTTCAGTTGAATGCAACTTTTTTAGGTTTAAAAAATATCACTTATTTACAAATAATTCTTACTGATTCCAACCCTATCATCGCAATTTTGGAAACTCTAGTATTGGTAGTGTCTTCCTCGTACTATCTTTTGGAAAAATGATGTTTCATATATTATACATTTGCTGTACTTTTATTAATTAATATGATCGGTGACATTTTAAGTAGCTTTTACTAAAGAAATTAAAGCTCAAACATTTAAGATGGTCAACTTACACGATAGGTTCATCTTCAATTAAAGCGTCTTCGTGCCCGATGATCCATAATATCTCTTTGTCACTTAACACACCCATTATTTCCTAAAGGAAAACAGAGAAATAGATGATTTTATAGTGACACGTTAAAGTGAAGGTTTAAACTAACCCATATTATGTTTGAAGTTATAAATTCACAAATTCAAAGTGTACTTAATTTATAAATCTCCATAGGAAAACAAAGTTCAGTCTTATGAACCGAATGTTCGGTGTTCCATATCACCCCATCTATTTGGTTCATCAAACCGAATTTTGTAACCTACAAACCGAAAAATCGGTTCATATGACTGACTATGCTCATCACTTCACTGAACTGCCACAGTTCGTGTTGACAAATCGAATAGTCCGAGTGTTATGGAACACCGAACGCTCAGTTCATCGGACAGAACATTATTTTCAGTGGCCTTGATGCAACTATTCGTGCTTTCGGGATGTCTGTGTTGCTTACACGAAAAATTGAAGGCGCACTTCGATTTTGTTCGTCAACCCTTCAGCCTGATTTGCACGCGTAAATTCTGTCAGCTTTTGAGGAAATAAGGGGGATCTTTTAAAATTGATATAAAAACTTAAAAAAATTTAAGGAAGTTATTTCTTTTGGGATAATGAGGACTGAGGTGTAAAGTATTACTTAATATCAATTAACTTTCTTAACCTGAAATTACAATTTTACTCTTAGTGACACCCTCGTTTAATCGTAACATCTTTAGTTTATGAACAATCAAATGTGAGGGTCAATTCATCTTTATAGATGTGCTGTGCAGTAACTCAAAAATGTTGTTATTCTTAAATTTAAATTCGCTTTTCAACCTTGGTTTGAGTATTCTTTTGAAAGAAGAAAAAAAAGTGGTGCTCCTAAATTGGATTCTTACGAAAATATTTTTCTACACATTCATAATGTATCATAAAAAAGCTCTAGTCACTTGCTATGAATGACAATCGATGAAATTTTTTCTCACATCTTCTGATAACTTATCAGAGATTTGTAATTGAGGCGTCTGACGTGAATAGCATTATTTACACGACGTCAAACATCGTTCTTTCACAAATTTTATGTAAATACATTTGTTTTGATAGTGATTCTGGACGCCATCGCAGCATCGAACCAGAAATAAATTCCATGCCGTTCTCAATTTGCATTTAAAAATCAAATTTTAGACATTATGACATGTATTCCAAAGAAAAAGAAAATAAGTATGATAGGGAGTCTGCAATGTCGCAAACGAAGATACCTGATTTCGCACTTGGGCTATCGATATACAGAAGAAAAACATTGAAATTATTCAATTTAGCTTATCTATAGACATCGCTTGCATTTTTTTTATGACCATTCGTGTAGGCCCTCGTCTTCCATGCAGCTATAATACAGGGTGATCCAAAAGTCCGCCCCATCCGCCTCGGGTATTTCCCGAGTAACCTTTGAACAAATTGATTCAGAGACTCGAAATTTTAAGAGTAATCCTAGGTTGAATGGAGTGACTTTTAGTATACCCCCCCCCCATTAAAAAAACAAAATAAATTACGGGGATTACCCTGGCATGGGGCAAAAACCCCAGGAGTTACAGGGGTGGTGCAGAACCGTTGGATCACCCTGTATGAACTTTGCTGCAGTCCCCGAGAATTTAGTTCCTATTAATTTTATTGTATGATGTATCGTAGAGCAGGGAGCGCTGAAACCGTGTGAGGGCGAGTTGGTTTGATTAGCAGACTAAGGATGATGGGCATGAAGAATGGGGGAACAGGGAAGGGGCATGGTGTCACACGCAACATCAATGCAGGTCTGTCTAATTTCTGAAGTAATGAGCCTCCATCTGGGGTGTCACTCATTCCCCGCGTAATGCAATATTTATTTTCTCTCCCTTTGAACCGTGCTCCGTCTAAAGTTCTATTTTTGCATAGAACTTGTTCACCATGCCCTTGATTTTCGCGGTAAAGAAGTTCTGCATTTTCACATCAGGAGTACTTCATTGGAACAGAGACATAGATTTTTCTTCTTTGATTATACTCTCAATTTTTTTGGCTTATTCAGAAGAGTCTTAATATGTTTACTTTCTGGTATGTTCAAACTCTTGTAAGATTGTGTAAACTCTGTGCAGAGATTTTAGGGCCCACCCTTTCGAAACTTTCAACTTTCACTATCGAAGGAAGCAAAGACCCGGGACCGTGATTATCATTAAACCCCCTACAAGAAGAAGAATCAAGAGAAAGACATAAATTTCATTGGGATTTCTTCCAATAATATTGAAGGCGATTGTAGATTGCCACAATTATTAGAATGACGAACAGGCAGAAAACCGTCGATTAATCAAATTTCCTCTTATGTACGAGAATACAAGATTTAGATAAGGTATTTCTTTAAGTTTTGCTTCCCCCATTTCAGTTCTTTTAAGAAGAGGACACCAACCCCCCTCCCCCTGGGTGGACTATTTCTCTATGGATTCGCCTAACCGTCATCCTTTTTCACTATTTGCGCACGGAGAAAAAAAATCTCGTGCGTGAGACCCGAAGTTCAGGTCATATGGATCTCTGAAGTTTTCGGATTGAGCATCTGAACACTTTAGGTCTAGCTGCCGAGGTTCGGATCACACATCTGAAACTTCAGTTCTTACATCTGAAGTACCGAAGTTTTTCGGTTGTGAGAACCGAAGTTTTTCGGACGTGAAAACCGAAGTACTTCAGATGTAAGAGCTGAAGTTTCAGATGTGTAATCCAAACCTCAGCAGCTGGACCTAAAGTGTTCAGATGCTCAATCCGGAAACTTCAGAGATCCATATGACCTAAACTTCGGGTCCGACGCACGAAGTTTTTTTCTCCGTGCATATTAATTAATATCCTCATTAGATAAAGGAATGACCTCTTTTCAAAAAATAACATTGCAGATCTACTGGCTTACCGTATCATATGATCATGGACAGGAGCTGGGAACTATGGTGCTGCGGTATTAGTTGAATTTGAGGTCACAGCAAGGTGTCATTGACGACCTGGGTTTGTGAATGTTTAGTTGGTCACAACACGGTTTCGCACAAACTCCCGCTAGAAGGCGTGAATATCGAACACGGTCTTGAACGCAAGGAACCAAGAGACTGAATCCTTCAAATGCCGGACGCTGGGACCACCTCTTGGACATAGCCAATACCATCCGGGTCCTGCCTACAACTGTTAAATGCAAAAAAGGTTATAATAGAGACTGAGTCTTGAGGGATAAAATCTTCCTAAAAAGCTCAGAATCTGTCGAAGCTTTACACAAAATCTGACACTTTTTGGTCTCTCCTTAAAGGTATACACCAATTGATTGAATTGGACTAACTGAAGCGGAATCAGCCTGACTCCATTGAACGCTACCCTATTTTCTCTCCAATTTTCTTTTTTTTTTCAACAAAAACTAGATCAAATAATGCCTTCAAACTTTTTGTGAATTACCCATTGATCATTAAGAATAAATTCACAAAATGTAAACTTAGAAAAACACCCAGTATTCTATCAAAAACATAAAGCATGAGAGGTGATTGACCAAAAAGGTAGTCTAGTATTTTTAGGAATCAGGAGTGTATACTCCGTGAAAGTCTTCATAAGGCCTTTAAACTTCGAGCTACCACGTAAATTTTCTCAAAAAACATTTTTCGCTACATACTGATACGGCGCGGCACACCACGTGTACAATTTCTTTGCAGTCTGTGATTACGTGTTATCTGTGTAGTGTGATAAGGAAATTTCCTATGCACCCTTTCTTCTTTTTTCTTAGCACCTTTACCTATCACAAACTCTAATACTGTCAATCTACGTGGAGAATTAAACCCACAGTAATGTCAACAACTTTCTCTATTGTTATCGATCACTGGAAATTCTCGATTATTTTACCGAATTTCCAGAAATTTTACCCATTCTCTTCTCAACTTAGTAAAATCAGGTGCCTGCAGATTTTAAAAAAATGGCTGGTTTAATTTCCGTTGATGGATTATTACTGGGAAAATTGTTAATTTTATGGGTTTCAGAAATACGCTAAAACGGAAACACGCACAGAAAGGAGAGAATGAAACGAGTGCATGCATTTTACAGTGCAGGAGGTAAAACATTAGCTGTTATTGGCTAATTTTATCTACTCGGCTTTGACCACATCAAAAAACAAGCCTCTTGAAAGGGATTTTTTGGCCTCTTTATGGGAAACTTGAGGACGTTGGTAACATTCGGCTAAAATGATACTTTAGAATGATATACACCTCAGGTGAAATGTTTAACCTGAGATCAACCATTGTTTTCGTGATCAAGTATAGCAAATTTCACACTTTGGCATTGAAATACATGTGTCCTGTACATGTGCCATAAATGTGAACGTTGCATTGCTGTATCGACAAAACCAGCTTTGAACCGAAGCTAATCTGTACAGTCACTGATGTGCTTTTGATTACTCTCGGTGCAGATTTTTGCAGTCTTTCGATTTTCGATCCGAGCCTCGCGTTAGAAATGGACGTCTAGAAACAATAAAAATCTGCACCAAAGGTAATAAAAATACACCGATGGTAAAAAACAACGGTGTCTTTTATGCATAACCGCAATGAATAACAAAGGCCTCCTCACCGCAAGAGAGACCGCGTTAAGCAGAAAGGAACCAAGCCACATCATCAATTGCCAAATTTAACCGGGCAATTGTATTTTTACATGAAAATAGCTCTGCGGATTTTTTTGCAAATTTTAGTGGATTTTCCACATAGTACGAAGCAAATTTCTTAAAAATTTCAATGGAATCTGCACAAACGCTCTCTTGTAAAATATTTAATTGCCCATTTAAATTTGGCAATAGCTCATGTGGCTTGGTTCTTTTCCGCTAAACGCGGTCCAGGAGTCATTATAGTCTCATTCCATAGATCCCTGGGACTGAGTGACCAAAAAGAAGCAATTTTTGGGATTTTTGCTACAAAAGGGGAAAAAACGCAAAAGACTAACTTTTAACAGAAGCTGAAAATATGATCTATCAACGTGAGATCCGGTGTTGCGGCTTTCACACTAGAACACTCGCCACGGAAGTGGCGTTGCTCGTAGGTTAAACGATTTTCGAAAGGGCTCAAGATTTACACGCAAACAGTAAGTTTCCTTAAAAAAAATTGCAAAGCCCCGCGATACCACACGCACTACAAGGCCATGAGCGCAAAATAGTAGGATATGGGGAAGAAAAGGACCACAAGGGCGAGCTGCCGGAGGAACTTCCGATCTTCCGGCCCAAAGTCGAACATAGTGACACCAAAATTTTTCCACAAAATTAAAAAAAAAACCCGAAAATTTAAAAAAAAACCGGGGGCACCGAGGAGCAAGGCGTGGGGGTTTGGTAAAAAACGGAGCTTGGGTTGTGGGAACGGAAGTGGGAGTCGGAACGAAGTGCAAGTGAGTCGGGGTCGAAAAGAGAGCAGGGGACCCGCGTGGAGCGCTTTGCTCGCATCGAGGTCTAAGTTCACCAGATATGAGTTGACAAATGATGATAGATAAGTGTAAAGGCCCCGGCTCCCCTCGCGCTTCTCTCGCGGCCGTGTTGCCAAGCGTCCATCGTGAAAGTAAGAAAAAAATTATGCATCATGATGCCTCTTTGTTGAGGGAAAAAACCGCAGGGGTATCCGAATGCTGCCAAATTTCATCTTATGTTGTTAATTTCTTTTTTAAAATTTGATAAAAATGCTTCCTTGAGGGAAAACACTGCAGGGGTATCTGAATGCTGCCAAATTCCATCTTATGTTGCTAATTTTTTTTAAAAGTTGATGAAACTGCTTTCTTAAGGGAAAACACTGCAGGAGAAGACCGTCCCCTTGGCGCTAGGAACAGCCGTTGCTGAGGCCTGTAGTACGTCTCCCACGCAAATCTAGGGGTGCCAATGCCGCCAAATTTCATCTTATATTGTTACAGTTTTTAAAATTTGATGAAAATGTTCTCCTGAAAGAAAGGGTGATGATAGGGGTCATTTTTAGGCCCATACTCTGAAAATCCTCAACACTGCAATATTTTCCTCATTGACGGTCCATATTTTACTGAATGCATCAGAATTTAGTCATTTTTGGTCTCTCTGGCTGCTACTAGCCTAAACATGAGCCTGAGGGCCAATATTGCCTTTGGTTTGCGCGGGTTTGCGATCAAATTAATGCCGGAAAATCCACATTTCGTCGAGATCGGCCCTCAAACCCATGTTTAGGTCAATTTCAGATACAGTTGTAGACCTGATAATAAACTGAAAATGACCAAATCATGATACATTCCCAAAAAATAGAGTTTCAACGAGTGGAAAATCATAGAGTAGAGAGTTGTTTATTTTTGAGGGAAGTTTTGAATATTCGTCTGAAAAATTTTCAGAAACTCTAGAAAAATTGCGAACAAAATTGTCTATAAAATTGGAAGAAAACTGTTCATAAGTTTGTGAGAAAATTCTGTTTCATCGAAGGAAATTTTGCACCGCTTGAAGATCCATATGGCGTTCTTCCATAACAGTAGCACGGCAGAATGGTTGACGATCTCTATGGTGATGACCACCGTCACCGGCGACGCCACCGATGACAGTCATAACGCCGGGTGGTCTCCGTCATCTCATGAACGTAGTGCGTGTTGCGTGCAAAGACTTTGAGGGCGATTCCAATCCCTCCTATACTCGTGCTCGAGTTGGAACATGAAACCAAACTTCTTTTACTTCTATTTTTCTTAAGAACATTTCTTTGGCATAGAATTTTGAATATTCTTGAATGTGAAAGAAAGAATACATTAAAAAAAAAAAAAAAAAAAAAAAAAAAAAAAAAAAAAAACGAGAAATTTTGTGCAGGAATATGACTGGTCATTCTTCATGAAAGCAAAACATCACAGAGTTTCTTCAACATCACAATCGAGATATGTGTTTTTGAGGCGTACAATCGATATGTGATGATAAGAGATGCGGATTATCTTATATATTTCTAAGCCTTTAACGTTACAAAATGACGATTAATAGCTATTAGTAGTCTCTAGAAGATCGGTGAAAATTCATCACCTAAAGTGACTGTTGAACGGAATAATAATTCATGTCTAGAGTACGCCAAGTTATTATATTTCGCGAATAATGCCATATTTTAGGTAACACGCAGATGCGGAATTTCCGACGCCCATACCACGCGATTGAATAAAATTGTAATTTTGTATTTTACTGACATTTTGCTTTCGGGCGAGGAAGGGAAATACCCTTGTTATTGTTTGCCTCCATCGTTTCAGCTGGTTTCGGAATCGGAATATTTCACCTGTCATTTTGCGTCGAAGGATAAACTCGTATAACTGAATATAAATCAAATTATACCATTGTAATTTTTATTTCCATTATTATAATATTTCTCCGGCTCATATCTTCTCAACGCTGCCCTACCCTCACTCCGTCGCACCGGCCCCTCTCCCTCCTCAGTTCGATAGAGTAAAGACCTTGCGAGGAACTTTAGAAAAAACTTTTAACTTGATAAAATTTTGGCGCATTGGAATGACAATTGGACGATTTTCTACCAAACGGAACTATGTGCATTGTGACGTGAGCCCTGTAATGCATGCATATATTCTTAAGGGTTTCAGGGCTCATGTCTTAATGCACATAGTTCCGTTTGGCGGAAATAGTTCAATTTAAAAAAAAATCATTTGGATCAAAAAGAACGTCTGATAAATATTTCCAGCCTTGCCGCTCTATGTGAGATAATCGCTGATTTCCCGTTGTCATTTCGCACAGAGGATTGAGTCAATAGGACCCTGGTAAAAATTGGCGATACTGTGTTTCAAAATACCATAGGGATTCTTATAGCCGGCTAAAGAAGGCTACAGCAAATCATTTAGCTGGCTGTAGAAAGTGGAAAAATCATACGGCCGGGCTACATGAAGCGATAAAGAATTATACAGCCGAGCTATAGTTCCTGTCGCCGGGCTTTACACTTTATCGCCTGGCTGTTCCTTTTTCGCCATCGATTATAAAAGGCTATAAGAAATTGTGTAGAAATTCGTGTGCTTTGGAAATCATTGAGTTTGATACGGAACCACCTTAATACTTACAAAACACACGTTATATTTTCCTTTAATACATATTTTTCTTCATCAATTAAAACGAGAATAATCATGCAGGATGTGCAAACATTTCAAAATCATGAGTTGAATAACGCTTACTCCGCCAGATTAAATATTAGAGCGTAACACAAAGCGGAGCGGCGACGCGCTGGCGCCTACAAACCTAACAGGGATACTTCACGCATTGTACAACGCGGGAAGTATCCCTGTTAGGTTTGTAGGCGCCAATGCGCGTTTCGCGCTGGCTGCCCGCCTGCCCATCGCAGCGTTCCACGGCGCTTGAAGCAACTATTTCACACCAGAGGTATTGCACAGTATCATACGAAACTGAAGGCGCTCTAGTATATTAGTAATGGCAGGCATCCATCAAAAGTACGGAGCTTTCCTCGCAAAATAAATCAAGATACTACGGCCCAAAAAGAGAGCAGTATTCCAAAACCTCACTAACTCCTAGCATCCATAATTAGTAACGTTTAGCATACACTTTAGCGCCTGGCTGTTGCTTAATCGCCATCGGCTATAAAAGGCTATAAGAAATTGTGTAGCCGGCTATAGAAGCTATTGGAAATCTTACAGCCGGCTGTAGGTCTATGGTATTTTGGAACACAGATTCTACTGCCAATTTTTACTAGAGAATCAAATTATGTAGACAAATTGAAGAAAAATATTCATAAATTTACCAAGAAATTTGTATTTTATCAAAGGAAATTTGGCAACGCCTGAAGGTTCATATGACGTTTTTCGTTAGCACGGCAGTCCAGTCCGATTCTGGGGTCGATTCAATTTTTACCAGGGGAGAGGTCGGACAAAATTCGGAAACTTTAAACTCTAAACTATAACTCCGTTCATACACAATTTTGAGATTTTAAAAGTAGCTTCATTGGTTTCCTCGTGAAATTTTCTTGTTTAATCACCCCTCAAAATTTAAATTGTGTCGAAATAAGCATAGAAATTTGCAGTTAAAGACAAAAATTTCATGTCCGACCTCTCTAACTGAATCAATTCACTGCGTGTCGTGTCTTTGTTGTGTGAGTGGAGGATATCGAAAATAGCCATCGAATAAGCGGTATTGGTATTTAGTTGCCAAATCATAAAATTATTTGACAATTCATCCTCAATCGAGAGTGAAATTTGAGCAGTGCAGTTCTGATTTGGCAACCCTCCAAATGCGCCGATATCATCCAAAAATCCGCTTGCTAATTTGATAGCTGGAATAGAGCATTAAACTCATGACAATCATTGACCCTTTTTAATTCGATCAAATAGACATTCGGCTTCCTTTTAGACCTCTCGAGTTGCCAACTTGAAGACTTTAGCTATCTGCGCTGTGAAAATATTAGCCCCTATTTATTTAGGCAAAGCTCTGTAAAAGCTTACGCGCAATATTCCAGTACAAGTATAAATTCATACTTCAGACACTTAAGTATGACCGTATAAGACCTTATAACTAAACTGACGGTAAGGCAGGTTCTTGAAACATACGATACTTGAAAAACAAAATCAATTTTTCCAAGAGAATTTTGGAAAATATATACATTGATAATTATTTCACTCGGCGCACAACGAGTAAAATTATCAGAATTTTGAATTTTCGGTCGAGTGAAAAGTTCATTGACGTGAAATATTGAAAGTTTAATAAATGATAATGATTCGCTAAAACTCGCACAGGAGAGAAGCAATTAATTAATCCGTATTAATCGACAGACAAAATGAATTTGAATATTTACTCGTGACATAATAATGAAGGAGTTATTTTTGAGTGTCCCTCTGCCAAATGTTGTGTCTGAATACATATCTTACCACAAAGTGATGAGAATATCGTGAATTTTCAAAAAATGTCCTAAACTTTAAAAAAATATCCATTTCTTTAAACTGTAGGGTCATTTCCCGGAAGTCTAGAAATCCCCCTTAAATTTTCATATTTTCATCCTATGTTATCTTCAAATATGGCAAAATTTTCCGGAAAACTTGATCTCTTTCTTCAAGGTTTTTGGACAAGGTCCTGAATCCTCTCTTGGCGCACATGTTGTTTGTTCTGTGACGAGAGAGATATCTCATTCTTCATCGTCCTGCCGCGTGCTACAGAAACGACGAATGAACCTTTAGACGTTGCCAAATTTCCTTTGATAAAATATGAATTCTATGTGAAGATGTAAACATTTTTTTTTCCAATTTTCCAGGTAATTTTGTTCGTCACTGTGTCTAAAATATCCGAAAATTTCAAAGAAATATTTGCAAACATTTCCTTCACAATAAATTTTTTACTTGGGGGAATTTGGCAACACCCAAATGCTCATACGTCGTTTCTCCTCATCACGGCAATGTATGAAGTCCTGATCTTTCGCATTCGATTCCTGACCTAGTCCAATGGTGCGGAGGAAGACGCGGAGGGTGGACAATTGTTGAACGGGCGGGAGGGGGGGGGGAGGTTAACGTATTCCGTGATTATTCAGTATTGACTGTCAGGAGATTATGAGCAGAAAGTTATGAATTTCGTGCGATGAAAGGGCTTCCCCAGTCACACAATACTCTAATACACTTGTAGGAATCCTCGGAGAACGGACCATTAACTTTTGAGCTGCCGTGATCGAAGCAGCCCCTCCGTAACTACCACAATTGTACCTAGCTGTTGCAGTTCTTGAGAAGTAGGAAGTGTGCCTCCACAGGGCGAGTAATTTCGTGACTCCTTTTGTATTTAAGTATCGCGGGCCTGTTCGAATCCCACAATTTTTCATTCGTTTATATTATTCGAATATCGATTCAAAGATTTCGATACAGTTTTTTCATAGAGCGAGTCTTCAAAATGAGGACCTCTTTAGCAGGAATCTGGCCGGAGGGTGTGGTTTTTGCAGCAGTAATTTTTGCCTCCACAGCGGCGAACTGCCCTTCTTTCAGTAAGTTTACTAATTAATTTATTTTTTAAGAGGAGAAAGTGTAAACAATCTTGAAACACAAAGTCTTTGATCATGCAGGCGCAAAATCTTATACTTTCCCAAATGTGCGCTTGGACTTCCTTTATGTGTTTATTTATTTATTTATTCATTAATTTAATTTGTATATATATTTTTTAAAATAAAATCTATGCATCGATGGCTAAAGTTAAAAAAATGCGTACCTCAGATTGCGACGTTGTGAAACTCCGCTATTTTTTTACTTTTTTTAAAAAGAAAACCCAACAAAAGTTTCTATTGAAATTTTTTGTGAACTTTCTCTGTTTGTTCTAAAAAATTCCCTCGGAATCGCGAAAAATATTTTGATTGGTTTGACTCGAAAAAAACGAACCATGATCGCAGATTTTTGAACTACACAGTTAAAGTACGCATTTCCTGCATTTAACCATCGGTATTCTGACTTGTTTACAATCTTTCTAAATTGCTGCCCTCTTCATTAGTCCAATAATAGGCATTTAACTCTCACTTTTACGATAGATAGGTCGACGGCATTAAACAGAGTCAGCCTACCTACATCTCACGTTGCCGCGTTGTCACGTTGTATAAATTTTTAAGAGTGACGAGAAATGCGTAATGGCACCTCAAGGAACTGAACCGTACAGCGGTCAGGAAGTGCAGCCTTCCTCTATGTAAATTGAGCCTAGAACATCAAGAACATACGCAAAAAATTTTTAGTCTGGATATTGCTTGGTTTTCATATGGAAAAAATTAATTATGAGAATATAACAATGTTTGATGTTGTTCGGTTGATTTTACTCAAAGCAAATTGGATTAATCATATGCTAAAAGGAACTATAATGGTGCGCGGAAATCCTATGCGGCCCCCTATAGTGCCTGTTGCTGACATGTCCTTTTTTAAAAGTGGTCTTTCAAAATTTGATAAATACAATCAGTTCCGTAGCTCTGCGCTTATCCATTCAGCGAAATATCCACCACGCATGCTCACACACTGCGCGACAGTGGCGTGGCGTGCTTTGCGATATATCGATTGCTATGCCATTTAAAGCTATGGTAAAGAATCGATTATTAAGGTGTTCGCTGCGAACACCCTGTTTATCGATCCTTTTCCATAGGTTTAAATGGCATATAACAATCGATATATCACAATTCACGCCACGCCACTGCGTGCGAAGCGACGAGAGCGGGGAATTCCCACGCTTAAGCGCGCGAAATTCGAAAAGGCACCGCTGAACGCTGCCGCGCTAAGGAAAATCGCCGAATGAGCCTCCAGGTGTTGCCAAATTTGTTTCGATAAAACGCGAATTTGCTGAAAAACTTGTGGATATTTATGTCCCAACTTTTCACAGAATTTCACTCACGACTTTATCTACAATGTTGAAAATGTTTCAGAAAAAATATTTGAACTCTCCTAAAAAATTAAAATTATATCGGAGGAAATTTGGCAACTCTCGTATATTCGTACTTCCCCATCACGACGGACTGGTCATCATACCTTTAAACGCCATAAATGACTCTTAAAGGTATTGCGAAAATTGTCACGAAAGAAAGTTGTCACGTAATGAAATGGTTAACTGTTCTTACGCTGCGTATAAGTCTTCAAAAGCTTTCACGGAAAAAAAAAATTGCTGATTCAACAATTCAATTGCTAAAAACAGTGAGTGCAATGTTTCAACGCAGATTTTACAACAAAAAATGCTACTTTAACCACCCCCGTGGTTAAATTAGTTTACAATGTGGTTAAAGTAGCATTTTTTTGTTGTGAAATCTGCGTTGAAACTTTCCACTCACTGTTTTTAGCAATTGAATTGTTGAATCAGCAATTTTTTTTTCCGTGTTTCTGTATGTTTCCCGACTCATTAGACATAAAGGTGCTGGAAGAGAAAATATTTTTCACCATTGCTATTATAGTTAGCTGGACTGGGCAAATGGGGAATCGCCACCGCATTAAACGGTTTACTTTTCTAGCGCTGCGTTTAAGTCTCCTGGCTATCCTGTGTGTTTCCGGACTCATTAAGGTGTTGGCAGAGAGAATATTTTTCACCATGGCTGTTATAGCAAACTAGACTAAACGAAGAGTGAATCATTACTTCATGAAAATGGCTTACTTTAATAACGCTGTGTTTAAGTCTCCAAATTTCCTGTGTGTTTTTCGACTCATTAAAATTATCAGGAATTCCACTCGAAATGGTCCATAATATTTGTGTATTCCCAGAGATGATGTTCAGCTGTAATCATCATCGGAGATTTCCTAAAGTGCTCTTATTACAGCTCCTAAGCAACCTTTTAGAACTGGCCTTTAGACCTGTGTGTTGTAACACTGGAAAAAAGATGCAAGTTTTAGAAGTATAGTTACAGTATGCGAGGACATATCGTTCGTCACAGGTTCAAAGACCTTCAGCTTCAGTCTGTGAGGAGAGAAATATGATTATTTATAAAAGTAGCCTGTTTCCTCAGATTTCTTTGATGACGATTTCAGATGATACCTTGGAAGAAATCCGTGATTCTATAAATTCACGTTCGACATATCAATATCATGTGATAAGCCTTCAAAATAGAGAATTTTTATTTTTATTTCAAAATAGAGAATTCTTTGATGATAATCTCAGATGATACCTTGGAAGAAATCCGTGATTCTATAAATTCACGTTCGACTTATCAATATCATGTGACAAGCCTACAAAATAGAGAATTTTTTACTTCATATCTGTAGATTATGAGCTCTGGCTTTACAAATCTAAAAGAAAAAAGAACTTTTAAAAATTTAGCTCTGATGCTAAAAAAATATCTATATCGTGCATATCTTCTTTGCAATACATAACAATTTTTCTCAAGTACCCCCCCCCCCCGCCCATTAAAAATATTTACAGACTCATTTCCGCTGATTTTGAGAGTCTCTCTGTAAAACCACCTTATCAAATAAACACTAACACATACATAAACTCTAGACAAAATTTTAAAAAAACTCTTTTGGTTCGAAACTCTTTTTTACGCAGCTGGGGACTTCCCGTTCATTTCTCCTTCTCTCCTCCATTTGTCCGCACCAGCAGTGTTATCCATCTATTTAAATGACAGAGAACCAAACTCAGCACCTGTTTGAATCTTCAAGTTCCGAATAATTCGCGGAATTATACCAAAAAATGGTTTCTCGTTCCATCAGTAATGTTCGTGGTATAATTTGGTTCCGATGGGCACATTATGCATTGCCACGGTTGTTGCAAATCGGTGTTATTTTCTCCTCTTATAGTTATAAATCATCATAAAATATAAATTCGTGGTTTCTGAATTTTTCCAATGTAATACCTTACTTCCAGAGTTTGAATTTTGTTTATTTAACGGCAGAAAATGCACATAATTGTAACTTTAATACAACGTGTAGTCAGCGACTTGAACGCACGGGTTGGAAATATTCCGGGCAGATTCATGATTCTCCCGGGTAAGCTGACCGTTAAAATCTGAATAATGCAAAGTTATTCGGTTGTTTCCCAAGCCAAGCCGCCTGCATCACACAGGTAAACAAGTGATCGAGCTTCTACAACGTAAAAATAGCTCAGGATCACTTGAACTTTTAACAAAGATATCATGCTGCATGTGTTCTCAGATAAAAAAATCCGATTCTGTTATTTACTTTTTGCCCATACTTCGGGCGTACTTCGGGCATACTTCGGCTTAGCTCTTACTAGGATAGTTAATGTACCCGGATATACCGATCAAACCTTAGTCAACACTCAGTTATACTGACTTTTGATCTATTATTGACTTTCACCTTCTCGTTTCATCATTGCTTTCTATTTTCTAGGAGAATTCTTTTCAAAATGTAAGAAGGATTCACCTTCCTTCGATGGATGCTTGGTAAACCAATTGAACAGAGTGAAGCACTGTTATTCTCACGGTACGTATCTCAAAATGGTTTATTAAATACTTTTTGAATTCTACCGTCATCGATTTTTTTGAAAATCTAGTCCTGATTTTTTACGTTTTATAATTTATTAGATATCAAAATAATACACGTGGTACTATTTTCTTGTATTAGTATTAGTGCTTTTCTATTTGTTTCTTTCAGGTGATACCTCATTGGGGATTCCATCTTTTGATCCAATCAGATATGGTGACGCGATTGGGGAACCGGTGACAACAACCATGCGCTACGGCAATTTATTCGATTGCAAACTCATACTTCCAAATTTAACTGAATGGGCGTGGTCCAATTCGACTTACACTAAAGTCAAGTGAGAATTCTCTTGATCTACTCTACGATATCATTTAAATCAATATTGAGGATCAAATTTTCTGTTGAACCTGTTTAAAGAAGGAGAGCTCTGCGTTTCCTCATTTACTAAGTTATTAGCACATATTTGTAATTACCTGACTTAATTGTAAAGTGAGTCGTGAAAAGTACCTAATTAAATTCTAACATCTCATTTCAATGCTGAAAGGGAAACGCAATTGTTTCTTAATTTCCACCATTTTTGAAATAATGAAATATCGTAATTGAAATGCAACTACGATATTTCAAATGTCTCTGACAAGTAAGAAATCTTCTTTATTAGGGTGCGCAATTCAATTTAGAGGAGCAGATTTGTCCTTTAAATTCGATTTTCGACACAAATAGTGATGCAGTCAGTAATAAAAAGTGTCACTTCTCTTGGGGATCGTAAATTTTTGACTCTTTACACCAATTAGTTTCTAATTCACCCTTCAGAAAGTTTACAACAAAAACTTCAAAACCACTTTCACGGATTCATTCAGAAAGGTTTAAAAAAACACCGAAATACTGGAAAAAATATTGAAGATGAATTCTTTTTCAAACCAACTAGACTTTCCAATTATTAGATCTTTGCACAGATTGGCTCACATAACGAATTCAACGTGAAAACACAGTTGAATCTTCAGATTAAGATCCGATTTCAGAATAAATAGAGCAGAAAAAATCTTTATTGATTCATGCTCATTCCTCACAAATAATCGTAATGTACATATATATTAGGATTTCATTCATTAGCTCTCGAAACAAGGAAACTTGCAGGCAGAGCAGGGAGAAACCGATTAATCTTCGGATTTCGTCAATTATATTTCAATGCTGCTAAATCTGCTCTTTAATAAACTTTGCTGAAAGAAAAAAAAAAAATTAGGTCATTCTTCTTGCGTCACATGCAAAATCTTTGGTAATAAATCAGTCGACTCGTATAGAAAGTATCATCGAATGTTTTTGTTCATGTAGGACCGACTTCAAACGTAAAATGGTGCAAATTTACCAGACCGTACCGCTGAAGCATGTGAAATCCGATGTTATTGGCAGTGGTGAGATCTTGGGCGTCCCTTTCTTCCACAGGAAGGGAGAAGCTGTTCTCGATATGAGTAAGTGATATTTTAAGGATTATGCATGAATTATGCGTGTAAAACGATCACGGGACTACTCTCACAAATTATTTTTTCGGTGCTTTGTCTGATAGATTTGTCGCAGGCAATTAGCAATCGCCGGCAATTTGTAAGGAGTTCACATGTTGTTTCAATAACTCGCAATGATGCGCATCGACATAATAAAATTTTTAAGGATTATGGTCTTCAAGAGCATCCGCTCGCCTTGGAGCGCCTTCAATTTTTGTGATACTCCACGCTTTGTCATTAAGTTAGTTTAGTTGCCTATCCGATCTCAACCCCAACTAATGTCACGGAGTTCACTGCACGCTCTTCTGAGAGTGCCTATTTCTACTATATTTTTACGGTGGGAAAAGTGCATATTCACATTATAGACAAAATAATTAGCACTCTAATCTTATTATTTTGTTTTTGAATTTTATGATTTTCTACATTTATTTACAACTGGCTTGAAAATTGCCTGCGACAGATATTTAATTAGTTAAACACTAATTTAGTTACATCATAGATATTTGGAATTTCAATATTATGGAGACACATATTCTGAAAAATGAAGCCTCAATTGAAAAAAATTTCATACACTCGTGGGTCATTCCATTGTAACGGGTGTGACAACAATTTAACTTTAAACAAGAATTTGAACTCTTTCTTGGGGTTTAATTAAAAAATTATCTGCAGTAGCAGAAAGAACTTTTTTTATAGATCATTTTAGTTTATCAGAAATTGTTTTTACTTTGTTCCATTCCTCAGGAAAAAATTAAAATGCTGCGTAACGGGCGTGACCGATTTTGGAAGTGAGTTTTTCCTCAGTGAGTGTAAAGTGGAAACTCAGCGAATTTTATGAATTTAAAAATCTGATTAAATTATATGATGAAGCCAAGGGTTTTTGCTTCATCTGCCGATGATCCGTTTTCGATTATCTTTTTTTCTTTCCTTGAAAAATGGGAGAGTTTGCGTAACGGGTGTGACGTAACGGGTGTGACAGATTGTCTCTCTGAGGTCCATCATTTCTGAGAGAGTTTAAAAGTTAAAAAACTTACTTTTCTTCTCATACTCTTATCGCAGGCAATCCTAAGCAGTAAATCAATCAGCAATTTGACGCATTTTAATGTAGAACATGCCAAAACTACATTTTTCTACAAGGTGGCCCAGACCTACCGTTTGCGTTACGGGTGTGACGTAACGGGTGTGACAGATTGTCTCTCTGAGGTCCATCATTTCTGAGAGAAATTAAAAGTTAAAAAACTTACTTTTCTTTTCATACTCTTATTTTAGGCAATCCTAAGCAGTAAATCAATCAGTAATTTGACGCATTTTAATGTAGAACATGCCAAAACTACATTTTTCCACAGGGTGGCCCAGACCTACCGTCCCAGGGCTTTTCTTCGGGTAGCCCAGGATTCTCCTTTCGTCCCCGCGGTCTTGGACCTCGCATGATCCAAATTAACCAAAAAAAAAATCCTGGTACGGTAGATCTAGGCCTATAGTAAAGTGAAAATATTTCAATCCAATCGGAGAGAGTTCAACGAGTTCTATTTGAAGTCCTTTTGAGATAGGTGTATTCACTTTAAATACTGAAATATGGCAAAAAAGTTGGCTATCTCTCTCTTATTAGATGTATACATACCTCTAATTGTGCATATGAGTGTATTTCTTGTGATAACCATAGAAAAAATGGTGAGAAGTGAGGCAACATCTGCATAATTGAAGCCTCTTCTCATTGGTCACACCCGTAACGTGTCACACCCGTTACGCAGTTTTGCCTATCAATTGTTGAAATAAAAATTTGGAAAAAATACTCCAAAGCTGTACTTGACTTGAAGACGTGCGGAAAAAATTAGCATCTCAAAATAACATGAATTAAAATAGTTACATTAAAAAACCCATGTTTTGCGTAACGGGTGTGACAGTTAGTACACTAAGTTTTAAAAGTTACATATAATACACAGTAATTACTTTTAAAAATTGAAACTTTGCAGGAGCACATTGAATCAGTTTCTTGACAACTGCAAACATAAACTGATACTTGGTTTTGGCGGGAACACCAGAAAATATTGCTACCAAACTGTCACTCTTTTTACAGTAGGATGAAGCTAACCAATGGGGTTACAAAACACGTGAAAATTGCGAGAAAAAAAACAAAACGGATGTAAACCCCATATATTTCCAAAAACTAGGAGTATTAAGGAGTCAAAAAATAAATATTGTTGGGTCATTTGGAGGGGGGAAAAAAAATACCCCCCGGACTACCTAGGCGTGGAATGACCCTCGTATGAGGCCGTAGTTAATCTTGCTATCTGAAGAATGTTCAATTTTAAAATGTGAAAATTTGAAACCGACTAAGATATTTTGTCCTAGATATATTCAAACAACATATACAAATTTATCGAAATAATCAAGTTTGTCTTTTCTTCTTTTTTTCCAAATATTAGTTGGAGTGAAGCAAAAGTTCACGATCCAGATGCAACCAAACGGGCAACTTAAGGTGAATTTGGCCATTCTTAGTTTCAACGATATGGCTTTGGCATCTCGAGGTCTCCTTCACGACGAATTCGTAGGTAAGTGTACTGTGCTTGTATGAGCACGTCTTCGTCATTCAATAATAATTTTTTCTAGTTTCCCTAAGCTCTTCCAGACTTCCAAATTTTTCTTGTGCATTTTTGTTGCAAAATGTTTCTACGGATCTGGGCGTTTCCTTGGAAATTTCAAAACCACCAAATGCGACAAAAAAAAAAAAAAAAAAAAAAAAAAAAAAAAAAAAAAAATCTCGAAAAAACGACACTCGTTTGCCAATGCCGAGATTTTACTCTTAATGATTTACATGTTTGGATTTTTGTTCCTAGTGTTTCACTTCCAGCATTTAGAATCACACAGAACATGGTGTTCATATTTTTGATACTTGTTTCAGAAAAAGTAATCAACAATTTGATGAGACGCTTTTGGAGACTAGGATATCCTTTCTTCCAAGGCTTCGCGTATGAAATATCAGACAAAGCCAAGACCATGCTGTTCAATCAACTCTTCAAACAAATAGATTGGGAATCCCTATTCGGACAGTCATTTCCAGGGGCTCCTTCTCATATCAGGCGATAGATTTATTTTGTATAGCTTCCCTACTTTTTAACTAATTGGATAAGAGGATATTGGGGTCTAAATTTCATTGTAAATTTGTAAATATGTGATTAGCGCTAGTTAAGCTTCAAAGGCGATTTTTTTTTAAATTGCTTGACATACAGCATATTTAAGTTACATTTCTCACATGTCATCATCATTCAATGTGGTTATAAGGATTTCACTCCATGATTTTTTTTATTTTTTTATGCGTGCGCGTCAAAAATTACCGACATTCTTGCTCGCACCTCAAATTAATACTATTTTAGTGGCTTATTATTTATATCATTGTGTACGAGTTCCTTGTTGACGATCATTTTGTCATTTCAGTGATCATTATTAAGTAAAATTTTGTACAAAAAATTTTAAGTATAATAAACAGACTTTAATTCTCCTACACTTTCTATTTTTTGGATATCGATTTTCAACAACTGAGTACACATACAACGCAACGAGAATATGAAATGGGCCGTGCTAAGATAATAGTAGCGTCTTGATGCAACTATTCGTGCTCAAATGATGTGCGTGATGCAAACCCAAAAAATGAAGACGCTCGGCTGACTTTTCTTCGCAGCCCGACAGATGTGCGCTGTGCCATTGTCTCAGAGTGCCTGAGTTCTCTCTCTCGCTGGAAAGCAGATCCTCTTTTAAAGCAAGTATTTTACAGTGGATTCTAAAAAAATGATCACAAAACTCTCAATGAATATAATTATTAAGTACTCATCAGATGGTCAGTATTTAAGAGACGTGGGTCTCTAATAAGTACGAGTATGTTGCGGACAACGCCAATGCCCTTCCATTTGGCCTTTCACTATTTCTCTTAGCATTTTTTCGTAGTCATTGGTGAATACAGGATTACAGAGTAATGTAGTGAGATGCACCGCAAATAATAAATAAAAATTTTATCTATTAAAAGAATTCAAAATGAAAAAGTAACCAGACATTGGTTTTACTTTTAACAATGATAGATAAAAAAAATATTATAATGTGTGTCTATCAACTTGCAGTCGACTCATCTGATACAGTTACAATAATCTAATAATTCTGAAAATGTGCACATAAGTTGTACACGTATCCAAATCAACATTCACAAAAAAGTTAAACATAATTACAAACAAAAATCCCTCCTTTTTTCACTAGAATTTAACATATACATTAGCATACATGACATATTTTTAAATATCACTGGAAAGTATCAAGAAAGTATTTCAGAGAAAAATATACTGTTAAAAACAATAAAATCGAAAACGCATGTTGCAATTCTGTAGTTCACAGCGAATAGTATCAGCACTTATGGAGTGAACCCTCTCTTAAGAATGTAAAAAATAAAACTTCATCAATAGATAACTTTGATAAATTTGTTACACCCTCGCGATGTAAATAGAAAATGTAAATAGATCTATGAGATGTAAATAATTCTGCCTAAAACCGGGCTCTGGCTGATGCTACAATCAAGCAAAGCGTAATTCAATAATCAAAATTCCACTTACTGACACGCTCTCTTTTGTTTACCCACTATTATTATTGGACTACTTTTTGAAAGAGGGAACCGAGAGTTCTGAAATGTTGCTGAGCTTGTGAAATTTAAATTTCTATAAAGATTTAACGAAAAGTAGGTGAAAAAATCAAATCCACCGGGCGATTTTTTTAAGTGTGCAGATAGGATAGAAAAACAATTTAATTTTAATCGCAAAATACAAGCAATTGCACAACTTCGAATAGCATTGCAATTCTCTTGCTTCCATTATTTGTAAAATGAGGTTTGGACTGTGCATGCACTGCAAAGCATTTTATTTTTTTTTCACTCTCCTTTTTTGTATTAAAATCACTCTTTACTTGGCTTAGTCGGTGTTTCCCATAAGATGCAAGCACAATTGAGGGGCTTGGCGAAAAAGGCGCATAAGTGCAGTATTTGATATTTCGAGAAATACGAGTTTGAAGTTTCGAAATTACATGGATTCTTATGGCGGAAAGAGAGTTCAAACTGACTTTTTGATGCTTAAAAATTGGAATTCGGGAACAACTTTTTCACAAAGTATGCATTTAGACTAGTTCTACTTGAAAGCATTAATATCTCGATTTTTTTCAAAAACTGCACTTATGCGCCTTGTTCTCCAAGCCTCTCGATTGGACATTATTTTGCAATTTGGAACTACAATTTCGGGCTCAGTATGAAGACAACGTATGTGCCATTAGTATCCCTATGCACGTAATTGTTTTTACCGATGAGTCAGAAATTGTAGTCCTAGTTGCAAAATGTAGCCCAATTTAATATTTAGCGTCTTCTGTCCTACGTTATCGTCCGTCATGAGGCGAGTGAACTGAGACTGTGAATTCTTTTGGGAAGTCCGTGTCGACGGCACCAGATGTGTCCAAACTGGAAGTGGGAATAACCGTCGTTTTATACGGAGAAGCTGTTCGATTGGTGATCAGCTCTTCTTCGGCATCGGCATCTTCCAAAAAGGCTGGAAAACAAAGGAGACATATCGTGTCCATCAACTGAGAAATGTAAAAGGTGCTCAGTGGAAATGTCCAGTAGAAAATGTCCAAAAAAATGTCCACGGTTAAAAAAGTCCATAAGAAATTACTGTCTTGACTGAAAAATACCCTGCAAAAAACATGCTTTAAGAGAAAATGTGTCCGTTTCGTTACAAGGAAATGAAAATTCGGAACTTCCACCTAATCATTTCTTAAATTTTTTCGGTCAAGTCACAAAAATCTTTCATATTATCTAATAATTTTTTTTACTTTTTTGGACAATTAGTAGACATTTTATAAGTAAAACAAATTAAAAATTGATTTTCTCAATTGGACATTGCTGTTTATGGAAATTTTGTGTTGGACAAACTATGTTTCAGCATTTCGTTGTAAACATTTTTGGTAATTGGAAATTTCGTATTAGACATTTTGTATTGGACATTTCCACCTATCACCATTTAAAATAAAGTATCTGATAAATGTCCCTTTTATTGTGCTGCTCAAAATGTCCAATCCATCACCTCTCTGACGTAAGGGCGTATCTCAATTTCTATGTAAGCCCTGTTTTACGTATAAATCCATGCTTCTGGGGCTCAGAGATCGATATGCCCTTTCGCCAAAGACGCGATGAATTGAGGGGCTTGGAGGACAAGGCGCATTAGTTCATTGTGTTGCTATTTCAAGAAATACGCGTTTAAAGTTTCAAAATTATATGGAGCCGTACGGTGGAAAGGAAGTTTGAACTCACTTTTTGATGCAATAAAGTTGGATTTTAGCTGTGAATTTTTCTCAGAATATACCTTCAAACTAGTTTTAGTTGAGTTCAAGTGTGTATAATTTTTTTTCAAAAACTGCTCTCATGCGTATCGTCCTCTAAGTCCCTCAATTACAGCCCATTCATCGAATGCACATAATTAATGATTGAAAATCGGCAGACCTACTGTGTGTGCATGATAGTAGGTCGTAATATTAACCGGTTCGTAGTGTAAGAGACTATATAGATGGTCTAAGTGCGAAATCACATATCTCCGTTTCGACGTTGTAGACTTCCTGTCAAGCATTATTTTTTCATTGGAAAACCACCAACTTAATTTCTTGAAAACTTCCTTGGTTTTTCTTCACTGTTAGCAGAACATCTCGTAGAAATTCAAGCTATATTTTTGACTTGTTTCTCGGCGGAACGGAACGGAAATTCTGAAACGCCGTAATGAAGATACGTGGTTTTGCACTTTGGCAATTGATAATAGATATGCACCGATTGGACAAGTACCATTTTCATTCATCGTTAATCTTGGTTCAAGTGTACAGATAATGAAAGTTACAAAATGTGTAACTTAATTTGCGATGTTGCAGATTTCTCATCATTTAATATTATTCCAGAGTTCAACCGACGGATATATGTGTTACAATTTTCATTGATTTTCCTTCATTCAAAGAAAAAGTATTTTGTGAACATTTTAAACAATATTGGGCTTTTGATTTTTCTATGAAAGAATTGAACAACATCGGAGATTTTGCAACACCATAGTCGAGATGCGAGCTTTAAGACTTATACTATGGATATGCACAATAACTCCCGCAACATCTACGTAAGAAACTTTACATCTTCAAGCGCCTTCAAATTTGACCAATGCAACATACAACCCGAGAAAAAATGGATCATTCAAGCTCATTGAAAAATGAACGATCCGGATCATTCAATTTGAATGAGTTTTTCGTCAGCTCATTCAAATTTGAATGATCCAGATCGTTCACTTGATCATTGAATTTTAATGCGCCCGAATGAGCTTGAATGATCCTGATCATTGAATTTCAATGAGCTTGAATGATCCGGATCATTGGATTTGAACGAGCTTGAATGATCCGGATCATTGGATTTCAGCGAGCTTGAATGATCCGGATCATTGGATTTGAACGAGCTTGAATGATCCGGATCATTGGATTTCAACGAGCTTGAATGATCCGGATCATTGGATTTCAACGAGCTTGAATGATCCGGATCATTGGATTTCAACGAGCTTGAATGATCCGGATCATTGGATTTCAACGAGCTTGAATGATCCGGATCATTGGATTTCAACGAGCTTGAATGATCCGGATCATTGGATTTCAACGAGCTTGAATGATCCGGATCATTGGATTTCAACGAGCTTGAATGATCCGGATCATTGGATTCCAATGAGCTTGAATGATCGTGATCATTGAATTCCAACGAGTTTGAATGATCCTGATCGTTGAATTTCAACGAGCTTGAATGATCCTGATCGTTGAATTTCAACGAGCTTGAATGATCCTGATCGTTGAATCCCAACTAGCTTGAATGATCCTGATCGTTGAATCCCAGCCAGCTTGAATTCTCCTGATCGTTGATTTCCAGTGAGTCAAGGTCTCGGTCTGATGAGAATCTATTATAAAAAGATTGTAAATAGTATAGAAGCAAAAGTACATGGGTATCCATTCTCACTTTGCAGTTTTTTTTCAACAGAAAAATGAAGGGGAAAAAACCAAAAAAACATATGATGATAGGAAAAGTTAAGAAAACACAGACTCACCAGAAGTTTATCCAATTCCTCCAGAAGTAAGCTCATCCTCCGCCCTATTACAGCAACAGTGTGAATGTAGGTACTATAATAAAAGTAGTTTGAAGGTGAAAATTTTTGCTACAAACCATCTCCCACACGCTGTCAAGAATTCAAACCACACAACAGTCATTGTGGGAGAGGCTCGTAGCTTTGCCGCCGAGTTGCAGAGCTGCTGCGGGGATTCTTTCCATCGACAACTGAAAAATTTAACTAAAATGGAACATATTAAATTAACAGCATAACCAGAAAAATGTTGAATTGAAGAATTAACCGCGCGTTTAGAATTACATAAGCGATGTCGCTGTTTTACTCTGATTTAAAAGAAAGAAACAAGCAAAAATTACATTGGGATACAGGGGTATAAAATTGGCTTTGTCTCTGAAATAATTAATTTACCTTAGATTGTGCTTTGAAGTGAAATAAGGCAATAGTACTTACAATTTTGTGCTTGCGTGTTTGTTCAAATGAAGCGTTATCGATGGAGAAAATATTGAAGTAAAATTGTGTCCTCGGAACACAAAGCAGTGCATTCGATGGCTGGAGCACAACTCACAGGTACAAGGTAAGTTTATACTGATAACTTGTTAAACAGTCCAGCGAAAAAAACAATAAATACATAGAATTTAAAGCAACACAGACGAAAAACCTGAGCGGCGACACGCTAATGATACGCAGGCAGCAAGACTGATCAGACCAAGTGGCGAATACCGCGACCCCTCGGCCTTTACAGGTTCGGGGGTGGAATTTCCATCTTCCTTGGCTCAACGGTCATCTTCTTTTGTTTTCTTCACGCAGCAAACGAGTTGTGGGAGGCGGGGAAGTAACGGCGTTGCCACATTGCTGAAATATTTTCCCATCCTCCTGTCTTAAGGATTGCTATGATTATGTCAATTTATCGTCTCTTTTTTTTATATTATCATGTAAGGCTCATTTTTTTTACTGTCATAAGGCTAATCTTAAGAATTTTCAGAAAAGCTAGTGAGAGAGGCCCTACTTTCCTCGAAAATTGAAATCCTCTGTTCTGTAATTTCTCTTCTATGTCGCTTTAAATTCTATTTATTGTTTTTTCCCTTGACCGTTTAACAAGTTATCAGTATGATGTTACCTTATACCTGTGAGTTGTGCTCCAGTCATCAAATGCACTACTTTATGGTCCGAGGACACAATTTTACTTCAATAAAATTCTCTCCATCGATGACACTTCATTTGAACAAACACTCAAGCACAAATTTGTAATTACCTACTGCCTTGTATCACTTCAAAGCACAATCTAAGGTAAATTAATTATTTCAGAGACAAAGCCAATTTTATACCCCTGTATCCCAATATAATTTTTGCTGGTATCTTTCTTTTAAATCAGAGTAACAGTGACATCGCTCATGCAATTCTAAACGCGCGGTTTATTCTTCAATTCAACATTTTTTTGGTTATGCTGTTATTTTTATATGTTTCTTTCTAGTTAAATTCTTCAGTTGTCGATGGAAAGTATCCCTGCAGCATTGCCGTGCTAAGGAAGAACGCCGGATGAACATCCGAGAGTTGCCAAATTTCCCTTGATAAAGCATGTATTTTTGAAAATATTCATGTATTTTTTTTTCTAGAAAAGTTCAGATATTTTAGATTAAATTGCGTACAAAATTGTCTAAAAATTTTGGAAAGTAATATTCGCAATTTTCCCAGTAAATTTGGTTTTTATCGGAGGAAACTTAGCAACGTCTGAAGGCTAATATGGCGTTCTTTCTTAGCACGGCAGAGCAGCTTTGCAACTTGGTGGCAAAGCTACGAGCCTCTCCCATCATGACTGTTTTGTGGTTTGAATTCTTGACAGCATGTGGGAGATAGTTTGTAGCAAAAATATCTACTTTTATTGAAGGTACATTCACACTGTTACTCTAATAGAGCGGATGATGAGCTTACTTCAAAAGGAATTTGATGAAATTTCTGGCGAGTCAGTGTTTTTGAACTTTTCCCTTATTCCTTCATTTTTCTGTCGAAGAAAAACTGCGAAGTGAAAATGGCTACCCATGTGCATTTGCGTCTATACTTCTTACAATTTCTTTATAATAGATTCTCATCAGACCGATACTTGAATATCCGAATCTGCTGAAGTGATCATATCATTGTGGTAGGTCCCAGAGTTTGACCCGATTGAGTATTATTAAAGTTACATAGCAAAATTATATTAATGTAGAATAGTGGGAGGTAAAAATTATCCAAGTGACCCAATCAGACGCTGGCATAGTAGTGGCTTATTCAACTTTAATAATCTGGATCGTTGACCTAATAAGCTTGAATGAGCTAGCATGTTGGGCCGTTCAATTTTAATGCTCTTAATGATTCAGCTACGATAAGCCTGATCATTGGCCCAATGAGTTTGAATAAGCCGATTAATTGAATCATTCAAATTGAATGATCCTGATCATACAAGTTGAACGATCCAACAAGTCGGCACATTCAAATTGAACGATCCAACAAGTTGGCACATTCAAGTTGAATGATCCAATGGGCCAGCGTATTCAAGCGCATTGGGTCAAAGATCCGGATCGTTCGACTTGAACGATCCGGATCATTCAAGTTGAATGATCCAACGAGTCAGCGCATTCAAGCTCATTCGGGATCATTGATGCTCATTGAAGAATCATTCAAACTCATTCAGGATCATTGAAAATCGAACGATCCTGAATGAGCTTGAACGATCCATTTTTTCTCGGGAAGACAGAATGATAAAATTGACATATTTTCAGAACTGAAGGCGCTTTGAACAGCCTTAACTTACATTCAAGTGACAAAGTTTCGAAAAGTTTCCGACTGCGTGAGTGGAGGATTAATTAAAGCTATTATTACGCATATGAGAAAAATAATTGACAATTTTTTTTTTTAAAAGGGTCGCATATATCATCTGTGCTTCTCGGCGGTGAAAGTCTGCAATGACATATCTCGATTTGCGACTTCGCAGACTTCCTGTCACACTGTATTTTTTAGAAGACAAATTACTCAACTGCAATTCTTAAAAACTGCCGTGATTTCTCCTCTCTGTATAAAGAAAATTCTGCGAAAACTTTAAGGAATGATGTCGATTTGTTCTTCTTTAAAAAAAATAAAACAATAGAAGCGGACATTTTCGAACATCGCTAAGGAGATACGTGATTGCGGACTTACACTGTCCATATTGTGTTATATCAGTTCTAAATACCATTTTAAAACACTTCACCTCTAAATCTGGGTCCGCTGTTTCTTTTCATCGTGTGGATAATGTAGCCTAGAGCCGCCAGAATGATCAGCACACTTAATACTATGATGACACGGAACACATTTGTCTGCAAAAGGAAAATAAAGTTTTCAAATATTCATCAAAACCAAAAATTATTTCATTCTAAAAGTAAAGTATACCTTATATCGTCCATCTCAGATAACTCAATTAAAGTATTTTGTTAGTAGTCTGCCCCGTCAATTTTTTACGCTTAACCAACATTGAGTCACCAAAGAAAGCAATCAGATATGGGCTGATTAGAGAAAGTATGTTGATTTTTCAAGAATTCATAATTCATATTCAACCCAACTTGTATGACTGATAAGCGTGTAATAATATGTTCGTGGAGCGTACTCCTTTTCCCGTCCCTGGCTCGGGCGACGGTAAAGTCGCCGCAAAACTATATGACTTCGCGCAATTAATTATTTTTGACTCTGCTCGGTTTTAATGATAATTAAAGGGCATTTATTACAACAATTCAGAAACTCCGACGATGTTAAATTTTTCACTGATTTAAAAATAACGGATTAAAACGAACTAAAATATTCATCAAAACCAAAAATTATTTCATTCTAAAAGTAAAGTATACCTCATATCGTAATTTTCGAGGGGAAAAATAAAACTAACACTGATAGGAGGTAAAAATAGGGCTGCGAAGCGGCCCATTGATGGCGCGGAGCGCCTTCAGGGGGTTGGACCGCGTAGCGGTCAGGGGGCATAGCCCCCTAGTATTTGACTATTTGCCTAGGCATTTGACAAAATGTCTAATTTTACTATTTGCCTGCGACATATCGATTGCAGTGTTTGAAAATTTCTTTCCTCCCCCCTCTCCTTGGCACCAAGTTTTACGAAAATCCGACGATCAGGAACCGAGATAGCGTTTTAGGCCACGCCCGCCACCTTGGTTTTTCGAATTTTCGAAATTAGACTGAAAATTCGAATTTAATCGATGAAATGGACTACATTTTGCAATTTGGAACTATAAATTCCAGCCCGGTTCAAAAACAACGTATGTGGCATTAGTTTCCCTATGCATATAAGTGTTTTTTCAGGTGAGCCAGAATTTATAGTTCCAAATTGCAAAATGCAGTCCAAATGTGAGCCGATGTATCAATTTAGGCTACGTCCGCCGTCTTAAAGTTTCAAATTCAGAAAATTCAACTTGAAACGCATCATACCCAAAATCTAAGCTCAAATTCGGCTTCCTCGTGAAAAATCGATGCTATTTCATGTATCATATGTTACCATAGCATAAAGAAAAGAGGGTAATCGTAGGCGTAAAGATTCTATCAAAGCCGGCCGGTATGCGGAAGTAGGCACAGAATTCAAACGTTTGAGCTACGCCGCCAGGCGCCGGCGTCAAGCATTTGGTTCCTCCGTTTCTGAGAAAACAAACTTCTTCTTACTCATCAGCTGACCGCTGACCCACTCCGAATCACCCATGTTGCCACGTCGGACTGATATGTTAGAATCCACACGCCTACGTTAATCTCTTTCCTTCATGATATGGTGACATATGATACATGAAATTGCATCGATTTTTCACGAGGAAGCCGAATCTGAGCTTAGATTTTGGATATTATGCGTTTTAAGTCAAATTTTCTTTTATCTATTTTGAATCACTCAGGAAAATTTTCGGAAACTCATTAGAATAACAGTGTGTATTCTTTTAAAAACATTGATCAAAAATAAAACATTGACAGTTTTTGAATCCATTAATCTCCGAGATAACTTGAACACGGTTGTTCTACGACTTTTTACGTATGTTGCTTTCTTCCGCATTGGTTGTGGGCAGCGTAGCGGCCAAAGGCCCCTGGTACTAATAATAGTTTTCAAAATCAATTTTTTTCTACATTCAAAATTCCAAGGAAATGGCAGAAATTTATCAATTGTTACTACTGTTTTAACAATGTTTCTTGTCAATTGTATGCTGTCGTTAAGCTAAACGTCCCAGGTTTACCAGTAGGCTAGGCATGCACTATATTTAACACCACGTCAAGGCTTCAGTACTTTAGAGGGGTAATTTTTTATTTTCTATTCTACATAATCTCACTCGTTCAAGTAAGTAGCCTGGGCTTATTTGTCCAATGTTAGAAGCACTTTAGCCAATCATAAAAATACTCCTAGTTTGAAAATTTTGAATTGATTCCCGACATGAAAAGAAAAAAAGAAAAAATACATAAATAAAATGCAGTTATAAATAACAACGAAGAGATATTTAATGAAGTATAAAAATTAAAATGAAGTGACTGCATTAAAGTAGAAAAATAAAAAATTGCAACAAATAAAATAAAGTAAGGAACGGTAAAATACAGGGAAGAAATAAAGAATAAATAATCAAAGAAAAATAATATTAAGTAAAGAAAAAACAATAAAGTAAAACATTAAAATTAAGTAAAGGAACAAAGGGAAAAAATTAAAATAAAGTAAATAAATAAAAAAGAAATAATCAAAGAAAAATTACGTAAAGAAAAAAAATAAAGTAAAAAATTTAAAATGAAGTAACGAAATAAAATAAAGTAAAAAACTGAAATAGCGTTAAAAAATAAAATGAAATACAAAAATTAGAAAAATGAACGAACCAATCTAGAAGTATGTGGATTGAATATCCTGGTTTTCCGTTCAAATCGAAGCTATGTACAGGTTTTTCGGTCAAGATTCTCATCATACTGTAGCTCAATCGTTAGGGTCTTCGGCTAGGGTTAGATAAGTCCCAGGTTCAATATCCACGGTAGGCAAAAAAATTTGATAGGTCGGATACGACTACAGCACCTCACAATAAGTACTGTAGTCTCATTTTACTCGATTTCGAAATTTATTTACGCGATTAACCCTTTTCCACCATCCCCTAGCTGCGAACCCCGACATTGCACACCTTTGTATTCAATTTTTTTAGCTGTACGTTTCCCAAGAAAATACTCCTCTTTATGGCTAAAAACACAAAATATTAGGTTCTCCTTGCTTTCATGATTGATACACCAAACGTCCGGATGGGTCAGTTTACCATATTTGAAGGTCTATCTCAGCAACGTTGTGCGGGACGTCTACGGAGGACGGCGCGCCCGCCCAGCAGTGTTGGTGCGAATTACCATCTTTGTTGTCAACGCCTACCTGATCGCGGTTTGAGGTTTCTAACCATCATACATTTGAGCTCGTGGCAAAATTGTTCTCAAGAGTCGAATCTGGGAATCCAAGGTGGTAAATGTCACCTACTATCTGGATATAAGCGCCAACGATTTTTTTCCATGTACCATCAGTGAAGTGCTTTCACTAGTTCAGTTGCTGATTTTTTGGTTTCAGCATTCAGGCTCTAGCTTAGAGAAGTACACTGGCTTAGCGACGTTCATATATGTGTTAAAGCAACTGACAAATGTGCAACTGGAGTAACGAAAATAGCCAGTTGTCAAACTGTGCATGCTTAAATAATAAATATTATCTAAAGGCCTTTTCTTTTAAGAAGTCTGAACCCTAACATACCCATAGAGCACATTCGAGTTTCTAGACGCAACACCTCTGGAGTGTAATCCTGCGTTACCATTTCCGATCCTCGCTTGAAGACGCATTTAGTGGCACCTCTTATCCGAGGACGTCTAACCTTAAAGATATACTGCACCTTGCACGCGCCACAAACTTTCTTAAGTGCAGGCATACGGAAACCAAAAACGGAAATGCAGAACCGCGTATTACCAGTGCTGCGTCACTCGATAGAAGCCGTACCTCCTCGCCAAAGTAGGCCAATTGAACTGAACTGCGTCGAATATTCAGATTTTTCCAATCAGCTTATGGGTCCCAACAAGTTTTCTATGAAACCACAATAATAGGCATTTCTAGCCGAGAAAACTAATAATTAAGGCTACTAGTGGAGGTTCAACATTTATTTTGTAATTTTCGCCCGTTCCGACCCCTCTCATAATTTACCACAGTGATCTTGAAGCAAGAAAAATAAGGGGAAAAAAGGAAAATGCAGGTTTGCAGAGGGTGAATCCATGATATGTGTGAACTTATATCCGCGAAAAATCAAAATCTTGGCTGATCCTAATTTCGAGATATTGCAATCTGAAATTTCCGTGGTAAATGCAACTTTCCCACAGATTTTGATCCGCTTTTTTTTTTATTTATTTGTCCATTGAATCGGTGTTGATCGGTTCACGTTTTTATTTTTCGTTCGATTCATGTCGATCGAATACACTCTCTTTCGCCTTCTGTTGCATTTGCAGCAATTGTTGTTACGAATATGATGTGCGTGCTAATTTCAGACCTTTACATACTCGACTTTCTGAAGGCGTTCAATATGCGAGAGTAGAGCACTCTGTTGGAGAACAACAGAAGTGAGATTAAATGAATCGATCAATCCCTACTTCGTTTATTCTCCGACAGATTGCGCTACTGGCGCACATAAAACGCCTTCAGAGAGTCGAGTATGTAATGCACTGAAATCAGCACGCACAACATATTCGTAACAACAATTGCTACAGACGAAACTGAAGGCGAATCGCTTTCGCACATAAAACGCCTTCAGAGAGTCAAGTATGTATTGAGCTGAAATCAGCACGCACAACATATTCGTAACAACAATTGCTGCAGACGCAGCAGAAGGCGAAAGAGAGTGTATTCGATCGACATGAATCGAACGGAAAATAAAAACGTGAACCGAACAACACCGATTCAATGGGCAAATAAGTAAAACAGCGGATCAAAATCAGAAGAAAACTTGCATATACTATGAAAATTTTAAATTGTGATACTTTGAAATTAACATCACCCAAGATTTTGATTTTTTGCGATTTTAAGTCCACTCATAGACTCACCTCCTGCAAACCGTTTTTGGGTGAATTTTTGTCGCATTTTTAGTCTTTGCTTCAAGACCACTGTATTACTTTGGTACATAACAAATCACGGTGCCATATCGGATTTCGGAAAATCTTCGGGATTCAATCACCGTCGCCAACAACAAGATGGTATTGCAAAACTCCCTCGCACTATTTTTACAAATAAGCTTCCCTTGGGATCATTCTTCGCTTTCTTTTTAAACTCACTACGAATAAATTAAGGACTACTTATGACAGTTAGTATCATTAATTATCTGACCAAAAGCCTCTGCGAGTGTCCTTGAGATACCAGTCAATTTTTGCACGGGAAACCGAAAGCACGCAAATGAATGACGAGACACGTGAACGGCCATCCATTGTCGAATGGCCTTTTCAAGGAAGGCCGTAAACGACATAGATACTCCATAAAACTTATGCTGTTTTTCCAATAATTTATTCTGTTTCGGTATAAGAGGAAAACTTGACGCGCAACTCCATCCTTTTGATAATGGTGCCATTAAACAAGCGCGGTACTTAAATGGACTCATCGAATTCAGAAGGAACTATCATGCATTGCGACATGGACCCTATCATGCATGTATCTTCATGGGTCTAATGGTACATCACACATTGGAGGTAGTGCCTTTTAATTTAAAGACGTCCAAATGAGAGCACAAAAAATTGAACGCATTTTATGCAAAAGGCGTCTATCTGCAGCGGAAACCTCATGTAGTTCGACTTTTGTTTCATAAATGCGTCCAATTTGAGTCGGAGTAAAAAAAACAGAACGGGCCAAAAAAGAGGACGCACAAGTGCTAATAAATTGAGGAAAACTGAAAGGTAAATTAATGGTGAACGGGCAGTCCTTATCGCATTTGGAGCTAATGAAAGTTAATGCGGGGAACATGGACGAAGAGAAAAACTGGAAAAGCGGTTCGGCTTCAGCAGGGCTGTCGGATTTGGTGATCGTTATTATAATCCGCCCTTGAAAATTGAGCATACTGCTATCCTAACGAGTAGGACTACAGGCTTAATTAGGCTCAGTGTAAGACTCATGTTCAAATAAGGAGGGTAAGAGCACAGAATGATGTGAGTAATGTGACTGTCCAAGGTGAAGGGTCGCTCCGTGTACAAAGCCTCAAAATTGGCTTGTTGATACCAAAGCATAGAGAGATGGAGAGTTTCATGGATATTTTGCTATACAAAAAAAAACACAAAAATATCGGAACAAACTAGAATAATGGATATTATTACTTTGCGATTTGAAAAATGAAGGTTCGAGAACAAATTATTTGAAATTCTAATCTTCCTTGTTCAGGGCATAGAATTACCGGTAATTAAAATGTTCCCTCTCGCCCTCTAATGGAATAAACACCAACCAAGCTGCTCGAAACTGATTTTTCATGACATCAGGGACTTTTTCGTCAAAATCTCAAAATCCATTTTTTTCGACCCAGCTCTTTAAAAATAGCTTCGCTGAAAATTTCCGCGGAGATCCCTGTCTCCGTGGATGGAAACACTTATAAATGGCAATGTGGCAGTATGAAAATCGAGTCCTCCCCAAATTAGATGGCAAACGCCTTGAAATCCGACGGCTTTGGTGGTTCTCGAAAGGGAGGCTTTGTAAAAACAACTTTTATGAGCATATTAAATCCGTGCTCGGAATGTTGAACTCTTTACGGACTTAGAGCCGTGTTCGTGATGCCCGAGTATTTTTACAAAATATAATTGCGCCAAAACAGAGCGGGGGACGAAAAGGGGAAAGAAGGTTGGGCCCCTTTAGATACGAATTTGCGTGCTACGAATGAAAAACCTGATTTTCTCAACTGGTCTGTCGCTTTTCATTTCACATATACTTATGTGTCCTATACAAGCCCGCGGTGATTCTTAATTTTCAAAAATTCAATGTCAGCTTTTTTACTCAGAGCATATGAGCGTAATTAGAGATTTCACGAGAGGAGGAAACTACAGGCCCATTATCCCTCACTAGAATCTGATGCTATTGAGAAGCAATATGGTTAATATTTTTCGGAAGGGAAAAAGCACCAGTCTTCTGGGGTCTGGTCCTCGGGGACCTAAACCTTCTACCCAAGCAGCACAGATTACAGTAAATTGCAATTACATAGTAAAATTATTTCTACGGAATCGGAGTGTTGTGTATGTTGCTTATCTAGTGATTGAAGGAACTTTTATTTTTGAAATTTATTGCAAAACCATCGGGATATGTTGCAATTTTTCATTGTATTTCAAATAGCCTATCTTTTTAACACATAGAACTCATCTGGTTGATCAGGAGGTCGGCATTTATTGATCCGAATGATGTCAAAGTATTGCAAAATCATCGTGAAAAATGGGAATTCTATTGCAATAGATCGCAAGTGTATTTCAATATTTTCATTTCAATGTACTACTCAGGTAGTACAAGCCCTTGATCATTGAATATGCATGATTCTTAATTTACCTTTCTAGAAATAAAATAGAGAGAGGAAAGAAGACATGAAAAAATTTTGTGCGAGAATTCTGCATTGAGAGGTATTCAATAATTCGAACATGTCACTGTCCACACTTCACAGAATGGTTCTACACCATCAATGGCACGCACCATCCACCCACAATGTGCCCTCGGGTTGACCTTGCGGTTATGTTGAAAATTTCGCGTCGGTGGCACTTTCAAATAGTTTCCAAGATCATGGGAAAAATATATATCATCTGAAAAGAATAGCTTGAAGGTGTGTCTAGGTATGAGTATAATTTACCATATGGTCAGTCTCGTAGACAACCTCCCAATCCTTCTTAACGACAAGCTCGATAGATTTTGATCTGAAAAGAGACCCTTGAATCGGCTCGGATGAGTTGCTTCCCAGCTTTTTGCATACGCAAGTGTACACTCCATTTTCCCGGGATGAAACACCCTGAAAATATAATCAATTATGGAGTTACGATGATCAAAGATGAAATAAAAATCATTCATATAAAATTGAAACTTAATGTGCAAACATCTTGAAGATATTGTGTGCGATGCAAGTATTTAGAAAAATGATGAGCAAGATCCTAGGATAATAGAACGAAACTAGGCCTTCTGGTTAATCTACATAGAGCAAGCTTCCCTGGTAAAAATTGGCAGTAGAATCTGTGTTCCAAAATATCATAGACCTACAGCCGGCTGTTAGATTTCCAATAGCTTCTATATAGGCGGCAACACAATTTCTTAAAGCCTTTTATAGCCGATGGCGATTAAGCAACAGCCCGGCGACAAAGTGTATGCTAAACGTTACTAATTACGGATGCTAGGACCTGGTGAGTTTTTCGACTACCGCTCTCTTTTTGAGCCGTAGTATCTTGATTTATTTTGCGAGGAAAGCTCCGTACTTTTGATGGATGCCTGCCATTACTAATATATTAGAGCGCTTTCAGTTTCGTATGATACTGTGCAATACCTCTGGTGTGAAATAGTTGATTCAAGCGCCATGGCAGGCGGGCAGCCAACGCGAAACACGCATTGGTTCCTACAAACCTAACAGGGATACTTCACGCATTGCGCAATGCGTGAAGTATCCCTGTTAGGTTTGTAGGCGCCAGTGCACCGCCGCGCCGCTCCGCCTTGTGTTAGGCTCTAATATTTAATCTCGTGAAGTCAGACTTTTTCAACTCATAACTTTGAAATGTTTACACACTCTGTATGGATTAATCTAATTTTAATTGATGAAAAAAAATATGTAGTAAAGGAAAATATAATGTGCGTTTTGTAAATATTAAGGTGATTCCGTACAAACTTGAGGATTTACAAAGCACACGAATTTCTACACAATTTCTTATAGCCTTTTATACCCGATAGCGAAAAAGCAACTGCCAGGCGATATAGTGCAAAGCCCGGCGATAGGAACTATAGCCCGGCTGTATAATTTTTTATCGCTTCGTGTAGCCCGGCCGTAAGTTTTTTTTCCACTTTCTATAGCCAGCTATATGTTTTTCTATCGCCTTCTTCAGTCGGCTATAAGAACTCCTACGGTATTTTGAAACGCAGCTCCTACCGCCAATTTTTACCAGGGTATCCAGAGACTATCCCTCATCGTAGTCACAAGACTATGAAAATCAGGATTGGATTCGTCTCGTTGTATTCGTTAATAACAATTAAACCATACTTGACCTCCTAAGGGAAGGCTTTGTTTAAGAAACAACCGTGAATACGAAAGAGAAAAAATGAGGTGGTCGCCGAAATCAGAAATTCATAGTATGAAAAACGGATCGTAACTCCCGCTTTTTTGCTCATTTTTAGTTCAACTTAAAATATAATTTCCAACACTTTAGATGTAATGAAGTTTTTCATGAACTAGACCATTTTTGAGGAAATCTATGACAAAAGCTCTGTACGTGCGTACTGCCGTGCTAAGGAAAAATGACATATGAACATTCAGGCGTTGCCAAATTTCCATCAATAAAACACAAATTTCTTGGTAAACTTAGGAATATTTTTCCTCCAATTTCTCAGATAATTTTGTACGCAATTTCACCTGAAACTCCTGAAAATTTCAACGAAGAAATTAAATATTTATACATTTTTTCAAAAATAAACATTTTATCGAAGGAAATTTGGCACTCTCGGATGCTCATACGTTGTTCTTCCTTAGCACGAGAGCCTACGTTGTTAATAAAATCCAAGATGCCCGAAATGCGACAACCTCCTTTTTCTTATCTATGAAGAATTCTTCCCTCAGGCTTTACAGCTCAAGTAGCACAGATTGCAATAAGTGGCAATTGCATGGTAAAAATATTGCAATTACACCGAGTGTTGTGGATGTTGCCTAGCTCATATTTGAAGGGGCCTCATTTCTTGAAACTTATTACAATAAAATTGAAATAAGTTGCAATTTTTCATTGCATTGCATATTGCGTATCTGTCTGACACATGGAGCTCATTTTGTTGATTGTTTAAAATCGGCATAAATCGAATAAATGATGTAAAAATATTGCAATTTAATGGTAAAAAAATTACAATTTTATTGAAATCAAATTGCAATGGACCACTAGACAAGGTACGAATGTCAGCATTCTGATACATGTTTCATTGCTAAAATTTTATGCAGAACACGATGCGCCCAACGAAAATTACCGAAATCAACTCCTTTCGAAGATATTTAATGATTCTTGGTGCTTAAATTGAAACCACCCACTCATGAAAACTCAATGCTCTACGTGATTCACATCGCGCGCTAAACGTTATCATGATAGTCTCTACGATATATTAATCTGGCAACCTCAATCTTGCCGCTTCGGCTCAGCTATAGCAAATCGCTGATAGTTTGAACAACAAATGGTGGGAAATGAACATTGCTCGATTGAGAAGCTTGCTGAAACCGTTGTAGTGCGCGATTTTATTCCACGTAGAGCTTTGAGTTTCTTGTGAGCGGACAGTTCAAATTCCTCGTATTCAAGGTGAAATGAAAACGTTAACATCTTCGTTAGGAGTTGGTTTCAGTAATTTTCGTTATGTGAATCGTGTTCTACGTGAAATTCTGGTTAAGAAACATGTATCAGATTGCTAAAATTCGTACCTTGTCTAGTGGTCCATTTAATTTCAATATTTTCGTTGTATTGTGCTGCTTGGTTGTGCCATAAGTATGGAAGTAATGCTGTTTAAACAAAACTGAAGGAAGAGGGGATTTACCTCAGGGATTTACCTTGATCGTGAGGGTTCCGGTGAGGACATCGTACTTGTACTTGTGGTGGTCGAGAGCGTTTCCGGGGCCGATTATGAGGTCCTCGTTGATCTGCCAGAACTGGAAGCGGTGTTCCGAGTCGTTGCTGGGGCACGGAAGCACGGCCACCTCCCCAACGGCCGCCTCCTTGACCAGCGTCCCCAGGACCCCCGGCCCTAAGAGTACGGCCAGCACGCATCCGATCACCTGCTCCCGCAGCACTGATCAAGCAAAAACACAATTAGCTTTCCCCAGAGACTCGCCAGGGGCCATCCATAAATGGACCGCGTTAAACAGAAAGGAACCAAGCCACATCAGCTGTTGTCAAATTTAACAGGGGAATTTGATTTTTTACGAGAGAACGTTCGTGCGGATTCCTTTGAAAATTTTAAGGAATTTGCTTTGTATTATGGAGAAAATTCATAGAAATTTGCACAAAAATCCGCACAACCGTTTTCATGTAAAAAAATTAAATTGCCCGATTAAATTTGGCAATGGCTGATGTGACTTGGTTCCTTTCTGTTTAACGCGGTCCAAATTGCGTCACCCATTTTTTACGACTTTTTGACCCCTTTTGTCACCTATATGTCACTCACCTCCAGACGCCCCCCCCCTAAAAAATACGGTATTTTAAGCGTATCCACTTATTGCGTAAAGGCGTGGGGTTGTAGCATACTTTTGCCGCAGGTGTATCACGCACTGATTTTCATATTAAAATTACTCGGAACCCTCATAGAGCTTATAGGAAAAGTATAAAATCTACTCCTTTTCTCACTATAATGCGGTGACGTCACTTTTGTTTGCCCTCCCCCTTTGTCACCCACATGCCACCTCCCTCCAGACCCCCCCCCCCTTCCTGGATAGGTGACGTAATTTATGGACGTTCCCCTAAAAAAAGAGTTGAGACAAGTCAACTCAAGGATGTCACAGACGGGAAAAAAGACTACACAGTCTGAACGTTTTTCGTAATCTTTGATCGACTCGTTCCCAAATTCCTTTCCTCCCTGCTTGTGCGTAAGTGTAGAATGAGAGTAGGGGGTTTTTACTCCTTTTAGTGTCATATTATTCGGTGAGCTTAAAGCAATCTGAATCAAATTCTCTAATATTTAAAATCCGTGTGTAATACAATGTAAATACAATAGTACAGTGTACAGTGTACAGTGTACAATACAGTGTAATACAATAATACCGTGTGTAATACAAGAACGAGATATCGTTACTTTCCGGCCAAAGTATCAAAAGCGCCATGCGACGTTTAAAAATTTCCGCCCTCATTTCATCTTATTACGGAGAAATTATTCAACGAAGCTGTCCGAAAATTTCACTTAATTTTTCTGTGCTGCCGATAAAATTCAGTGAATTTTTCGAACAAATTCAACCAACAATTTCTCTGTAAAAAAATGAAATGGCGGTGGGAATTTTTAAACGTCGCATGGCGCTTGTGATACTTTCGCCAAAAGGTGATGATACAATGTCATTATTGGACCTAGTTCCCACGCGTCAACACAAAACGTGCAATTTTCCTCTAAGCCTACGCAAGTTTCTGCCTTAAAATCGAATTTGTTTTTCTCGTGATAGAGAATACTCCAAATAAGCAACGAGTTAGGAAAGACGGGGGGAGAGGAAGGAGGAAATGGGAGAGGGACAGCTTTTTGTGAATGAGAGGGCGGGTGTTGCGGGGGGACGAGGCAACAGGGAAGGGGAGAGGGGGAGAGTCTAGAATACAAGATGAGTAATTTATGAACGAGTGCCAAATTTTATAGCTCGTGGAGATGTTAGCACTGCTAGAGATGTCACTGGAATGAGAGCCCTGCCGCTTGAAATGACAATTCTGATAGCTTGTTTACTCGAATATCTCGGAAATTTAAATTTATTTACAAGCCTCGACCTATGTTCTAGCTGCATCTGAGACTTCCGCACGGACACGACATTTGTTTTCAAAGATATGTGTGTCGTTTATTTTGCTAGGTTAGGAGGTTTTCTTACGCTGCGAAAGTGACGTTTCCACGAACAAGATAAGTGGAGAGCCAAGATTCAGCAATTTTTAACAAGACTAAGGGCCGTATTCATGTAGACCTTCCTTTGGAAGGCCGTATACTGTTTACAATGTAATTAAAAAGGCCTCCAAAACATCGTTACTAAGAGGAAAATTTCTTACGAGTCTCGAGTACGATTTTACAGAATACTTGGGGAATAAATTCTTGTGAAGAATCACAGTGATTTGACACTACATAGTATTTACGATCTTAGGAAGCTTTAAATAGGTTCGGACCCAACTGGAAATTCTGAAAATTCACAATATTCTTTTTTTCATTTCAAAATTTCTCGCAGTGCTAAGTCATTTTAACCCCTCGCAAGGATTTTTCCCCCAAAGTGAATTTGTAGATTTACTTAAGTCTTGTAAAAATTTCATTTTCATTACAAGTCTTCTTAATCATACTTTAATCCATGCACGGACTTCCGAAGGGAAATAACTATTTCAGGAACGACAATGCGTGCGGCCTATGGTATGCACTCATACCAGTATCTTACAATAAAGGGGACGGTACTTGCACTTTTTTTAAAAAAAAAAACCAAGCTTTACATATATAAATTCTGTGTTAAAAAATTTCGTTTACTTCCCAAACCCGGACTATCATGTACCAGTACAACCAGTAACATATCCCGACTGAAAATTTAGAGTAGGCAGAATGAACATGCCGAGGGCATAATTTAGTCATATGCGTTTCTATTTCGCTTTCGATTTTCAAAGTAGGCCAGAAAGCGTCCCCCGCGCAGCAACAGTTATTTTCTCCTAGATTCCTGTCGCACATTGTCTAAAAATCTTGCCTTAACTTAAATTATGTTACACTTTATCCATCGATTCTGATGCCCGTTCTGTTCATCTATTTATGGCTTTATGATAAAAAACTTATAATTTAATAATAAATCACTCTCAAAAGGAAATCAATGCTTCTATGGTGTATGTGCAGAGAACAGTGTTGACATTACCAACAGAATTGTATAAGATCAGTGTAAGATTTGAATCCGGGAACAGAAAATGTATCTTAAATACCTTTGATCCGTTTATATATCCTATAGAGTGAACGGTGGCGTGGTGTGCTTTGCGATATATCGATTGTTATGTCATTTAAACCCATGGAAAAGGATCGATAAACAGGGTGTTCGCAGCGAACACCTTAATAATCGATTTTTCACCATAGGTTTAAATGGCATAACAATCGATGGATCGCAATTCACACCACGCCACTGAGAGTGAAAGAGTAAACAAGAAACCGGAACTTTGGAGACGACAAGCCACGTGGTTCCCCCGACGCTCAATGGAACGGACCATCAAGAGAGATCAGACAGGAAATTCAAGTCAAAAATTACCAATTTTCCTGTTTATATTGTCACACATTAATTTTAAGGAGAGATTCTGGAAGGAAACTTGAGAAAACCAATGGTACCACTTTGAGACCTCCTTTCAAATCAAACCAGATATAAGTTTTTAAAGTTTCGACTTAATGTCCAACCTCTCTCATTGAGTCGTTCAACTGTGCGATGTCTAGCCACTTCTCAGGAGTCGAGAAAAATCAGTGATTTATTCATCCCTGTTAAGCTGAGGATATTGAAATTGTTTCAGGCGTTGAAAAAGGTGCTAACCGGCCTTTGATCTGAGACTACCTTGCGTGATCACACACTTGCTCCTCTTGTTGCAACTTTTGCACTCTCTTCAGCAAATGCCATACTTTAGACATGCCATAACATGTTAATTTAATTCGATTGGAAATTTCTGAAATTTTGCGATGGTAATCAAGTTTACAGAAACGGAATGCATTTCAAGTGCGCACGAGAGATATTCGGTTCCTAAAGTTGTGTGTCTAAATCGCGGGTTTTAAAAATATAATCGACATTTCAATTTTTAGAAAGAGTATCTAAAAAATGTTTGTGAAAAAACAATCTTAGATAAAATATTAGATAAAACATTATCAAGTGAAAAGGAATTGCATGGTGGTTCCATGAGAGATTTACTTAATCGAATTTCTCGCTTGGCAAAAAAAAAAAGCGTGTAATAGAATGATTACAAATCTTCAAAATACGGGGGTAAGGCACGTGATGTAGTTTAATTTTTCATCGTTTTTCGATTTTAAAATTTGAGCGTGAAATTTTGTCTTTAAAAATTGATTAATGAAAAGTATAAGCGTTATGTAGAATCATTAAAATAAAAATTAAAAACATATTTTTGCCGAAGCGCTGTTAGCTTGCATTACTTACTCCTATTTTCTAAAGTAACTATGAATACGTATGATAATACCTCCCTCGACAGACACCGCACATGTGCAGTCCAAATTGCAATAGGTATTACGAATCGACTAATCTTTTTCCTCTCATTCTAATTTAATTTCAAAATCTCCAGTTCCATTTTGCTCTCTATGTCAACATTTGTCCCTTGCAGTCGACCATCTTGTGCTATCTTGCCCAAAAACCTATACTTCACACATCAAAATTAAAAATACCTCCCTCCAAACATCCATCCCTTAAACTCTGGTGATCCAAAAGTAATAACCGATATTTTAAAGCTCTTTAAAGAAGTAAATTTAAAAATTTGAAGTAAATTCCTGGTCTTCGACGTAAATAGCCCAGTTGCTGGTCGTCGCAATAAATTAACTAACTATCATCACTGATGAGTTTCGAGTCTATTCCACATGTTAGAACATATCCGTACAAAAAGCACATGTGTCATCATGAATTAATTTAGAAATTTACTGACTAATCCAAACAAACGGTGCTTTGACTGAATTATTTTTCCATGTATCATAATATTAGATTATTTTTGCGCAGGATTTTCCGACAAAATCGAGCTATAAATCATTGATAGTCCATGTAAACTGAATGGAAATCTCAAAATCTCCGAAATCCGTTTAATCAAACGCACTTTTTCGAGAACCTTGCATCGGGAGGTCTCACGGAAGGCTCCTCATACTAAAACACCGCGAAAACGAAAACATTTTGATAACTCTCGCGTCTGGCGGTCACTGGCATTGATCGGGGTCAAAAACACTGTCACGAAAAGTTCAGTCACTTAATGTCGCTAAAACACTTACTTGTTTCTGGAGATTTAACGTATGTGGGCCCGCGCGGACTTACCGTTGCTTGACAATCGCAGTTTCTGAGCATGCCAAAGCGAGGTTGTCATCTTTCGGGATAGATATATCCATATCAGATAGAAGCGCGGATGTTTTAAGGGACGGTTGGCAACGTGGAACCAAGGTCTAAAACTGAAAATAGACCCCCGAAGAGGTGATGCCAAACGTTGAATTCACCGCTCAGGTGACAAAAAGACGTACCTCTATTTTTACTCGAGACGTGAAGAGTATGGAATTATATGCTTATAAAGGGTTCGTTTTCGAGGGGTGATACGCCGTTCTGTCGGCAGAGCGACGAAATTCTGCGTCGCCGTCTTCCGTAAAGTCCAATCAGTCCACTTCTATTGATCGCGAAGCCCATGTAAGTTTCGATAGTTCAGGGAGCCTTACAGAGGTCCCTCGAGGGTAGAGTTGTGACATTTTAAGACGTTCTTTTAATTGGATAGGGAAGGGAATGATAAAAAAAGACATAGAAAAAAAGGAAGGGGTCAACTGGACTGCATTTTGCAATTTGAAACTACACATTCTGGCTCTTCTGGAAAAAACACTTATGTGCCTAGGGAAAGTAATGGCACATACGTTGTTTTTAAACCAGGCTAGAATCTATAGGTCCAAATTGCAAAATGTAGTCCAACTGTACATCACGCTGAACTTTTGACTAAACTGTCGATGTCAAGACTGGAGATGCATCTCGATGTGAAATGTTATAAACTTTCTGTCTCAATGTTTATTTTTCCTATTTTCATGAAGAAATGCCGGTCAAAATTTCGAAAACAAACTTTATACCCTGTCAAAGTTTGGTATTTAACTACTCAGGGGTGAAGGACATTTATGAGTACAAGGCACATTTATGACGAGTCCGGTTAATTCTTAAGTTGAGTCGAAAGACTGGAATTTCGATACTTATCAGAATTTTTTTTCGATTTTTCAAAAGACAAGTTGCAAGTGGCTGAGCTCAGTTTCTTGCCTCTTAATGGTCAAAAATTGTCCTTTTATTCCATCAAATGTAGGCCCCGCACTTTAAATTAGAAGAAACCATTTGAGAGTAGCTTGAAATGTGATGTTACAGGAGTTTTTAGGGACCAAAAAAAAACATAAGTCGATGTTTAATTCGAGATTAATTTAATTAAAAGAATGAGACAGTTTGTGGATCATGTTAAAATCCGTTTGGATTTTGAAGTCCCTAAACAAAATTTGGAGTATTACAAATAAATTAAGGAATATACGTTATAACACATCTTAAATGATAGGTTGCTTATACCGAATTAAAAAGTAGTCATACACTACAGTGAAATAGGAGAGGGCCATTAGAACTTTCTACATTTGTAAATTCTAGTAATTGAGAAAGAAATGGAAAAAAAATTAGATGCACTGAGAAAATTAATTAAAACATTTGACAATTATTCAAAAGAATTTCTCAGACTTCCAAAAGTATGATCGTATCAGGATGAATTTTAATGAATTTAAAAACAGAAGAACTAACTCCTGTTTTCTGAATGAAATTGAGAGACAAAATATGGGAACATGGGGAAGGTCACAACATGATTAGCGCGTTCCATTCGCTGACCACCGTTTTATGGTGGGGTGACCATAAAAATAAATTTGAATTATCTACGCACATTGATATGTAAAGCGGTTCGAGTATCAAACATCGTTACACACGAAGTAAAATAAAATTGGGTGGTCTGATAAGGTAAATTAAGTAATTTCCATTGCAGGCACAGAGTAGCAATTCACTCATATACAAATATATTCCAAATTGAGATTATTATCTTCTTGGAATAAATACATTAGCATCACACTACAAATAAAATTCACGCATTCACACACTCACACTTATAAACTAATTAAATCACAGCATTTTTGAAAATTCCCTTGCTCACGCACATTGCATAGCTATTTTACTTGATAATTTGCGTCTTAGAAAGCAATTTCATAATTGCGAATTTTCTTGAAAATTCAACTTGGTGTTACGCAAATTATTTCGTTCAACGTCAAAATTTTAATCTCACGTAGATTTGCTCCGAACTAGACTTAGCAATGCGCAGCATGAGTGGGTATCACAAGTAGGAATAGTTTAAAAAAATAAAATCGCCAAAATCATGTCATAGTCACAATATCTGAAGGTTTTTCTTTAATACCTAGAAAATTTACCTTTATTTTGCTGGTTACGATATGCCTGAAGGAGTTATTGTTCGACTCTGTATAATACGTATAGTGAGTTTTGACATGATTCAGGGCAGAACTACGAAGTTAAGGACACTCAATAGCGTAACATGTATAAAATAAGGACGTGTTCTCGGAATAAATTACATTTGTCGATACAAATAAATAAATTAATGACTCAATTAATTGATTGGTTAATCAATAGATAGATTCAGTAGTCATGAAGTTAACGAGGGGTCAGTTTCGATTCATAATCTCAAGGCTGCCGAAATGTTTTTTGCGTGCTGTCATTTTTGATCTAATCAGAGAAAAAATTACAGTTTTGGAAAATAATTCATTCTGTTAGAGGTGGTCTCATTATCCTGGGTTCATGAAAGTTTTGCTCACGCTCTGAACAGAAAAGTATCTCCGTATTAAACTTTGACTCCAGGGAAGATGTCGTTGTAAGGATTTTTGTCGAAGAATCGCTTAACGACGCCGAACATCAGCTGGTTACTTTGCTTTTCCATGAGTGGTTTCATCTGCTTAAATATTTCCTCAGCCTGATCATTCAAAACGTTGTTGGTCATTCGTCCTGTAAACAAATAATTTCATCGTCAGATAGCCAAACAAACACCTGAAATGATTTTACTTACATTTTAACGAGGACAACTGGAGGGGGCTTTTGCCTCCCCCTCCCTCCCCTTTCATTTAAGAGTTGACCTACCTTGGATCAAATTTAAATCAAATCAAGGGCATATTTGGAATTTTTGGTACGTTTTGACCTCCCTGACAAACTTTCCTCATTCAAACAACTTTTGCCCCCCCCCCCCTAAAATTAGGCCAAAATGACGTCTCTGCGGACTGATTATTGAAATTAGTACATAAACCCATAGACAAAAAGTACGTAGGTAAAACGGAGCGATTCTACTGGTGGAGGCTCGTGGTTGCAATCGACTATGAATGGACGTAAGTAATAGACTAAAGAGAGGACCTTTAGTTGGTGTATCATTATCCCCCTAAAACTTTACCAACTGCCCATTTCAACCAATGAGACATGGGCGCATGGAGAGGAGTGGGGAGGGGGACATGGAGGGCCTGCCCCCCTAAGAATTAAAAATTGTATTATCCCCCCCCCCCCCCAAGACTCTGGATGGTGGGAAACACCTTCGTCGAGGATGATTATCTCTTGTAAGGTAGAGACTTAAATGAAAACACCGTCTCCAATCAGTTAGTATTTTCTAAAATTTTCATAACAGAAGCCTCAAAATGCGTCCAAATAGAGTTGAAATTTCAAAAATTCTCCAGACGTGTTTCATGCAAAAATCCACAAGTATCTTGTGCTGAAAGTGAAAAAAGAAAAAAAATTCAGCAGGAATTCATGGAAAATTTGCGTCAAGCAGGAAGCCTCAAAATGCGTCCAAATGGACCCCCAAACAAAATGACCTAAGTACGCCTATGCAATGAGATCACTCCAATTTCTCTCTGTCTTTTTTGTCTATCGCTTTGTCTATCAATTTCAGTAACTACTGATCTTGAATCAGCCCCGTATTCGTGATTTTTGAGCAATATTATACTCCTGAGACAAAGATTTTCTTCACTCCGGCCGAAGCTTGCAACGGGTTAAGTAATATTATTTTTTCATACATTTTCCTTTTACTACTTGGACGCGGCGCGTGTGGCGGTAAAATATGTGTTAGTTTGCGAGTTGCGTGCGCGCGGCGCGCGACCGGCGCACAGTGGGAAAAACAGCCGATCTAGCGCCGAAAAAGTCGGAAAATCGGCATCAATGAAAATGACCAAAATTGGTATGCACGTGTTCCTGAGGATCTACTGATCAAGAATCAGTCATTTTTTTCTTCATAAGGTCGACCTTATCAGCGATAATCATCAGAAACGCACCGGGTAGCGCGGTGCTGATGGAAGACCGCCTCTGAATGTTTACATTCAATGGCCTCCTGTGTTTATTAAAAAGCGTCATGTAATTATTTTTAATTTTTTTTGGCAATGGCTGACCTTTCTAAAAGTATGGATACCATTTTCTTTTCTGAAATCCACTTTTTTAACTTACAGCAATTTTTTAAAGTTAGGCTCCAAAATAGTACCAAATTCAAACTTCTATGGACTGTATCTTTCGAGATCCACTCGGATCCACCGACATATTTATATCCAGTTACTCGTCATACTATCAAGAATACGATAATCCATAGTTTGGGTGCGCATCCTTGCGCCATTAGGAGATATTTGATAAAAAAGAAGTGGAAATGTGCTCAGAATGAATGTGTACCGTTGGGTTTGGCGTCAGATTACAGAGTCGCATAGGGAGAAGTGCGTGCGCAGTGCGCTGCGCGCGCAACTCAGGCAACCCGTGTGTAAGAGCAACTGTTTCAGCTTTTGTCTCAACCTGAAGCTGTAGCCTGGTTGGTAGAGTCTCCCGTCACCGCGGCCGGCCCACGACCTCGGGCGTGGATTGATCGGACCAACAGCTGCGTTTATCGCGGGACTTACGAGCCGTGTTCACTGCCAAGGCCCCGACCAAGGGCGCAAAAACCAGATCTTAAGATACATCAGAATCCGCTTTTGCCGCGTCCTACCCACAATCTCAAATTCCCTTCCTTAGATGCAAGCCAATTTCGGATGCCACGCTTTTACGCGTAGAAAAATGCAGTGGAAAAAAAACACATTGGATCTAGAGTCCAGACTCTTAAAAACATCGACAAGAAAAAATACTCTTGATTCAATAGGATTTAAGCTTAAATCAAGAACCAAGAGACTTAATTTGAGCAAATTTCCTTTTCACTTTGGAGGAAGCTTAAATCTGATTGAATCAGGAGTATTTTTTCTTGTCAATGTTTTCAAGAGTCTGGACTTTAGATCCAATGTGTTTTTTTTAAGTGTGATGGGAAAATCTCAATTTTTTAAACGCTTAGCCAACATGGAGCGCTTTTTTATTTTAGCATCGCGATCAGCCAGGGCAGATCACGATGTGCTCAGATTTCGACATTTGCCTGTAACACATACATAAAGATACAATATATCGACGGTGTAAGTCCGCAACTACGGATCTCGGTTTGCGACGTCGTAGACTTCCTGTCATACTTCATTTTTTAAACGGAAAACTACTCAACGGCAATTCTCTAAAACTGTCGTGATTTTTCTTCTCTTGGTGAAGAAAATTCTGCAAAAACTTCAAGGCATGGTGTCAATTTATTCTCCTTCAGAAAAAAAAAAAGAATGTAGAGGCGGAGATTTTCAAACATCGCAAACGAGATACGTGGTTGGGGTCTTACGCCGTCGATACATTTTATAGATCCTGCAATAACGAACCAGCCAATGTAATCGAGCGAAATAAAAGGCAGGTTCCGAAATTTAAAGCGGGATCATCCAGGAACCTTTATTTTCGGAGAAACTTGGACCGCCTTCAATTTAGGGAGTATACAACCTGCAATGACCCTTTAACTGCAAGTACCCCGGCGGGCCCCTGAGCTCTAATCCGGCCCTAGTCTCCTATCCTCTTAATGCCCCTTCAGTAGTCTACATTCCCTCATCCGTGTAAAATCCCCTGCTTTCATCTTTCACTATGGTGGTCGTCCCGTTTACTCCTAAGAATAATCAAATAAAGCATTTTGTTTCGCAGTCTCCCTTCTGTCATCCTGTTATCACGACCGTACCAGACTATCTGTTTTGGTCTCGGCGTTAAATACTATCTTACTTTCTACTTCTATTTGCAATATTATATTTGTAAGGGGGGGTCAGGGGGGTCAGAGGGGGGGAGGTCAGAGGGGGGGGTCAGAGGGGGGGCAATCACCCTGGTAAAAACGGCCTTTTGGACGATCTCATGATGATGCGGGCCTGATAACACTCAAGATAGTGTCAAAAAAGGCTGAGGTCAGTGCAAATCAAGCTAACGTCCGTATACAAATTCACTTGTTTGCCAAAAAGATCTCCTAACACGTCGCGTTGCTCAACAGACAATGAGAAAGTTATAAGTATCAAGGACTTGAAGGACGAAGATCCTATAGAGTAGAGGAAGCAAAATGGAGTAAGGTAGAGTATAAGTAGGGTCAAAAACTCCGGATACGAATTCACCTTGTTTACCCATAAAGGATCCTTGCCAATAGGTTCTACGTTGGGTTACGCCCAATAGTCAAACACACACTAGATTTCTTCATCTTTGCATCGCCTCGCTGAAATTTCCATTAAATGCAAAACGCCATGCATAATTGGACGTATTTCTGTCAAACGGAACTATGTGCATTATGACGTAAGCTCTGTTATACATATATTCTTATGGGTCTCAGGGCTCATGTCTTAATTCACATAATTCTGTTTGACAGAAATACGTCCAATTCAGACAAACGTACAGAGCCGACCACTTTACTGGATGGTTACTTGGTTGCTGTGTTGGTTTTTCTCATATTTTTGTTTTTTTGGTCCTACATTAATTATTCATCACTTTCAGTGCTACACTTTCATTTTGAATCTAGTGATCTCGCTTTATATATACATCAGGGGTGGTTGGTGGTGTTTTTTTTTTTTTTTTATTTTTTCCTTATTTCCATTTCTTTTTTTCTCTGTTTTCGGCACATGATTTTCCAAGCTGCTTTTCTGATTAAACGGCGATGTCAATAACATCATTTTGATTCAATAGGTAACACGTGCCAGATATTTATCGTTCGCAAGAATAACGTTTGGCTTGCTTACTGAAATAGAATAATGATAATTCTTAGCCCTTTTTCAGGTAGGTATAATTTTTTTTGTAGAAGTGCGAATAGATTTAAAGAATAAATGGGTTTTTTTTATTTTTTATTCCTCTTTCGGCTAAATTTACGCGTTTTCCCTAATGTCAATATTAAAGTGAAGCGCAAGAGAACGTATATTTAGACTACTTGCATTTCTTTCGGAGCGTTTTAATCCAAGCTTACGTCTTCGTGTTATCTGCTGCGGGCTGATTATTACAATTTATAGACAAAGCTATAGACAAAGAAGAAAGAATGGATATGGAGGGATCCCATTGGTGGAGGCAGATAGTTGCAATGGACAAAGGAGGAAAGTAATAGACTAACTATCGGCAACTGTCAAGAGACCCTACGGTTGGTCCATCATTTTCCCCTTTAGTCTGTAAGAAGCACTCGTTTCATCCAATAGCATCGCTTAGTACTCCCTTTGTCCTCTTTGACTACCAATATGAATAATCAGCCCGCAGGAGTATATAAGGCTTAGCAAAGAAAAAGTTCCGTTTTATCTGGATTTGAAAATTTTTTGCTCCATATTCATGTTTTTTTTTACTAGTCACCGGCGAACGGACTCAGCATTCCTCAAAACTTTTTATGAACTCTTGAGAACTTCCTCATGAGCTTCTCAGGACTTCCCGGGAAGGGGGAAGTTTAAGAATTTGTGGATGTTGATTTTTCGGTCTCACCGACGAAATCCATGCTGAAGATACTTGCAAAGAGCAGTTAAGTGCAATAAACTTGCTCAATGAAGCTCACGAGGTAAACCTTGAAATCTCGTGCTGCATCCAGCCTCCCCAGCCGGGTTGTCAGATTCTGTTCAAATTCGGATATTTTGGGTATTTTAGAAGGGAATGTTCTTACTTCTTAGACGAGCTTCTCAACGAGTTTTTCTATTGTTCAGCTTAATCAGTAAATTAACGCAAAAGAAAAGGAAGAGAAAAAAATAATTGGAAAATTTTCACTTGAAATCTGTGCACACAGCGACACCTGCTATTAAGGACTTCGTCACATTTTTTGCAGAATATATGTAACGAAAATTTTCAAGTGAAATGCTAGAGAAAACTCGTAATCTGAAAACTCGGAAAATAGATTACGTACGAAAACAAAAACTTACAAGAAAATTTTTGAATTGTTCATGGTGCATTAAGTAATCCGTTTAGAGGGATATGATTACCTTTTCAGCTAATGCTTTGAAAAAAATTCCTGGACCAAAATCCATACCATTTTTGTCGTGACAGAAAGAAAGTAGAATTTTCAGAACGATAGAAGAAACAAAATAAAATCATTTGAATCTATTTTTTTTCTTCTTTTTTTTGGATAGGGATCGTCTGTTGCTTCGAACGGATACTTCGAGTTTAGTCGCTTTTAAAGAGCACTAGGGCGCTCTGCAACACTTAACCGCCACCGGAATCTGTCAAGGTAGAGATTTCCCAGATGCTGGCATCTCTTCATCTCTCTTTGGATGCAATTTATCCACATTTGAGCTGATTTATCTTGATTCGTATCAATAATATACTCGCATAGTTTAACAGTAATTAGAATAATAGAACAAAATCCAATCAATGGATAATTTTCCTCTCTGTAAAATTATGTTAATGGGCGCTGATTTCCTCACATCGCGTTCATCATATAAGTCAATGCGGCAACACTGCACTGAATAGAACCCGGCGCCAATATGATCGTGGTCGATGGAAACGTTTCCGACCAATACCGGAATCTTGCCGCAGGGAATCCAGCTTCAGAAGCTGCGGCGCTACAAGCCGGAAGCAATCTGCGCTATCTGGTGGCATTCCGGAACTTGAACCCATGCTCTAAGCTTTGTTCCGGGCAGCACCCTCAATCCTCCTCTCTGGTCACTTTAATTCCTTGCTGGATTCGTGAATATTCCATAAAACATTCACGCCCGCTTGATAGTATCTCTCATTCCACGTGTGAACTTCCCTACTGATTTTTTTTCCGAGGAGTACAAAACCTCTCCCTGATCGTGGATTGAACGTCAAACGTGATTTCCGGAAATCCAGTCATAAAGCGTGTGGAGCACTATGGAACTTATTTTCTACCAATACGATGCGGGCTCTTAGTTCCGATGGGAATTTTTATTTTGTTGTAAATAAGTTTTTATTATACGTCCTTAAGCAATATTTCATGAAGTTTAGCGATTTTCTGAATAGGAGGCATTATCAATCATTATGGTTTATAACTCTTCGTTCCCCGAAGGAAATAACGTAAATTAATTCCAAGGCTGCAAAATTGACGCAAACAATACAATATTTTACAAGAATATACCTACTTGTGCAATTTTTGTTCCATTTTGTTTTGTTTTTTTACATGAAATTGAAATAAAAATCAGTAAAATTTTCAGTTGGAAATTCCCAAGAATCTCCTGGTAAATATGCAGTTTGCAAGAGGAAGTTTGGCAATACTCAGATAAAGTTACGTTCTTTTGCGAGGGAAACGCCGAACTTTAGTAATATTTCGCTTATCAGACTTATTTGTTTTAGACTGGCTTATTTTGTTATTAGTTTGGAGGCTTTTTAAATTGGAATACTTACTTTACAAATGAAAATTATGAATTTTTCCGTTTTATATTTTTAAATACAACAATGTTGTGGTAAGTCACGTCATATCAATGAGTTTTGGTCGCATTGAAAATTTCGTCCTGCAATTTTCAAAGTAGAACCGAGTGCCTATTGTGGGTACCTAACGAAATTATCTTGCATTACATTTGCATGACACCTAAGATTTGAAGGATTACCTCTCAGTGGCGAGGCGTGAATGATCGATTATCGATAAGTTTCCATTTGAAGCTGTGGTAAATAATCGATTATTTAAGTGTCCGTTGCGAACACCCTGTTTATCGATCCTTTTCCAAATGGCAGATCAGTCTAAATATCGCAAGACTTCTTTGTTACCGTTCCGAATGAAGTGTGAAACATTTTTGAGAAGAGAGTAAATGGGCCTGTTGCAAACTTTTGCTAGAGCTAAAATAAGAGTTGTTTCTTATAGATAATGCCTCAAAAATCACGATGAGCGCATCGGCAAAGTCTGAAATGCACTCATAACTTCACAGTCTGCGTAAGAAATTTGCGGTTTTTTGAGCTTCCCGCTTCAAAAGCGATACTACGGCACAGGTGAACATTTTGTAAGAGGAGTCGTTCCATCGTCGGCAATACTCATCATGGCCGACGCCAATCCGCCAAAACACGTGTGATGGGACGAGATAATACCTGAACTGGGTTGGACCAGATAACAATCGGCGTGTTTTAACGTTCATGTTTTCCACGCCCGAATTGATTGACCTTGAACTCTCCTCGAATTACGCGCGGAACTGCGCGCAAGTGTCGGCCATGATGAATATCGCCGACGATGGAGCGACTCCTCTAACAAAATGTTCACCTGTGCCGTAGTATCGTTTTTGAAGCGGGAAGCTTAAAAAAACGCAAATTTCTTACGCAGATTGTGAAGTTATGAGTGCATTTCAGACTTTGCCGATGCGCTCATCGTGATTTTTGAGGCATTATCTATATAAGAAACAACTCATATTTGGACGGAGTTAAACAGAAAGGAACCAAGCCACATCGGGATCGAACCGAGAAAAAGAGGCTTAAAGTTTAGCTCCTGCATAAGACTCAATGTAAAAGTTAAACTTCAAGTTCAATTTCTGCAAAATTTGCTCCAACAAAAACTTTGAATTTTTGGCGATAGATAGTAGAGCAGTGGTTGAGTTCAAAACCACTCATAACTCAATTTTTTCCAAAATGTGGGTTGGTTCCTTTCTGCTTAACTCAGTCCATTTTTGCTCTAGCAAAAGTTTGCAACAGGCCCATTAATTTAAATATTACTCTGCAACTGGAAATGAGACGCAGTGATAGATTGGCTTTAACGCACGAGCAAGAACCAGAAATATTAAACGCAAGAGGAAATCTGTGAAAACTTTGATGGATGAAAAAGTAGATCGAAATCAAACGAGGAAAATCATCTAAGTAATTTACCCCCTCGTCAATTTGTTGCATACATGAGACAATTCACTCTAGTTTGATTATAGACGAGGAAAATGTTGTCAAGTCAAAGTTAATTCGCAATTTTTTTTTCACTTAAACTGAAGCATGCACGACTAACGAACGTGTACTGTCAATTTGAGTTCGTAAGGCATAGTACTAGGAAAAAGTCTCTAACAACATTTGGATTGATTCAAGACAGCCTAATTACATTTGGACTAAATTTTGGACCATTTCTGGCTCAAACATAAAGGCACTTATCTGCATAGAGAAACCAATGGTGCATGTGGTGTTTCTCGAATAAGCCCGAAATAGAAGTTCCTCATCGCAAAATGTAGTCCATTTTTTACCACCTAATCCCTTTTTATATTTTTTGGGGCAATAAATTGAACAAAATGCTGCATTGAAACTTTTGATGAATTTACCTCGGATTTTAGAGAAAATAGACACAAAAATGTAATTAAGTTTGTTGTTTGGTCTTCGCTCAGGGAAAAAATGAAAGATGAGAAAAAATTTGGCAATGTCTAATGTAGTTAGATTGTTTCTAGTTTAATGCGTTTACTTGACAGTCCTGACTTGACGCGATGTCGTCGGTTGATTGATTGCGCGGTTGTCGCCAATTTTCCTGCTTACGTTTCTTCAAAGGGCATACTTAGCCCCCCCCCCCCCCCCCTCCTCCCATCAATCATTGATTACCATTAATCATTATCATTATGAGAAAGATCTTCTACTTGCTGCGGTTCGATATCTAATTACAAAGATATCCCTTGAAATAAATCTGACGGAAGCAACTGCTCTCCAAAACACGGCGAGTAAAGCGTGCCTGTCAATCTGCAGAGACGAGACAGTGGACCAACAGACAGCCACAGAGAGAGAATAGTCATTGCTCTTACAGTGGTTACGGTGACTTTCAGGTCCTTCATTCAGTGGCGTGGCGTGCTTTGCGATATATCGATGGATCCGTCATTCAAACCTATGGAAAAGAATCGATAAACAGGGTGTTCGCAGCGAACACCTTAATAATCGATTCTTCACCATAGCTTCAAATATATCGATGATCGATCATTCACGCCACGGCACTGGTTCCATTCCTTTGACGCGTATGATCTATTTTTTGCGAAACAGTCAATGGAAGGCGGACACCGATCTGCACGAGAGGTCTACCGTGCTAAGGAAAAACGCCGTATAAACATTCGAGAGTTGCCAAATCTCCTCCGATAAAATGTTTCTTTGAAAGAAATTGTATGTATGAATAGTTTCTCCTGAAATTAACAGATACTTAAGATATGATCGCCAATAAAATAATCTGAAAAATTAGGAGAAAAGTAAACGTGAATTTTTTCTGAAAATTCATATTTTATGAATGAAAAGGCAACGGCTTATGGCTCTTACGGCGCTCTTCCTTAGCACGGCAGTGATGGTGCCATGACATTACTCCAGGACAACGATGAGGAGAGTGTTATTGTTCCCCTGTGGTTCCCGAAAAACTAAACTTTGTAACCTCCTTTATCTATTTAGCTTTTTTAACTTGTTTTTCCTCACCTTCTACTTTCCTCAATTTCAATCAAATGTATGAAGACTCCAGTTTTGCAATCAAAGCAAATCAAATCTTTAAAAATGACCGGAAGACCAATCTAAGTACGTGTTAGATACGCGAGAAAGTTCTCAATATGACGTAATTCTGCTACACGGAACCGGAGACATGTGGGAAAGCAGGGGTGTGCTCGTTAGTTGAAGGTCGTAGGAGTGAATGGGAACTACAATGCGCCAGTGACGTCAGCGGCGACGAGGAGATCGTCGGGATCGAGATCGGGGCTCTTTAACTCATGAGCCCTGTCCACAACGCTGTTGGGACATGACCGTGGCTCATGAGTTAGCATACAGTTGGCGCTTAGTACCATTTGACTTAATGTAAAATCCCGCTTTTCCATTTCCCCAAAGGGAATCTCGCCCACTTTTACATTGTTTCTTATGCAGCTCACCACGAGCACACCCCATGTTTCCCACCTGTCTCCGGTTCCGTTTAGTAGAAATACGTCCAATTTTGGAGCATAAACTTAGAGGTTCTTATGTTTTCAAACTCACCAAGTTCCTTGTTTCCATTGAATAAGTTGTCAAACTGGAAGTGAAGTCTACGGGGCTTAAGATCCATCCCGAATTTGGTCAATTTCAGGAATCGGTTGCCTACCTTGTCGACTGCCTTTTCGCCTTGAATCCTCCAGGTGACTTTGACATCAGCTAAAATGTAACCAAAGAAGAGAGCAAATTTAGGAATTGCAGCCTCCACAAAACAATAAATACAAATATCCAATGGACCACTAGACAAGGTACGAATTTCAACATTCTGATACATGTTTCTTCACCAAAATTTCACGTAGAACACGATGCGCACAACGAATATTACCGAAATCAATTCCTTCCAAAGTTATTAACGATTCTTGGTGCGTGAATTCAAACCACCCGCTCATGAAAACTCAATGCTCTACGTGATTCACATCGCTCGCAAACGTTATCATGAACATCTCTGCGATGAAAACATCTGGCAACCTCAAACTTGACGCTTTGGCTCAGCTATAGCAAATTGCTTAGAGTTTGAAAAACACATGGTGGGAAATGAACATTGCTCGATTGAGAAGATTGCTGAAACCGTTGTAGTGCGCGATTTGACTCACGTAGAGCTTTGAGTTTCTTGAGAGCGGGCAGTTCAAATTCCTCGTAACCAATGTGAAAAAAAATGTTAATAGCTTCGTTAGGAGTTGGTCTCAGTAATTTTCGTTGCGCGAATCGTGTTCTACGTGAAATTCTGGTTAAAATACATGTATCAGAATGCTTAAATTCGTACCTTGTCTAGTGGTCCATTCTATAATATAACGCATAACGCATAACGCGTGAAGCGCGAAGCGCTTCGAGAGGTGACTGCGAAGCGGTCAGTTTAATCAAAAGCGTTGTGCAGTTTTCATAAAATTGGCTCAATTTTAAATTATAAACAAACTTAACAAATGAATTGTAAATAATGCATTCAATTTGTAAATGAAAACTGACATGTATTAGCGTCGGCTAAGAGGGGATGATGATAAATCTTTCTCAGTAATGACGCATATGAACTTCAGATCGACGGTGAAGCTGCAAAATGCGTATCTCGTTTCCTGTGTTTCAAAATCTTCGTTCTAAGTTTTAAAAAAATGTAGACCCAACCGACATCATGACTTAGACTTGTCACAGAATGTTCTTCTGATCCTCAAAGTTTTCAAGAAGTAATGTTTGGGGGATTTCATGAAATGAAGGATGACAGGAAGTTTGCAACGCTATAAACCGAGGTACGAATCATTGCAGTTATCGATATGATCAAGTCTCTCTAAATCAAATTATTTCAAACCCATACCCAAGTTCAGAGCTGATATTAGAACCGAGGTAAGGATGCTGTATGAGGTGAAATATTGACCTAGCTATATAACCTCAGTTGATGCTGTACATCAACTATCACCAAGCCATCAACAATAATTGGCGAGGTTTACGTAAATGAAAAGTACCAACTAGTTGTGTATAACGTCGATTTGATCTGGATGGAGAAAGCCATACTACTGGTTCAGATTGTTAACATCTTTGTCAGTGTGTTTGCTCACATACTGAGATTTCAGCATGATATATCATACATATCACCTTTATATTTTCATTTAAGACAGCGAAATATGTATCGCACGTATCAATCTATAGCATAATTACTCATAAAACTCTGATTTGTAACCCCATCCGTCATTCAAAACGTTTACAGATAGATTTATTCATTTAAAGTTATATTTAAACATGACACTTGAAACAAATTTGGGTGTCTTAAGACATGAGCCCTCCTGTTAGGTGGGTATTCAACGAGCAAAGCAACTTACTCAGATTAGCATGTCCGTGACCTTTACCCATGACCGGAATCATGACAATTTTACCGTTCACATCGTACTGCCCATCGATTTCGTAATGCGGGATGGTGAAAGTTATGTTGAACTTGTACTTCTCAGGAACCACACTGTAATATAAGTGAAATTCACTCTTTAATCATCGTGTAAATGAGAGAAGAAAGTTAGTTAAGCTGATCAAACGGTGTCGATTGCGGATGAAAAAAAATGCATTTCTCAATTTGCAATTTTTTAAAAACCTGCATATTTTTGCGTTTTTAGCTACAAGAATTTTTACGTTAAAGTCTCGTAATTTTAAGGGGGTATGAAAACCATTCTATGTGGATTATAGAAAAAAAGGATTAGTTTTCTTAATGTAAACAATAGTCCAAATAGTCGAATGCAACTATTCGTGCTCAGCGATTGTATTTGTTGCATAAACAGAAGTTTGAAGGCGTTTTGATGTGTCCAGGAAAGGGCTGTCTCTGAGTTAACTTACTACGCGATACAACGTCTATAATGACGCTTGTACTTATGAAGCGTCAAAAAGGATGAGTTTTTTTTTTTTTTTTGGTCTTTTTTAGGTTACTTTTAACGTAGATATTACATAGCACCTTCAATTATGAAATGAAGTCTTACGCTTCCTTCAACAAGTTTTGCAGGGATCACCAAATTAGAATAGGAAAATGGCAAGTTTTCAGCGACCGAAAGCTTTAAGACACCATTCGACCATGTTTATTATCTATTACATAGAAGTATCTCCCTTATAACATATGGTAAAACCAAATAGAAGCCTTCGGTTACCTACAATTTCATTACCGATCAATGAATTTGTTGTGAGCATAATTTTAATATTTTTTTTTTTTTTTTATCACGATGTAAGTATCGTCATGGTCGGAGAAGGCTTAAGACCGTTTTTAAGTTCTTTTAAAAATGGAAATCTACATGCAATGCAGTAAAACTACTTACTCAACATTGGTAACTTTGGCGTAACTCATTCCTGTGTGAGTGGCGTTGATTAAAGTGAGTCTCAGGGACATTGCATCACCGTCTCTGCCCTGATTCATGGTCATTTTTTCAACGTACATCGGGTCAATTTTAGTAATACCTACTTCTTTGACTCCTAAAATTAAGAAAAGTCATATAATTAGCTTATGTTTTTAATGACTGCGATTGTTGTTTAAAAAAATTAACTTTTTAGTTTATTTTCAATTGGAAAAAACACAGAGTCAAAATTAAAAAACCTTTTATACTAGACCTAATCAATGCCACACCGAAAAATTGTATTTCAAATTTAAATTTCTTCGCTGAGAACGTAGGATGTATGCTAATTCTTGTAACTTACTCTTGTACCTCTCATGAATGCTCTCATTCACTTGGTTTACTGAAAATATTTCACATTTAAAGCTAAACAATCTTAGCAGGTTGATTAACTCTCCTGAAAGTAAAGAATAGATCAAACGTAACAAGTTTCGCAAAAAAATTGTCACAATCCCACTTTAATTTTGGAGAAGAATCTATGATGAATCAATGATTTCAAAATGCATAGCATCAGTAGGAGCAAATCTACATATATTTTAAGCAAGGCTCGCCTGTGAAAAACGATTAATTTTTCTGAGGAGCTTCTAAGAGTTCTTAAAGGTTCTAAGAGTGAGATTATCGACAAGAACTTTGAATACCGTTAGGGGCCTACACAAGTTAAAGTTCCTTGAAGACACAAAGACAATTTTTGGTAAAACCACACTCACATGCATAAAAAATTGTTTTTAAAATAACGGGACGCGTTTCGGGGCCTTAGCTCTCATAATCAGCCGCGACTGAGCGGAACGCGTCCCGTTATTTTGAAAACAATTTTTTACGCAAGTGAGTGTGGTTTTACCAAAAATTGTCTTTGTGTTTTTATCGATAAGAAGTTCACACTCGATCGGAAAATAATTTTGACGATATGATTTGATCTTTAGAGGGATTCAGATAAAAAAGTACCGCACAATACCGTCAAAATTCATCATTTGCATAACAAAAGAAACAAAAAAGATAATTTTTTTCGAGGTTCGTGTCCGACTAAAAAGCTTTGTCACTCTTCAATTGTGCCAGGCGAGCTTGCTTGGGTGACCATAATTTTTTTAGCTCCTTTTTTATGATCTCTCGCTCGCTCAAACCAGACTTCATTCATCAATTTTTCTCTCAAGCTAAAAAAACATCGCGAACTGTTACATGAAAGTCATGGTTACAGGTACATGATCATTTTTTCTCTCGTAAATCTTAGCAAATTTTTTGTTCCATCTTCAGCTATCTTTCCACCCGAAGATGGTAAAAAAGGGACAACAGTTTTTGAAAGTCTACTTGAATAAGATAGGGTGAGTGTGTGTGTGTTTTTCTCTTCACTTTTAAATTAATTATTAGGAATCTTCTTCCAGTAAAAGGCTGTGTTACGTATTTACCTGTCCTCATCAGGTTGAAAATTTGTTGCCATGCGGATTTGACACATTGCCCGAAGGCCTGGTCGTTTACGGGACATGGAGCAATGTACTCGCCTGAAAAAAAAGAAAATATACGTTAGGTCATTGTTAGGTAAGCCTTAAAGGGCGCGTCTAAATTCAATAAACAAAACTGATGTAGTTCGAAATTAAGGAGGCCTTCCACCAAAACGGTACAAATTATTTAAAAGCAAACGCTGTAGAAAGATTTTGCATTTCGTCAACATATAGAGGTCTCGACGCCCCTAAAAACTCTCAAGGGTCCTTTCCGGAAAAAACGTTTTTTGAAAAATTTGAGTCTCTAAAGAACCCGTGGTCAGTTTAAAGTAAATTAAAAGAGGTCGTTTTCGGATTCAAAAGCAAAATTTATTTGGTATTAGCTCCATGTGGCGTTTAGAATAAGAATTTTAGCCTTCTTTTTAACCGCAAAGCAAGCAGATACAAAGTATTTTTGATAAATGCAAGGGTTAGGTAGTTTGGTTATAGAAACTGTGTTATTAGAAAGTTCGGAATAGTCCAATTACATTGCAATTGAGGGGTGTGGAGGAAAAGGCGGATGAGTGCAGTTTTTGAAAAATTTCAGATCGTAAAGATTTCAAGTAAAACTAGTCAGAATGCATATTCTGTGAAAAATTTGCTTCCAAATTCCAAATTTTTAGCATCAAAAAGTCAGTTTGAACTTTCTTTTCGCCACAAGGATCCATGAAATTTCGAAACTTTAGACACGTATTTCTCGAAAGAGCAAAAACTGCACTCATGTGCCTCGTCCTCCAAGCCCCTCAATAATTGTTTGTCCCATATTGCCACACAAAAAGACTAAACCACTCGTAACTAAATGGACATATTTATGCCAAAAGGCACTATTTGAACATGGATTAGATCATAAAGAACTATGTGCATAGGATTTGCGTCGTTCATTGTTTCTTTAAATTTTAATCAAATTTAATGTTTACATAGTTCAATTTAGCATAGAAATGTCAAAGTCTTCCATCAAATTCTCGAATTCTGATGAGCGCCAAAAATTACCACTGAAAATTTCGTTTTCCGCAGGCTTCGCATGTCTCTGTTTCTGAGGACGGGTATACATTTTGATGGGAAAAAAGGCGAAACAGGCATCTCGATTTGTGACTTTGCGGCTTTGTTTACAACATTTATTTTTCAAAAGAAAACCGACGACCCCCATTTCTTGGCATATTCGTTAAGTGTTTTTCATATTATGTGAGATACTCTATGATAATTCTAAAAAGAAATTTCATCGGTATTTTTTTACAAAAAAGGAAGAGAAAAAACATTGGAGGTATTTAGACGTAGCAATCAAGTTACTTGTTATCCGTAATATTTACTGAATTTTGTTTGTCTTGCAAAGAATATTTTGTGAGATTTTTAAACAAAGATTCCTATCGATTTTTTTTTTTTTTTTTTTTTAAACCATACAAAAAACTACGAGAATAGTGGATATTCTGACACATTTCAACCGAGGTACACGTTATGCGGCATATTCACTGAAATTTTTTTAAAAAAATGATGCTCATTGATTTTTCTTTGAAAAAATGAAAAGCAACAGCGGGGATTTAGAGACATGCCAACCGACAAACATTTTCTTTGACTTTAACTTTCGATTTTTTCCTTCACGAAAATAATGCAAGGGTGTACTCACTGTATTTTGAGACGGCCGCATCGGCAGGGACACAGGAACACAAAACGTAACCTAAAATGATAAGGGCTATTTGCCCGTAGTGCCGCGTAGATTCGGACATCGCGAAAGGGTTGGAAAAACGGACCGCACTGAAAGTGAAAAGTAAAGGGAGACGAGGATGTTTTTCTGATCGTGGCGAGTGCTGAACTCTGCATCAATTAACACGCCGAGCGTTTTATACGTAAAAGTCGCGTGGAAATAAAATAAACACACAGGAAGTTCGATCGGGTTTGGAAAACCTTGAGCGCGCCGCACCGCGCTGAAGCCACCGCCGCGCGCCGCGAAGCCGGGGAAAAGGCTGCTTTGCAACTTATCGATTGATCTGCCATTTAAAATGATGGAAAAGGATCGGTAAACTAGGTGTTTGCGGTAAACACCTTAATAATCGATTTTTTACATCAGCTTCAAACGGGGCGATATCGATAATCGATCATTCACGCCCCGCCACTGGTTTAAACCGCGCGTCACGTGAACGCTGGACTTTCAGCCAGACGCTGAAAAAAATGCAAATTTTTTTTAAAAAAAAAAAAATTTGCATTTTAATAGATTATTTAAATCTATGGTGTGACTCGAATCGAGCTGTTTATTTTTTAGAAGTAAAGTACGTTCAACGGCAGCTATTGTGTGGCGTCACAAATTGGACCCAAACACTAATATAGCCCCCGATACTGCTGTGCTAAGGAAGAACGATATATGAGTCCTTAGACGTTGCTAAATTTTCTTCGAAAAATCTCGAATTTTCAGTAAATTTGTAGGGATTTTTCTTCAGATTTTTCGGAGAATTCTGTTCGTAATTTGATCTAAAGAGTCTAAAAATTTCTTGGAAAAATTTTCATGACTTTCTTCAAAAATAAATATTTTCTGAGAGGAAGTTAGGCAGCATTCGAGTGCTCATATTGCGTTCTGCCGTAGCGTGGCAGAATAACAAGTTTAAATCCATTCTATAAAAAAATGGGCGAAAAAAGAAGCGGATCTTAATTTAAATTTAAAATTTCTCTTGAAAATATAAGAAGTGGGGTAACATATCTCATTAAGATTCTACTGAAATTCTAAAAGTGGAAACTTGGAAGGCATTGACACCACGTTCCAACTGGAAAAGAGGAGGAGCGGGGGAAAGTGGCAAGTAAAGGGCCGATCTTTTAGAGTAGCGTAACAATCGTAAACTTCCGAGTGAAAGCACGACACTTTCGGGAATTACTCTCCACTCTGCAGAGACTTGCATGGGACTGCATTTTGCAACTACGAGGTCTGTTAGATTAGAAACCGGATTTTGGTCATAACTAGCTTAATGTGCGTCCGAATTAGGTTTTCTTGGACTTTTCTGATAGCTGATAACGTATTAAAGAACGCTACGTTCACAAATTTTGTTTATTTTGATCTGTGTTTATTCTGTGTCATCTTGAATACGATGAAGTCAGGTGGGTTCTGCGATTTTCATCATGCGATCACTGACAGAGCAAAGATTTAACATTAAATTTTGTTTAAAGCTCGGTATACCTTGTACCGAAACTTTTGGTATGCTAAGTAAAGTCTACCAAGATCATTATATGAGTTGTTCTCACTATTTTGAGTGGGTTAAACGATTCAAAACTGGTCAGGAGTTCGTTGAAGATGAGGAGCATGGGAATCGACCATCAACGGCAACTAACATTTGTCACGTGGAAGAAGTGCGGGCAAAAGTCTCGAAAATGGTCGTTTCGAGCTTGCTGAACGGTGTTATATTTCTGAAGGCTCTGTACATACAATTTTGATATTTAAACATGCATCGAGTTTCAGGTACACTTGCCCTTTGATTGTTGTCCGTTGTCCCGTTGAACAAAATCCAACCAAATGTTAATTTACCTATAGCTGCTTGAACGTTCTAACAATGATCGTAAATTCGTGGATAGGATAATTTTCGGTGATAATACTTGAGTGTACGGCTATGATACTGAGACGAAACTCCAATCATCCTTGTGGATTGAAAAATGTAGTGCAAGACCGAAGAAAGAGAGACAAGTTCGGTCAAACATAAAAATCGCAAAACACCCATGAGGTTGCCGTACTTGAAGCCACATACCAACGAAGCTAATTAAGATTTTTCAAATTTGTGAACGTAGTGTTCTTAAGTATATTTCCAGCTATCAGGAAAGATCAAGAAAACCTAATTCGGACGCACAATAGGCTAGTTATGACTAAAATCCGGTTTCTAATCTAACAGACTCGTAGGAACCACAATTTCTGGCTCATTGTCAGTTTAGAAACAAAGTATGAACCATTAGTTTCTGCATGCACATAAGTGTTAGTACGGATGAGCTAAAAATTGTACATCCTACTTTCATAATCCGGTCCAATTAGATATAGACCAAGAAAACCCGAGTCTCCTTTTGAATTTTTTGTGAATTCCGAACAATCCTTGTGCGTGCATACTATGTACTCACTATTTTCAAGGCAGGATGATGAGGAATTATTTTCGAAACAAAAGCTTAAGGTATTTGTCAGGCGTTACGGTAAGCAGTTAGGTTACTATATCGATGGTCAAAGTGCAAAACGATGTATCTCCATTGCTGTGTTTCAATACCGCTATTGTCTTATGGTTTCAAAGAAAAAGAGCTAACTTTATATCTTGAAATTTATACAGAATATTCTGCTGATAGAGAAAAAAAATCTAGGAAGTTTTAATGACATTTTTCACAAAAAAACTAAATTATGAATAGAAAAGCTGCAAACGTCGCAAATGGAGGTACGTGGTTTTGCACTTTGGCCATCGAGATGATAGTCTAATGACAGGAAACAATTACGCGTAACCAAAAGTTGTGACCTACAAGACTGTGCGAAAATGATTTTAAATATGGTGGCCGGACTCTTTACCCAATTTTGTTCGGTCCAATGCTTTTATGGTTCATTTTTAAGTTTGTCCAATAGTTTTCTGAATGTTTGTTGATGTTTTTTAAACCAATGGTTTACTTAGTCCAGTTACAAGCAATGACATATGTGCTGAGATTTCGCCAAATAATGAAATTTAACCCTTAGGCGCCCAAGCATGGGTGAAAGTGACCCCAGGATCGCTGAAAACACGTGCCCCGCGAGTTTTATGTGGCCAGTACATCCGAAATTTAGATGTAGGTCTAAAAATACATCTTAAAAAAGAATTATATATAAAATTTAAGAAAAAAGGGAAAAAATCAAATATCAGAACATCCAATGGTAGAAGAGACCTTTTTTTAAAACTTTTCCCCGAACCAGAATGACAGTTCATTAGCAGCCTATCGCGAGCTCACGCCTCACGCCAAAGCGCCTCCAATTTTGCAGACGCAACACGGACATCCGTCAAGCACGAATAGTTGTATCCTTGCGCCGTCATCAACGCGCAACCTTTCCCTCGCTCTATTTCCACGTTTTGTTGGTTCCGTCTGTCTTATTTGTAGTTGTGCTTCAAGGGCTACGTGAGCAAAATAGCCGAAGATAGGAGAGATGTAATCGGGCCTTTTTTTTAAAACTTTTCTCCCGAATCTAGGCGACACCTCATTGGCAGAATAAAGCGGAGCATTGCGAGTTCACACCTCACGCCATCGCGCCTTCAATTTTGCGAATGCAACACGGACATCCATCAAGCACGAATAGTTGTATCTCTGCGCCGTCATCAAAGTGAGTCCTTTCTCTCACACTATCTCCATGTTGTGTTGGCTCCGTTTGTCTTATTTTCAGCGGTGCTTTAAGAGCTACGTGAGCAACACAGCCAAAGTATAACTTCAATTTTTGTCGGCCATAATAGGTATCGGGTAAAACAAATTGGGTGAAGTGTCTAGCTACCTAAAATATACGTCACTGCTTACATATCTTTCCTTCTATCTTGGAGTATGTAAGCTAATAATGGCAACTGAAGGGGTTAAGAGTTTGAGTCAGAAATGTGGATTTTTCATTTAGTTAATCTGCGAAATTGTCAAGTTTCAAAAACATTCGTGATAGCAGTGTTATGATAACAGAATAGCACATTAATCGAATGAACGAAAATTTGACGGCTGGATGACTTTGGAGGAGGGGAGATGAGGGACTTGAAATCACACATTTTCCACGTAGACCACAAGTAAGTGGCAAAATCATTCCAATTTTTTGTTTATTTTTGTTTTATTGGTGTTGCAACACCAGGATGGTATCTAAATCCATATATTAACATAGCGAGAGATGAGGAACAATACTGCCTAACTGACGATTTCGGCGAAAAATACTTATCAGCTTTGCCGCATTCTATGTTGCTGTGAAGACGCTGTAATGTTCAAAAAAACTGCAAATCTAACTAAAAAATTATAAAAATGGCAATTTTTTTTGTGTTGTTTTTGGTTTATGGTTTTTGGTCCATACATGTTGAAACGTAGCCAGACAGTGGCTATGCCCGAAACGAGAAGGAGGTGAATTTTTAAACATATAAGTATGTGCAAAGGAAAGATTCACAGAGTACGAAAATTAATTGCTCATATTCTAATCAATACATTTTTAACTGAATTCGTAATATGTTTATATAATTTTAGTACTTTTTAATGATACATTACTTAACATTAAATATGGTTTTTCTTCGTCTTGCAAAATCTTAAGTATTGTTTCTTAGCCATCAAGAGGCTGACATTTTTGAGAGCAGGTTCCTTTGGTACGAAAACCCAGAACCTAATTCGGAAGAAAATCAAGAGAATAAAAAAAAAACGGAAATGAGGAGGTAGAATGCTTCAAATTAGGTCATATTTATGAGACATTTGCACTTGGTCCATTTCTCAAACATCAACAGCACATCTCTTAAGCTATTTCAGTAACACGGGGCCGATAAGTCGTCTCCGATTTTCGATAAGAGAGGAGTGGGCGAGTATCACCCGATTACCTGCTCCACCTTCAAATGATTTAGGTTGCTCCGGTGCCGCCCAAAGCTGAAACGAACGCAAATATTATTCAGGCAAAATTAAAAAAACTTTTTTGCGTTCCTCAAAGTACAGATTATATCAGGTAAAGGTCGGTAAAAAAGAAGAGCAAAAAATTCTCGAAAATGGACAGAAATTCAGAAAGAAACAGTGTAATGTTCTCAAGAGCGAGCGGTGTGTGAGCTTTCTCTGAATACAATTAGGTGGTGGGTGAAAGAAGGGCGTGGATAAGAATATGATAAATTGAGAGAAACATGTTTGAAGCTTTAAAACGTTGCCAATTTAATCACTATGCATTTTAAATTATGATTTTTTTACCCTGGTAAAAATTGGCAGTAGAATCTCTGTTCCAAAATACCATAGACCTACAGCCGGCTGTAAGATTTCCAATAGCTTCTATAGCCGGCAACACAATTTCTTATAGCCTTTTATAGCCGATGGCGATTAAGCAACAGCCTGGCGATAGAGTGTATGCTAAACGTTACTAATTACGGATGCTAGGACTTAGTGAGTTTTTAGACTACCGCTCTCTTTTTGGGCCGCAGTATCTTGATTTAATTTGCGAGGAAAGCTCCGTACTTTTGAAGGTTGCCTGCCATTCCTAATATGTTGGAGCGCCTTCAATTTCGTATGATACTGTGCAATACCTCTGGTGTGAAATAGTTGCTTCAAGCGCCGCGGTACGCTGCGGCGCGGCGGGCGGGCAGCCAGCGCTGAACGCGCACTGGCGCCTACAAACCTAACAGGGATACTTCACGCATTGCGCAATGCGTGAAGTATCTCTGTTAGGTTTGTAGGCGCCAGTGCATCGCCGCTCCGCTTTGTGTTAGGCTCTAATATTTAATCTCGTGAAGTCAGCGTTTTTCAAATCATGACTTTGAAATGTTTGCACACTCTGTATGGATTATTCTCATTTTAATTTATGGAAAAAAATATGTAGTAAAGGGAAATATAATGTGCGTTTTGTAAATATTAAGGTGATTCCATACAAACTTAAGGATTTACAAAGCACAAGAATTTGTACACAATTTCTTATAGCCTTTTATAGCCGATGGCGAAAAAGCAACAGCCAGGCGATAAATTGTTAAGCCCGGCGATAGGAACTATAGCCCGGCTGTATAATTTTTTATCGCTTCGTGTAGCCCGGCCGTATGATTTTTTCCACTTTCTACAGCCAGCTATATGACTTTCTATCGCCTTCTTCAGTCGGCTATAAGAACTCCTATGGTATTTCGAAACGCAGCTCCTATCGCCAATTTTTACCAGGGTAGTGTATTATCCCGGGGAAATACACTATTCAGTAATGATAAAACATATTTTACAAATTAGATAAATCTAAAAAAATAATTCCAAAGCTTTTTTGGTAATTGGTCTAATTAGGCGGCTAATTGGGTAGTGGCTTTGTAACAGCAACAGCTTGTCGTAAACGTCTATTCAAAGGAAAGAAGATTCTGAGCTCCTTCAATTTTTTTGATGCAACACGCCTATTCATAAAGTGCGAATAGTTGCATCCAGGCGCTATGATCAAATCAAAATCAGCGGTGCCTACTGAGGTTGCGGCTGAATGCGCCTAACACTCTGTTTAATTGAATTGATTTTTTCAGTAAATGACGCAACAGGAAAAAGTAATAAACCCAAAGTTTACACATCAAGTATTCGCGGGATGAAGTTTTTCGGAAATGCAGTTCTGGATTTGATAAAGAATTGTTCAATTCCCAACTTTTACAATAAGTTTTAAACAAACTTTGATGTATGTTTTGCCGAGATTTACACTTTTTCTGAAAGTGCGTCCTTCATTTCTATCGCCTGAAAAATGCAAATTACTGTAAGGTTTGCTTACATTCGACCTTCATAGCCGCAGGAAAGACTTGCAATTGGTGAACCAATCAGAAAGTGGCGCAGGCATGGCAATACTTTATCTTCGTAGATGTTCTAATTTGTTCTAATTTTCTCATCGCTGATATTAATGAAATTCCGGTGGAAGAAACCATAGAATGCTATACTGCGGTAGATGACGTGTGTTCGTATGTTTTTCGATGTGTGATATTGCCTTACGTACGGATTTCATTTCATTATTTATGCGTAATTTGTGAGTCTCAAGCATCAAAACACGATTCTATGACGTGAGCGACTGACCCATCCCGTCTGCAAATAAAATGCAATGTTCTCCCAATATTGATCCAGATGAGAGTCGCGAGAGGTTCAAGAATGAGAGATGAATAGAATGAAAGTATGACATGCGCGGTGAAAACATAATTCTTTCCCTCTTCCTCATTCCAGCAGATTATTTGATCTAATAGCAACATCTCTGCTGGCTGAGTATTGCCACTTTGCATAGAAAATCTAAAAACTAGAGTTCTTTTGCGGCAATAAAGGCGGCGTACCTTGTACGCTAGTCGTAAAAAGAGTTATTTTAATGTGATTTTCTAAAAATATTTGAATCAAATGGAATCATTGGATTACATTTTGCAATAAGGAACCAATATCTCTGGCTCATTTTAGAAACAACATATATGCCATTGATTTCCCTATGCAGATACGTGGTTTTATGGAAGAGCCAGAGATAGTGGTTCCTTATTGCAAAATGTAATGCATTTGATGTAGACCATCTTGACAAAGAGTGTCGTCGTGTGGCTATGACTGTTGATTGGCTCTGCCATCTTGAGCTTTATGGAGCTTTTAGGACCGAAAAATGGCGAACGCTGGGGGTAAATGTTAGTACAAAATGACTTAAAACGTAGTTTTATTTGCATATCGCAACGATAATTTTACCTAAATGCATTATTACAACGTATTTACAAAGTTTTAGGTACGGCTAATCGTTTGCTATTTTCGAGAAAAATCATCTTTGGATGCAGTATAAGGTTCGTAGCAAGTGCGGTTGGTGATGAAAATTGGCAATGACCCCCCTCCCATAGTCACAAACCGAAACAAAGCGACGCCATTTCTGGGTCCTAGGCCTCCATGAAAAGAGAAGGGGCGTCATATCCATACTCTGTAGTGTACCGATATGGTCGTTTTGGACCTTAACGTAAGCAACCCATCATATGTAGAATGAAATGTGCATAGATTATTATTTACTAAAGATCTGGAGTTCTGCCAGTACTCCACATATAACTGGCACCGTATGATATTGATAAAAATCCATTGCGGGTACGGAATTTACCGATTTTAATTGTCATGCTGTTGTGGATGGAAACTCCCTTTGCAAACTATTAGACTTAATATTGCATAATCTCGATAGTTCCTTAATGAGACGCAGTAAGGTCTTAAGTTGCGGTGTGAATTGCATTAAACTCTCTCATCTCTCTGGAGCTTGCAGCAATCGAACGTTGACTGTCTCGAAGAAGGAATTGTCGAACGGAAATGAATGAAAATAAAGCAGTTTGTGAAGTAAGCGCATTGCTCTTCGGACCGATTGATAGGAAAGGGTTGGAGAGGAAGAAAAATGAGATTCACTAATTAGGAACAGGAATTATTCTTAACCCTTAGATGCCTAGGTCGTAGGCAACGTAGAGAGGTAGAAGCGGTAGGTTTGAAACACAGCTTCGACTTACACCTCCTTCGTTGAGTTAGCAGGTTTCGCTTAAAGGGAACTAAGTTTTGCCTGCTTTCATTGGACAATTCATTTTTACAAAAGAAAAGGATTGTGTCGATTCTCTGGAATTTTATAGAATTTGTTTTATGCTTCAAAAAAAAAAAAAAAAAAATATCTTTAAATTCTATAAAGAATAGGAGCAACCGCTCTCTTCTAAAAAAAGAGAACGGTCCATAGGAATTTAGTAACCGCTGCACTTAGTCACTTAGTTTCTTTTCAAGAAACACTATGCCTTTATAGTTAACACTCATATCTTTTTCATCCGTGTTGCTTTTATTTATGTGACACGCGAACCAAAAAGGTACATGCTTCCTCTGCCGCGCTAAGGAAGAACACCCTATGAGCCTTCAGAGGTTGCCTTTCTTTTGAAAGAAATATGACTTTTCAGTGAAAACTGAAAATATTTTTCTTTGCATTTTCCAGAGAATTCTATCCGCGATCAGATCGAACCAAGTTTCAAGCGAATAATATTCATAATTCTCCTTAAAAATAAGTATTTAATAAGGGTGAACTGGGCAACTCTCGAATGTATATATGAAATTGTTTCTTAGCATGTCAGCACGGTGAGACTATTTACATATTAAGCTCAAGCTTTCCTCAAATGACCTAATGAGTATTTATTGGATTTGCATGTGGTGGCACTGTTTGAAGAGGGTATACGCAAAATGCAGATGTCTTGGGTCAATTGCGAAACGCGGAAAATGTCCAATACCGTGCATTCCTAGACAAAGTAATTAGAATCGATGCTGGCTTGAAGCTAACAAGGAAAAACGGTCCGTTATCTCTCGTATTATTTAGTATCATTATGACGCTATGAATTGGAACATTTGTAAGTACTTGCGGTTATGTAGTGATGCATTCATTCATGCAACAGAAGTTCATGTAATGAAAAATTATTTTCAGCAATGAATACTTAAAACGTCCTCATTTTGAATTGTAATTTCTATCCCGAGACGAAAATCAGTTTTACCGTTCAGGTATTGGCACACAGGTGCAATCCAATATTTTTCATCCTGATTTTTTAGTGCTCTTTAATTTGGAAACAGTTAGTGGTCTTTTTCTCTGCCTATCCGTCTGTAAAGAGTTAGTATTTTTCATGACTATTTCCTACTGACAAGACAAGAAGCAGTGATCTCGATAAGTTGCGATGCGATCTGAGAATGTATCGAGATTTTATGAAAGTCGATTTAATTGCAGTGTTAGTGGATAAAAAATTACGAGAAATTGCGATTACGTAAAATTTTGCAATAAAATCGCGATTTTATTGACGGCGAGTTATGCAATATTATCAAACGAAAAATCGTGATAAATTGAGATACAATTTCGATTTTATCGCACGCGATAGCATAGAGATAAGATTGCCGCAAAATTGAGGATGTTCACTCAGATGCTGATAATCATGGCGATTTTATACCCAAAAATCGTAAAAAAAATTGCAACTTAATTTCAAAATATCAAGATTTTCCGTTGAAAAATGCTACTTGGGGAGCTACTTCGTTCCCCTGTAGACTGGAACTGCTATTGATTTACTGAAGAGAAGCTCGGCTGGCTTTATTGACACATGTTGAGAAGCAAATTTTTCATAAAATCTCAAATTCTTTCAAAGATTTATATCTTAGTTCAAACTAGATGCCCAACCTACATTTTATCTAATGGCCAAAAACTACTATTTACAACAGGTTCGTAATCAAGGAATAGAATAGTACAGCAATAGATCAATTTTGTGTGGTTGATAAATCACCTCTTTTTATTACTACAAACTCTAATTTCTGTCATATAGCATACAACATATGTGTTCTTCATTAGCCAATGATGTCATTGGCCTTTCAGGAATTTCCTAGTGTAGAAGAAGGAGAAAGATGAATGGACGTACAACGATCAGATCGTCATAGAGCGAATCAGATCTAATCCTCATAACCACGAATGGATCTAAATTTAGACGAAAGGCTCCGACCATATAAACAAGTCTTACTCTTTGCAGGTCAAGTGACGTTTTCGAGTGCACCCTATGACGATAGTAGCATAATCCTCATAGTTGGATCGATCGATAATCCCAGCAGCGGGTTTCAGGACTTTTCCATGGTTTTTTCCTGATGATTGAGCCCCATACATCCATTTTCACGACTGCTACTTTCCGTTTGAATATCATTTCACGTTTCTACACTTCTCAGCCTTACTTTGCGGTTCACCGCTCTTGAAGTAACTGTTAAGTGTCGATCGTCCTTCGTCCTGATCTGGCCAGTGTTTCGATTGATTGAGAAGAAAGTTTGGTGTTTTTTATCGTGATTTTTTGTGCATTCTCCTTCGCATCGCACTTTCCTTCTTCGTTGTTAAACTAAAAAGCAAAAAATTAGCGAGCAAAAAGTGGAAAAGTTCGAGCAGGAGTAGGTACAGAATAATTATCTTCGTGTGCTTATTGTGCGGAGGAGGTCAAATAAATGATTTAAAATGTAAGTTTACACGCAATAATATACTGCATCAGGGATTTGCATGAAATCACTTTGAATAAATTGTGGTGGGCACTCAGCGGTCATTTTTTCACTTTCTTACGTCGACTGAATTAAATTGCGTCTCTTCGAGTCAATTTTTTTTATAGCCCAGTGTCAGTCATGAAATGATTGGTTTTATTAATTCAATGGTTACTATAATTTGACTTTTACCGATAAAATTAGGGGGGGGGGGGGTGTCACCATTTTGAATGCAACCGCAAAAAGCAATTGGTTACTCTCCCCATTTTCGCCCTCTTAACTATTTCCAATTTTTTTGGAGAATGGCCAGCCACAATTTTTTTTTAAAAAATCAAAAGTATTCTTAACGGCTTTCTCCATAATTATCATCATCATCAAAATTGATTTGACTAATTTTATAATTATACTAACCAGTGAATGTGTTTATTTACTTCATTACGAATTATCTATTTTTCCTTTTTTAAATGTATTTGTTCGATTCAATTTATTTGAATTTTGCGTTTTCAATTCGTTTTGAGAAAAATTGAATGGAGGTATTTACTGACCTCATATAAATCATAATTAATGCTTTATTACTTTCTACGGGAATATTTACATTTTAGCTAGTTTAGTTAAATGTCCCAATTTATTTTGGAAAAAAAATCAATTTCTTTAACACAAACGGTGACTGATCATAAACTGACAAAGAATCAAATATAGTAAAAATGGGTTAATTCTAATTATTCCTATTTAGTTGAGTGGTAGAATGTTGCTTACTTTTCAATTCACTTTCTCCATCTTCAGTAGCATATTCCTTTTTTGGACTTGTTAACGCTTTGAAACAGTGTGCCATTTGAGGCGAGACTAAATCTATGTTTAGTGCGTGCTGTAACTTAAGCTTAACTGCCTAACTTGCGGCGACGAAGGCATCCGTCAAATCTAGCTAACAAGGTCCATCTCAAATCACTGCCTAGTATCTTTTTTTTACGATACTTGTGGCATGTCAGATAAGTTTTGATAAGTGTGTTTTTAAGTGTTGATGCGCCCAAAAAACAATAAGGCTACTCATGATGAAGGAAGCTCCGATATGCATTCAGCAGATTGATAAAATAAAGGAAGTTGCATCATGGACAAATTCTTCTATTTAACTACAACAGTATGATATAAAATGCGCATAACTATTCGTGTTCTCACAGTCATACATCTGGTGCTTTAATTTATGGTAGTCTTTTCCTTTTTTTAAATAAATGAGCACAATTGAAAGAACTTATCATAAATGTTTAGTCTATATACAAATTATTGTGACTGATCATGTGGATTGCATTTTGCAAAAAGGAACCACAAGCATTCCAATGTCGCTAAGATTGTGCAACTTTTTTTACCTTGCAAATATATAAACTGATCATTTAAACCAGTTTTATTTTTACCCCCGAGAAACTATTTATTCAATACAAAAATTACCATAGCAAATTTAATTGTTTGCAAATTTCCGTAAATTTAATGCAAGAAATGTAAGTTGCACAATCCTAGCACCATTAGAATGCTCTTGATACTTTTTTGCAAAATGCAAACCATATAATCATCGTCAGAGACGCTCCTGCAGTACTATTTGGATTGCATTTTGCAGAAAGAAACCAAGAGCATTCCAATGTTGCTAAGATTGTGCAACTCTTTTTACCTTGCAGTTTTAAACTGATCATAGAAACAGCTTTCTTCTGTACTCACAGTTAACTATAACTTCAAGACGGAAATTGCCTTTGTAAATTTAATTTTGTGCATGATTTCAGTAATTTGATTGCAAAAAATGTAAGTTGTACGATCCTAGCAACATTGAAATACTCGTGGTTCCTTCTGGCATAATGCGATCCATATGTATGATACGCTGCGTCAATTCCTTTTGAAGGAGAAACGTTCTGACTTTTCGTATGTATCGGTTCCGATGTCTCAACAATAAATTATGAGTTTAACGTCATTCAAATTTCTTTTTTTGCGGATGGTTAAGAACTATATTAATTGTGTTCTGCTGTGTGCGTTTACAGCTGGTATCAATAAGAATAGAGAAAGAGAGAGAGTAAAAGATGGCATACTCGATTCCGGAGTCACAAGTTGTGACAATAGTTCTCATAGGCCTCAGCGCTTTCTTGACGCCTGGCGGTGCACAATGTCCATCATTCCGTAAGTGCATTTTCACTTTCTTACTAAAATTATTGTATTTAATAACGAAAAAAAAGGAATGGTTATATAAGTTTATTTATATAAATATTTCGACATGCGACATGGAATTAAGTGGCTTGAAAAACGCTGTGGGAAAGTCGATTTCCTCACTTGCATTCAAGAGCAACACATCAAAGAGGTTGAAGTGGCGCATCGGAAAAGTCGATTTCCTCACTTGAATTCAAGTAACTCATCAAAGAGGGTCCCTTAAACCGACTGAATGAGCGTCATTTAGCAAATTAAAATGACTCGGATCTATTTAGTCGTATCGAAAGAGTTTTTGTGTGAGTCTAGTTTCAATCTTGTAATTTTAGAATGAGCCTGTTGCACGATTTTTTTTTATTTTTTATTTTTTTTTTAATTGCTTGTACCAAAATTACTAAGGATCCCGATGTCACAGGAATTTTCCGGAGTGTTTTGACCATCGGACCGGAGACCCCCAAAAACTAAACTCAAAACTGCCCCAAAATCCGAATTTTCAAAACGGTCACTTTTACGCGGGAACGGACCCGGTATTTTCGTGACGTCACAGGACATGACAAACGTGGTCTCCTCATTGTTTACAATGTATTATTTCTCCATAATGACCGGAATCACACGCTGAATTTGGCAGCTGAATATGGAAGTCAACAGGCGTCGCTCAACGGCTGAAATTTCGCAAATTCGAGTTGTTTCCATCCAGATTTGTATCAAATCTATTCGAATAGTTCGGACAAATCCGACATCATCCGATGGTCGCTGAGCCACGCTGTTGAATTTTGCACAACACGCGCTGAAGTCAAGCATCGGGTCGATGACTACCTCATTCAAGCCACATTCAGCTCCCACATTCAGCGTGTGATTCCGGCATGAGAAATTGTCAGGCACTTGATAAAGAGACCAGGTTTGTCATGTGCTGTGATATCCGAGTGTGCCGGATCCGTTCCCGCAAAAATGTGACTATATTGAATGAGTCGGTTCCTAAAACAGCTTTTTTTGAGTTTGGGAGGTGATTCCAAAATTTTTTGAAAAGCGCCATCGTTCTTTTCGAATTTGCTATTCGAATCAGTTATCAGTACGCAAATCCCCGCACCTTGCAACAGGCCCAAACTGGGATTTTTAAACTGTCATACAGATTATATCCACTCGCTTGGTACTGACTTTGAGAATTAATTCATGTGATGGAACGGTGTTGATTTTCGCAGCGTTTGGTCTGTTCTCAATCCAAATCTTTCAGTGAATGGAAGTTTTCGGTATGAATTTCAAATTCACACTTGATCGCAATCTAGAGGTGAGCAGAAAACCGGAGTCGGTTAAAAATTGAGTCTAGGAGCTATCTTGAACCTTTATATGTGGTATATTTTCTCCCGTCAAAAATCTGGAATTCATAAATAAATGCAAAATCCGAGGTACAACTTTGAACGAATCGTAGTAAGTTGCACGACTTCAATCCTGTTTCCATACTTTTGCCTATTTCCATTCGCTCACTCGGAACACTTGACCCACTAATGGATTTCATTGATAGGCATTTCAATCCGGATCACCTACACTGCCATGCTAAGGAAGAACGCCGTATGAACATTCGAGAGTTGCTAGATTTCCTTCAATTAAATGTTTGTTTTTGAAGAGAGTTATGAATATTTTCCCTTGTAATTTTCAGGACTTTGCGGTGAAATTGCGAGCAAAAGTATCTGAAAAATTGGAAGAAAAATATGCATTAGCTTACCAGGAAATTCGTGTTTTGTCAAAGAAAATTTGACAACACCTGAAGGTTCATACAGCGTTTTTCCTTAGCACGGCAGTACAAGATCGTGCTTTTTAGATACGATTTTTTTACTAGAATATTCAATCAAAGCAACAATTTTTGCTCATATATCAAACATTGATAAAGGTGATAAAGCTCACCTTTTCTCTTTTCTTTTCAGCAAAAAAAGATCAATCGACAGCACTGCTTAAATTCATTTGTTTCACTGTAAAAAATGCGCAGTGCTTTTTTCAACATGGTTCATATAAATACTCAAAATGATTTGGGTATAAATATATCATTATATGGGGGAAAATGATGCATCTGTCCGTGGAAAATTATTCCTAAGAGAGGGAAAGGAAAATAAAATTCCGACCTGTTCGCGGGTTTTATCATGTTTACAAAAGGTTTGTGGTCATGTTTTCCTTTCGGACGAGTCTTTTTGCGCATTTTATCATTACATTTTTTATTCGCCTATGAAGATGAAGCAGTCATGTGGCGTGCTTTGCGATACATCGATCGATTTGCCATTTAAACCTATGGAAAAGGATCGCTAAACTGGATGTTCCCAATGAACACCTTAAATATCGATTCTTTACCATAGCTTCAAACGGAAAAATCTCGATGATCGATTATTCACGTCTCGCCACTGAGGCGAAGCCCTCGGATAACGACCTTTTCAAGGATTTCAAGGACTCACATCGATGACTCGTTACGGGGAGAAAATATAAATGCTAAAGTCGAAATATACTATCTTTGCAGCCACGTTTAAAAATCTCTGAGGAAGTTTGATTTTTTTTAAAAGGAATCGCACGAGAATTTCTCCTTGAAATTTTCTATGAACACTTTTGAATGAATGAAGAAAATTCACGAAAACTGGTGAGAAAAATCCGGTAATTGTTTTCCTTTCCAATGTGGCCAGTGTATAGCCACACAGACCTCATGAACAGCGGAAAATGAGAGTAATGAATCCACACTGATCTACAGCAACTGTTACAGTTGCTGTAGATCAAATAAAGAACTTCACCTCATTGTATGTATAATTGATAATTGATGAGAACATTCTGAAATCTGATGCTAGCGCAGCGTTGAATTTTACCCTATTGGGACCAGTAAGAATGAACCGCAGATTGGGCCGTGGAGCGGCTAGGGTCAGCCTTCTGCTATTTAAGAAAGTGAAACTTGAGTAGAGATTTACAGCATCGTCATGAAAATCGCGTATTTTTCGACTTAAAAAAAGTATATCAATTAGTTTTCCAAAGATAAAATTAATCGTGACGGAAAGACTATAACATTGCAAACGGGGACACTCGGTTTCGCACTTTGGCCATCAATACCTACATAATACCCATCCTTATATATTAGAGTCTTCATAAAATGTTGACAAAGAAAAGACTATATTTTGCGGCGTTGTGGGGGCTGTGTATGCTAAAGTGCCTTCAATTTTTCGTTTATGCAATGCGGACATCCATCGAGCACGAATGTTGCATCAAGGCGTTATCATTAATTGCTTCCAGGACTTTATGTCCACCTATCTTTCGTCCATTAAATAAATGTCCACCGCTATTTATGTTCACTAAACGTTAAGTCCATCTTTATTAAGACCACATGATTTAATGTCCAACCATGAATATGTCCAAAATTGTCCAAATTGTGGACATGTTATGTCCACAATTTTTTTCTTCTCATTTAAATGACAGGAACCACCTCAAAAATAAATGCATACTACTACTACCTTCATTTTTAAAAACATTTCATTCATGAATCAAGTCATAAAAAAGAACAGACTCTAAGAGCAGATAAAAACATATGTTCATGTGTACACTGTACGGATATGATAAGATGAAAACCAAAGCGGAAGCCTAGGAAACGCTCCAATGCCAAGTTAAACATTTTTCAGTAACAGATGCAGTCAAGATTGAAAGTCCTCTTCAACTAGTTATTTCGTGTGCCTTCAATCTTGTAGGATACTGTGCAACGCTTCTGACGCGAAATAGTTGCTTAAAGCGTTGCGGCGCGGCAGACAACCAGCGTGACACGCGCATAGGCGCCTACAAACCTAACGGGATACTTCACGCGTTGCGCAATGCGTGGAGTATCCCGTTAGGTTTGTAGGCGCCAGTGCGCGTTCTGCGCTGCTAACACGCTGCTCCGCTCTGCGTTAGGCTCTAATATTTAAACTCGCGGAGTCAGCGTTTTTCAACTCATGATTTTGAAATGTTTGCACTCTCTGCATTGATTATTCCCCTTTAAGATGAAAAAGAAATATGTACTACTGGAAAATATAATGTGTTTTTTGTAAATATAATAGTGGTTACGTATCAAATTTAATGATTTCCAAAGCATTCAAATTTATTATTTTATGTTTTGGGCTTTTACTGTGCTGCAGCGTGGTGTAAGCGCAACCAAACGCTGAAAATTGAACGGATTTGACTCGAGGAGGTCGATGTACAAATAAGTTAAAAACAAAAAATTGCGTGCCTCTTAGTTTTTTTCCTCTTTTATTTATTTTTGTATAGTTTCTTTCATAACAACTAAGGATCATTGAGATTCATATCGATGCCATTGCTTGGAAAAGGTTTTACAAATATTTACCACGTTTTGAAAATGTAAAAGCTTTTAAAATGAAGTAATCAATTTCATTTAAAAAAAAGAATGTACATTTAAGGCATATTTTATATCGGAAATTTCAAGGATAGAAATGAAACCAAGTATTTACTAAAGACAATATGAAAAGATGAATCAAAAGAAGAAATTAACATTTCATTTAAAATATGAGTTACGATAACAACACCTCATTCTCTCTTAATTTTCTCATTTCGATATTGTCAATATAATTTTACACACGGACTAAAATATGACGCTTGAATTTGATTTTAGTGGACTTTACATTTGGACTGAGTTAAGCAGAAAGGAACCAACCCACATTTCGGAAAAAATTGAGTTATGAGTGGTTTGGAACTCAACCATTGCTCTACTATCTATCGCCAAAATCTCAAAGTTTTTGTTGGAGCAAATTTTGCAGAAATTGAATTTAAAGTTTCTCTTTTACATTGAGTCTAATGCACGAGCCAAAGTTTAAACCTCTTTTTCTCGGTTCGATCCCGATGTGGCTTGGTTCCTTTCTGTTTAACTCCGTCCATTTGTGGACTTAACTTAGTGGACGTTTAAGTAATGGACTTATCAATAGTGTGGGCTTTAGAACTCTGGACGTAAAAATTAAGGACGAAAAGTCTGTGGGCGCAAAATAAGTGGACATAAAGTCCGTGTACCAATTAATTAACGTGAAGGGATCAAATACGTAACGTTTTTTAATAAAAAAAAGGACTGTTTCTGGCTCATTTTAGCAACCGCGTATGTGCCATCAGTTTCCCTAGCGTTGTGTGCCGTGGAATAGGTATACATCTGCGGATAAGCCATAACCATTGGTTGATTGGTTGATTGACGTAGCATAGCCAATTTTGGTCCTTAAAATCGCGGTCGAACCAAACTTTTCAAACCAGCTTTATTTTTGATGAAAATTTGAAATCGGTTGATAACTAACAAAACTACAAAACAGGAAAACTTACTCTGTAATCCATACAAGTACATCATATTTTTTTCACTCAAATGCAAACCCCACTTTTTTATACACTTGGGAATAATGGACATCCTCATCCATCAACAGGATGTCAGCAACATATCATCTATTATCATCGCCGTCGACACGTAGAAAAGGAAGCCTTTTGTTCTCAGATTCTCATGGTTGAGCTTTTTCATACGATAGCCTGACATATCGACGGTGAAAGTCGGCAATCACATAACTCGGTTTGCGACGTCGCAGACTTCCTGTCATACTTTATTTTTTAAACGGAAAAATACTCAACGGCAATTCTTTAAAACTATCATGATTTTTCTTCTCAATGCGAAGAAAATTCTGCAAAAACTTCAAGAAATAATATCAATTTGTTCTCCTTTATAAAAATGACGTAGAGGCGGAGATTTTCAGACACCGCAAACGAGTTATGTGATTGCCGACTTTCACCGTCGATATATTTTTTGCATTTGACAGTTGTAGAGGAAGAGACGAGGAAAAAACAATACAAATTCACTCGAATTCCGTCAATAACAGGATGGTAGAATAGTGCCAAGTCCACACTATTCTGTGGGAAAATCGAAGCCGAAAAATCCAAAAATTAAAAAGAAAATAAGAGCCAAACTAAGTTACAAGATAAGCCTTAAACGAGTTTCAGAAAGGGAGAGGTGTATAAGTTTTTTTATTCTCCCTGATGGATTTGTTTTCTTTTCCACCAGTGATGAGGCGTGCTTTGCAATACATCGATTTATCTGCCATTTAAGCGCATAGAAAGGGATCGGTAAAAAGGATGTTCGCAATGAACACTTTCATACTCGATCCTTAACCATAGCTTCAGATAAAGAAATATCGATAATCGATCATTCACGCCTCACCACTGTTCTTCACCAACGTGCCAAATGCAAAGATAATAAGGAACACAAACTTTCGAATTTAGGGGGAAAAAAAATCATAAAGTAATCTTTAAAGAGAGGATTGCCCTTCAAAACTGATAATGAAAATGTTGAATTTAAGAGATCGGGTACTGAAATTTGATTTCTGTAAGACTGGTACTTCCCCTGTTACATCAATACGTGAGTCATTCACTGTGTGGATTCAATTATTCGTTATGCTTTACTCCTTTCTCGTAATTTGTTTGTATATCCGCCTTATTAAACGCTTGAAAAGAGAGCTTGAGAGAGGAGATTTTTCCTAACCACCTGCCTCTCCCAAAATGAGATGCCATTAACTACCACACTGTCGTGATACAGAAAAACGCCGTGTGAGCTTTCAGAAGTTGCTACATATTTCCGTCAATAAAATCTTATTTACTGGAAAAAATTCTGAATATTCTTCTTTAAATTTCTCAGACAATTTTGATCGCAGTTTAATTTCAAATATCTGAAAATTTCAGGGAAAAATATGCATATCTTTCCTCAAAAATAAATATCTTGTCGGGGAAATCCGGCAACATTTGAATGCTTATACGGCTTTCTTCCATAGCAGGGCAGCATAGCAAATAGAGCAGATCAAATCTTAGGAACAGGAATTCAGTAGGTAGGGTTCTCCGGTTCAAAGATCATAGCTCATCCACTTTTTGAAGGTTACCATCTCGGGTCAGCCATTATAGTGTTTCACGGCCGGAGCAAGGTATCAGAGTCACAAATTGTCCGTTTTCCTGTTTGCGCACTATCACAGCGAACTTAAAATTTCCCAGCCAAGCCCCCACACGCTGAGATGAGGTAGTAGATCTCAATTTTGCATTTTTACTCTCCAACACATATTCTGGCGCCAGACTCCGTTATCGAACACTCATGAATCTGAATTATGTGAGAGAAATGCATCGAAAATGGGTTCGTGTGCAAACATCCCTACATGGTATAACATTACAACAGGAAAATCCTGTGATGTATTTTCAACATATGAAGTACTCGGAAAATCTATCGCAGGTTAAACACTTGCAATGCAAGTTTGAAAATGGCGAAGTGCATTTTGGACACTTGTAATGGACCACTAGACAAGGTACGAATTCAAGCTATCTGATACATGTTTCTTAACCAGAATTTCACGTAGAACACGATTCGCGCAACGAAAATTACTGAAACCAGCTCCTGATGAAGAATTAACCTTTTTATTTCACATTGGTTACGCGGATTTTGAACTGCCCGCTCACAAGAAACTCAAAGCTCTACGTGAGTCAAATCGCACACCACAACAGTTTCAGCTAGCCTCCTCAATCGATCACTGTTCATAACCCACCATGTGTTGTTCAAATTATAAGCAATTTGCTATAGCTGAGCCCGCAAGCGTCAAAATTGAGGTTGCCAGATTTTTATATCGCAAAGACTGTCATGATAGTGTTCAGCGGGCGATGTGAATCACGTAGAGCATTGAGTTTTAATGAGCGGGTGGTTTGAATTCACGCATCAGGAATCATTTAATATCATTGTAAGGAGTTAATTTCGGTAATTTTTGTTGTGCACATCGTGTTTTAGAATTTAAGCATCAGAATGCTTAAATTCGTACCTTGTCTAGTGGTCCATTGGGCATGGATAACAGGGCCGGATTTACATACTTGCCGCCCATGGGCCGCCTATATTTTGCCGCCTTCTCTCATTCGTTTTGAAAAATCAATGAAAACCTTGAAGTGGACGTGCCACGAGAGGGAGACGTGCATAAGACGCGTTAACTCGTGTCGGACACATTTTTTGCGAAAGCTCTGTCAACACTACTAGCAAAAGTTCAAGGAACTTTGCGCGAAACTGAAGTTTCGTAAACCTATCTCTGTGTGGTAAAAGCCTTCCATTTATAAGAAATGCACGAAAAAATCATGAGAGAACAAACACATGTGTGGTTTCATTTTTAACTTCCACCGCCGTGCCGCGCTGACCGCATTGTGTTTGGCGCAATGCGTGAAGTATTCATGCTGCCTTGTAGGCGCTATGCGTTGTACGCTAACCACACCGTATTTGACGCAATGCGTGAAGTATTCATGCAATCCTGTAGGCGCTAATATGTGTTATATGCCAACCGCCGCACCGAGGGCCTCTCCTTTTCATCTCTAGGCCTCGTCATAATTGCTCTCTGTGCCGCTCCAGGTCAAATTGCGTGTTCGAGTTCTCTCTTAACTGAACGGAGTTAAACAGAAAGGAACCAAGCCACATCGGGATCGAACCGAGAAAAAGAGGTTTAAAGTTTGGCTCCTGCATAAGATTCAATGTAAAAGATAAACTTCAAGTTCAATTTCTGCAAAATTTGCTCCCACAAAATCTTTGAATTTTCGGCGATAGAGAGTAGAGAAGTAGTTGAGTTCAAAACCACTTATAACTCAATTTTTTTCCAAAATGTGGGTTGGTTCCTTTCTGCTTAACTCAGCCCAACTCGACTAATTAAAGGTGCTGTCTCTTGTATCACCGAAAGACAACATACTTTCAGGAAATGAGAGATTTTGTCGCCTTTTCTCGTTTGTAATTTTTTTCTGAATCCGATTTTTTTTCATACTTACATTTAAAAAAATTGCAAAATTTGCCGCCCCCTAAATTTGCCGCCATGTGCCGCGGCCCATGTGGCCTCCCCCTAAATCCGGCCCTAATGGATATACTTTCAGTTCTGTCTCCAGAGCAATCATTGAGGCATTTTTGTGCTGAGTCATCTTTCTTGAAATCATCTTTCAAAATTTTGAAATGAAGTCAGAAGCACTTCTTTCAATTGCTATCGATATCGATAAATCGAAACGGCTAAAAAAATGAAAACAGTACCTGCTATCTGCTTCAATTTCATATTAAGGTTTTAGAGAATGATTTTCAACACGACTGATCCTCAATGCTTGATCTAGAGACTGAAATTTTGATTTTTTTCAAAGTCATTCACCAAATTTTTAAAATTTGAAATATATTGATCGCAACCAGAATGCTTTGCACCAAAGCTGGGGATCTTCTGTAGAGTCGCGTTTTGGCCATAATTTAACTTAAAAATGCAAAGCATTGTGGAAATATGGAAACGCACGATCTGGAAAAGTCTGCGTATCTTTTAGCGTGAACTAATTCGACGTATTTCTGCGTAACGGAACTATAGACGGGTGGGAAAGATAGGGTGTGCTCTAGAAAGCTGCGTAAGAAACAATGTAAAATTTGGCGTGATTCCTTTTGGGGAAATGGAAAGGCGGACTTTTACATTCTACCAAACGGAACCACGGGTACCACGTGCCAAATGAATGCGCGGCACTCATGAGCCATTAGCATGTGACAAGAGCGTTGTGGACAGGGCTCATGAGTTAATGCGTTACTGGATCGTTGCGCGTTGGCTCGGTCGTTGCCGCTGACGTCACTGGCGCTTTATAGTTCCCATTCACTCTAACGGCCTGAGAACGAACGAGCACACCTTTTCTTTCCCACTTGTCTCTGGTTCCGTTTAGCAGAAATACGTCCAATTATAATCAAGACTTAATTCGCCATGGACTTCCTAATCTAATTTAGAATCTATTTTAATTTTAGGTCAGTTTTTCTCAAGTTGCAAAATTGGATCTCCAAAATTTGACAAGTGCTTGACGAAAGCTTTGAATGACGTACGACCCTGCTTAAAATATGGTAAGATTTCTCAATCATGGATCTGATGAATCACAATGGTTTTTCGAATTATGTTTTTGGACACGATCGTTCACTTCAACTCATAGAGGGATCCAGCAAGTTGGCAGAATTATTTTCTCTCCATTAATTTTGTGTTGAATCGATTTTTGTCGGAGCACCTGGCCTCTCCGAAAGTCTATTAATTTCCATAGAGGTAAATGAAGACTAAACAATGTAGCCAACTTACTCGATGCGCCAGAATAAAACTAAACCTGTGCCCGTAATGAATTAAAGGTGAAATCTAAATTAGGCAACAAGATATTTTTGCTCACAGGTTCAATCTATCAGACTTTTGGACCTACAGAAGTTGGTCGTGCGATGCATAATTGGACCGCGTTTGACAGAGAGGAACCAAGCCACATCAGCTATTGCCATATTTTACCGGACAATTTAATTTTTTACAGTGTTTGTGCAGATTCCCTAAAAAAAAATTCAGTTAGTGCCTCGGGGAAACATATTTTCTTTGGTTACTCGTAACTCAATATCCAGCAGTTTCATTCAATTGCGCTGCGCCGTGGCCGTGTGCATACTTTCACATCGAGCAACTATTGTAATTCCTCGGAGATCAAATTGCATAGCTACGAAATTGAAGGAGCTTTGAATGCACGCACCGATTTGTGGCTTTGCGCGGTTACTGCGTGGTAATAAACAGGGTGTTTGCACCGAGCACCTTAATAATCGATTCTTTACCATGGCTTCGAATGTGGAAATATCGATAAATGATCATTCATACCTCGCCACTGGTCGGTTTCTCGACTCAAAAACTGAAAAAAGCACACTTGTTAACTTGAATATTTTATTTTGGGGGTTTGACTTTTGGAATCTTAAAGTATGCAATTTTAGACGATTTTTCTTCCAAATCGAACCTCAATATCTTTCTTCTGTCGGGAGATATCTACGTTCACAGGTTTTGACTTCCATCCCCCCGGCGTCCCTCCAAAATTTTTTGGAGGTCTGAAAATTTGGGGGAAAAAAACGCTCAAGTCTGAGTAATAAATAGACAAAGTTTGAAGGAATTCCAGAGGGGGGGTTGAAAAAAGCCGCTTTTGCATAAAGTTTTTTAAAATTCTAACAAAGCGCATAGTAAAGAGGAGTGATAAGAGCAAGAATAAAGTGTTATATTTACTGAAAAGAGAACAACACACAGGTGATTACCAGCCCCATATTTTCTAAGGTTTGTATCTTAACTGATTATCCGCATAAGGTGCGCAACCGGTGAATATAGCCCAAAAGACAGCGCATGGGTCTGTTCCCTCAGTTGTTTTGTAACTTGAGGCTTTGACTGCTGACAGAGGCTTTCTTCTGATACGGCGTATAGGACTCGGTGGGGGCGATTCAGCGAGTTCCGGAGCCTCCTTCACCACCTTATTATTATTTTTCGACTTGATGCATCCCCAACATGAAAACCTCCTTAATATGCCACGAGGTTTCTCCTGCATCTAAAATGAATAAAGTACAGGTTGCTTCGTTACGTATGTCATGGATACTAATTTTTATATCAAATACATGAATTATTTTGCTGATACGTGGACAACGTCATTATATTCGCCGTGTTAACCAATCAGAGCCGCCGCCGTCGATCGGCTGAGGTCGCATGAGCGGCGCGTTTGAATCTTACTTAGTGGTGGTACGATTTTCGGTATTTAGTGGTGTTCAGCCTTCATTTCCGCGATTATCAGACAATATAATTTTTGAGCAAGGCAGACTCCTGTAGTGAAATTTTATTCTCTTTCGAAAAGGCTCTTATGAATTTTTGCATTGGATCAACCCTTCAAAAGATATCAGCACAAAAAGAACATGTGTCATGCGTTCTCCCATAAGAACATTATGTTAAATCGCGGCCGAGCTTCATCTACTAGCGTGACGTCACAGAATCGTAGTTACGGCCTCTCCATTCTCTTACCTAGCCAATGCTGAGACACATAGTTGTCAGATTATTCAACTTGTAATTTCACACCGCGAAACTACTCTGCTCTCGACTTATCCTTCAGAACAGCCTAAAGAATATCACGAAAGAAAAAAAAATCCAAAAACCAAATTTTTGACCTCACTTGAAACACATATCGACGGTGTAAGTCGGCAATCACATAACTCGTTTGCGGTGTCTGAAAATCTCCGCCTCTATGTTATTTTTTTAAAGGAGAACAAATTGACGTCGTTCCTTGAAGTTTTTGCAGAATTTCCTTCCCACAGAGAAGAAAAATCACGGCAGTTTTAAAGAATTGCCGTTGAGTAGTTTTCCGTTTAAAAAATAAAGTATGACAAGAAGTCTGCGACGTTGCAAACCGAGTTATGTGATTGCTGACTTACACCGTCGATATCTCCCTAGAAAACCTGTCTCCTGAATTCAGAGTTATTTTCCTGTAGACGGTTACATTTAGGTAAAAAAGTAGAGCCTTGGGAGGGAAAATGTCACAGCAAGTGTCTTAATTTTTTGTTGTAAAGTCACACGGTAACAATTTTGAGGATTTGTTGCCAATTATTTCGATTGGGTTTGACAAAACAGAGGAGCTCCTCTTGAGAAGGTTATCATAGATTATAACGAGGGAAAATTCAGAGCTACAAGTCTACGCATTTAGAACGATGTCCAAACCGCATCATACAACGACTAACTCTGACCGAGTATACCCAATGAACTGAGGTGAATAGTTCAATAGTTCAATAGTTGAACATGATCTCCTATCGTGATACGTCAATCATGCAGTAGATGAATCGGTCTCTAAACAATTTTAGTCAGTCTACTTAAAGTCGGTTTTGTTCTCCTTAACCGTAATACCCCGAATATTCTCCATTTCACGGTTTTTTTATGGAATACGATGGGTGTTTTAGATATTTCATCATGGAATTTCTTTTTACTTTTAATCGGATCTCTGTATAAACTAGCGTTTATGAAAATACAAAAAAATATCACAAACTACAAAACTTATCGAATAAATCATCAAGGTAGAAGGAAATAAATCATGCAACCCCTACCCACACCCGCGAGATAAGTTTCAGATCTTACCGATGTTTCCTCCTCAGGAATACTGCGTGGTGATTTGATCTCATCCCTGCGCGCTGCACGTTTCAAGGCTACTCCATCCAGTGAAAGGAATGACTCTTGGAAAATCAGTATGAAGATGGCGAAGAAAATGACATTTGAAGTCATTTTTAGTCGATTTCCCGTCGTGGCACTCCGTGTTTCACTTGCCCATCCGCTGCTATCGGAGGCTTTTGAAGACTGAACACGATATGTGCTATAAAAAAGAGGACATTTGAATGTTTTCTCCCCTTGAGTGCGTGATGAATTCAATGCAAGTCTCCACTCTAACGTCAGAGCTTACTCCAGTTCCAGAACTTTTCACAATCCACTCTGAAAAAAAATCACTCTTTTTTTCAATTGAAACGACCTCTCAAAATCGCGTACATGGACGTATTTATGCTAAAAAGAACTATGTGCATAGGATTTGCGTGAGACATAGTTCCTTTTGGCATAAATACGTTCATATAGCCATGAATCGATGGTGAAACTGCAGAAATGCGTAGGTATCTCGGTTTGCGGAGTTGCAGACTTTTTGTCGTTCTTTATTTTCTGAATAAAAAATACTACTAGGAGCTACTTTTTTCAAAAATTTCAGTGACTTTTCTCCTCTTTTTAAAGAGTATTTCATGAAAAACTCACTCCATGATGTTGGTTCGGTTTCCTTACAAAAAGAAAATACTAGCGGTGACTTCGAAATACCGAAACGAGTTACGCATTTTTGCAGTTTCTTCGTCGAAATGTGAAATGCACCGATGCTTAACTTCCAAATAATTATTTTCATTCATTACTGTTGAACTAGTGCCTCCTATCAGTCTTGTAATCGTTTGATTTTTTAGTCCCTGTTTACAAGCCTTTCTCTTGAGAGCTGTGTGAACTCGCTTATTCTAGCTCTAGTATCTCTCGTATTCTCTTTTTTTCGCACAACTTTCAATTATTCCTAGGCTTTTGTGGAAGGACAGTATTAAAACTTATGTTGAGGTAAACATGTGAAAGAGTAATCCATTAATCGTTTTCGTTCAGGTGATCCTAGCTTGAATATACCGATTTTTGAACCAATCAGCTACGGTCCTAAGCCTGTCCATGAAAATATTGACTTGATGTTCTTGAAAGCTCAAGTGGACTTATTTAACATCGTAGAATACGCTTGGGCCAACTCCACTTATCTCAATACCAAGTATGTATCCTCTCATCACCTCCTCATATTTTTTATAATAAAATTATTATCCTGCACAAAGAAGAAAATAAAATAAGATTACACTATCATTTCCGTTCAAGTGAAAAGAAGGACGAAATGGGAAAATTGAGGTCATAAAGTTTCAATATCCTTTTTTCCATATTTATCAAAACGTTTTCGGATATTTGTTCTTTGTTCTTTTTTCATTATTTCGTCGTAATTTGGAGACTATTATGAAATTTTCAGCACAAATGTGTATAGTCAACATGTTTACTAATTACCAAAACAATTTTTCACGATGCCACAGTCTGTAAACACAAAAGTCTAGCAAGGAGCAATAATTGAAAAATTATTTTTCACCATTTTTTTCACCTATTTTTAATTTTTTTTTTCTTGTAATACGTCTATTTTTTTATTCGAACACTGAGGCTCTATTCTAGTTTTTAGATGATTAACTTATTAAACTTCCATAATTTGACACACTTTGAACCTGAAACTGTACTTGATTTTCACCCATAGGACCAGCCTCCAAGATCAGAAAATAGACATCTACCAATGGTTGCCCTACAAAGTTCTGTGGGGAGATATGTACGTTTATGCAGAGATGCCAGATTGGAAAGCCAACCGAACTGTGCAGTGGAGCGTTGAGTTGTGTAAGTAACTGCCGTTCTAAGGAAAAACGTCGTATGAGCCCTTAGACGCTGCCATATTTCCTTTAAAAAAATCACGAATTTACCGGAAAAGCTGTGATTTTTTTTTCTGCAAATGTTTCGGACAATTTTGTTTACAATTCAATCTAAAATATCTGAAAATTTTAAAGAACGATATGCAAAACTTTCCTCAAAAATAAATGTTCTATTCGGAGAAATTTGGCAACTCTCAAATGTTCATACGGAGTTCTTTCTTAGCATGGCAGTAATGGCAAAGGCATTTTCACACAATCTAACTGAACTACATTTTGCAATAGGGAACCACTAATTCTGGGTCATTTTTTGAAATATCAGACGGATGCCATCAAAGAGCGAAGAACCGAAGGGTGTTAAAAAATAAGAGGTCTGAATCTTCGTCTTGAGTATTTTGCCGTACGCTTACGTGTATACCTAGATATAAGAGAGTTTCATAGCAGTGGCGTGGCGTGAATGATCGATTATCGATATCTCGCCATTTGAGGCTATGGTAAAGAATCGATTACTAAGGTGTTCGCTGCGAACACCCTGATAATCGATCTTTTTTCATAGGTTTAAATGGCATAACAATCGATATATCGCAATTCACGCCACGCCACTGTTTCATAGGTTTCGGTCGAGAGTACAGATGAAGGAGTATGCAACAATTCTAATGGAAATCAAGATAGGAAGGTTGGATAAGAGTCTGGCAAAAATTCGAATTCTTTTCCCACATGAGATAAAAAAATAAAGTCGCGAACACCCTGTACATCGATCCTTTTCCATGGGTTTAAATGGCGGATCAATCGGAATATTGCAAAGCACGCCACGCCACTGGCTCTCACTGGGAGGTGAGAGAGTAATAGAAACTTATAAAAGTGTGAAAAATGTATAATTTTTGAGAAATTTTTTTCTGTGGGTTTAATGGCTTAGATCCACCTACAGCCAACTATCGACAAATTGAAATGATATAGAGGTAATTTTTGAGATATTAAAATTTCTGGAAAAATTGGAATTTACTCGATTTTTAGGGGTAAGTTAAATTTCAGATGATAAACAATCTCTGGATAGACAAGTCTTGAACGACTTTTTGCAATTCGGCAGTTGATTATCTGAAAGAAATATTACTTTGTAATTCAGCTCTTTCGGATATTTACTTGCATTGACTGCCTTGTGTACAAGTGACCCTTTATTCTTTTTACAAACCAAAAAATTGAATTTTTTTCAGTTGATGTCAAACAAAGGACCTCAATCAAAAAAGTAAAGAGCACAAACAAACTCCAAGTGTCCCTGAATCTTTTATCTATGAGAGACGTCAAATTTCAGCTGATAAATGCTATCTATGACAAGGATTTTGGTGAGTTTTGGCTATTCAAATCCTACTATATTTATACTTTTACTATTTGATTATGTTTAGCTCACTAGATTTTGGTCACTGGTTAAATGAGAGCTATAGTGCACGGTTTTTGCAACACCTGATGACGCTTATCAGATTTCGCGAAATTCCACTCTTTATTTCGAACCTCCAATATTACAATCCTACTCTTTCAAATCCTACTCAGTTCGAAATAACCCCATTTATCTATAGATGGCTGTAGATTCCTAAAAAATTTTGAACAAAGGAATAGAAGCCACAACCCCCCCCCCCCCCCCAAAAAAAAACTCTCCAAATAAAGAGCGTTGGCGGTTACCAGTTTTACCCTGTCAGCTCCGGAATCTATTCAATGCAACGATTCAGAAATATTCTTTGCTGAAAGTAAAAAATAAACGTGATTTTTTCTCAGAAATTAATGGACAATCTGGGAAGCCTCAAAATGCGTCCGCATACAGATAAAAGTTCAAAAATTTTCCGGATGTATTCAATGCAACAATTCGCGGAAGTATTCGTACTAATTCTAAGTAAGTTTTCGGCAGAAATAAAGGAAAATCTGCGTCATGGAAGCCTCAAAGTGCGTCCAAATACAGTTTAAATTTCAAAAATTTTCCGGGTCTCTTCAATACAAAAATTCGGAAATATTCTCTGCTGAAAGTAAAAAATAAGCGTTATTTTTTCACGGAAATTAATGGAAATCCTGCGTCATGGAAGCCTTCAAAATGTGTCCAAATAAAGTTAAAATTCCAAGAAATTTTCAAGGGGGGGGGGGAGGAAGCGGGCCCTCTCTGAACTGAGGGATATTCCATTGCCCCGGACCCCCCCCCCCCCCTTAGCAAAATGACCTAAGCACGCCTATGTATTGGCTATTGGCTCATACATTTTTTAACTCAAGAATAATGTTAACCTCCCTTTAAAAATATCACCAATGCGCGGTTGTCCAGAAAAAAACAGCCAAGATGAAGATGATTTTTTTGTTATCCTTGCGTTGAAGTCTCTCGACCTTAACAATACGTCGCGTCGCTTGGCTGAAATAAGGGCGTAACTACTCATTGAGATGAGCCCGAAAAGCATTGAATTGTATGGGAGACAGGATTCATTACAGAGTGAAGTTACGCCCTTATGTCAGGTAGGCGACGAATGGACCATTAAGACGCAGTACGAATTTAAGCATTTTGATACAAAATTTTCTTTTCAAAAGTTTACATAGAACACGCCGCCCGCGTGCCGAGAATTAGTAAAATCAAACCCTAACCAAGATAATCTCGTTTTTATTTAACACTGGTTAAGACAAATTTCTATTTCCCACTCATACATATACGAAAAACCACACTCTATACGCATAGGTGGTTCTAGACCTTCATGTTTGAGGGTGCTCAGAGATGGAAAATGTCGGAGACCGGCCCCAAAGGGGACGGTCGCTCAGGGGAGGCCTAATTTTCGGCCCTCAAGTTTTATCCTATTCCTACCCTCCTTTCTCTTTTTCTCTCCTTTCTTTCTACTTAAATACTTATAAATTCAAAACTACCACCAAAACTACATTCTTACCATGTAAAAAAAAACAGTAGAATCTTTGTAAAATACGGCTATCAATATTAATTCTGTTTAAAACATTTTCAATTAATTGCTGGGATTTTTTTCCATTGTGAGTGAATACAGAATCTTTAAAAGCAGTAATTTGGTCTCTTTTAGATCAATTTTCAGATTTAAAAAAATCATGAAATAAAAATATTGCCAATTTTTTGCGCTTCATTATACAATTTTTTCTTGCCGTGTTTACTTGCCCGAAAGCCTCTTTCACGGTTCCGGTAACCGTACTTAATTTTTGCTTGGGGGTGCCCGGGATCCACTGGCACCCCCGTAGAACCGCCTATGTCTATACGTGACGCAAACACGCACTACAACGGTTTTGGCAGCTTCTTCATGAAGCAGCATTCCTTCTTCATCCTGTGTTGTTCAAGGTGTAAAAAATGAACAATAAATAGCTGAGCTGAGGCACTGATATTTAGAATGTTATATTTCTATACCCCGAAGACTGTAACAGTAACGTTCAGTGTGCAATTTAACACCTGTATAGAATATCGTTTTTTCCATGAGCGAAAAGTTTGGTTTGGACGTATGCGAAACGGAACCAGAGACGGGTGAGAAAGAGCACATGCTCTCGTTAATTAGAGGTATTTATGCGAAAAGGAACTATGTCACACGCAATCCCTATGAACATAGTTCCTTTTAGCATAAATACGTCCAACTGAGGGACGTAAGAATTAATTGAAAATACAGAGCGCCAGTGCAGTGACGTCAGCGGCGACGACGGAGATGAGCACGGTTGACAGCGCACAGTGGATCGAGTCAATGAGAGAGGTCGGACAAAATGTAAAGTTTTTAAACGCGTATAGCTCCGTTTATACAAAACTTTGAGGTTCTGAAAGAAGCTCCATTCATTTCCTCGTGAAATTTTCTAGCCATAGCACCCCTTGAAATGTAAAATGTGAATAAATATAAACACCGAAATTCGCAGTTTTAGTCAAAAATTTCATGTTCGACCTCTCTAATTGGACGTATTTCTATCAAACGGAACTATGTGCATCATGAAGTGAGCCCTGATACCCATAAGAATATATGCATAACAGGGCTCACGTCATAATGAACATAGTTCCGTTTGACAGAAATACGTCCAATTGATTGGAACCACTGTGCGGTGGGGCTCTTTAACTCATGAACCTTGTCCTCAACGCTCTTTTCACATGCGTACTGCTTATCGCCGGTGAAAGTCGGCAATCACATAACTCGTTTGCGGCGTCTGAAAATCTCCGCCTCTACGTCATTTTCTTAAAGGAGAACAAATTGACATTATTGCTTGAAGTTTTTGCAGAATTTTCTTCGCATTGAGAGGAAAAATCATGACAGTTTGAAAGAATTGCCGTTAAGTATTTTTGCCATTTAAAAAATAAAGTATGACAGGAAGTCTACAACGTCGCAAACCGAGTTATGTGATTGCCGACTTGCACCGTCGTTATGTATGTTTATCCTTTTAGTTCAAACTAAATTCCCACTTTTCCACTTTACCAAAGGAAATCACGCCCACGTTTACATTGCCCCCTATACAGCTTTCTAGAGCACACCCCATCTTTCCTACCCGTCTCTAGTTCCTTTCAGCATAAGTACGTTCACGAAATGCATCGAAAGACGTTGCTATGTAGCTTCGGATTTACTTTCAATATGATTTACGTCGAAACAATTACGTTCTACGTGAAATTGTGATGAGAAAACACATCATAATCCTGAAAATGCTACCTTGTCCTTGTGCGACAAACTTGGTAGCCAGTTTTCGTCTATTAACATAACGACGGTGAAACTACCAAACCACGTATCTCGGTTTGCGAGACTTCCTGTCATACTTTATTTTTTAAATGAAAAACTACTCAACGTCCAGTCTTGAAAATTTCTGTGATTTTTCCTCTTTGTGCGGAGAAAATTCTGTGAAAATTTCAAGGAATGATATTGATTTGGTCTACTTCAAAAAAATAAAATGCGAGCGTAGATTTTTAAACACCGCAAACGAGATACGTGGTTTGGTAGTTTCACAGTCGATAAGATATCTGGTGAATCGATACAAATCGATAAACATAACCTTTTCTTTTCAATATCGGTGTTTCAGAAATGATGTTGAATACGCTCCTCCATCGATATTGGCGCCTTGTTTTCGCAGTGCTCAAACCCGCAATTTACAATATAATCAATGGGGTGCAAACGAACCTAGCCAATGATGTCTATCCAGAGCTCAAGCTGGAGGAGTTATTTCAGCCGATGTAGAGAAAGCTTACTGTATCAACTTGATCATTGTCACTGCCCGATACTTCTTTTCTTCGTTGTAAATTTTGAATAATAAGTTGTAATGAAGTACTTCGTTGTAAATAAGTAGGATACATTTTCCCAGTAAAATAAGGGATTGTTAGATAAAAAATGATAACGACACTGATAATTATAAATTGTAAACCTGAGATGGCCCGGCAGACTTCCTAGTTTTCATCGGCCAAAGGAACAAAATACATAATGAAAAACGAATGCAAATTAATGAAAAATCAGATTTTCTTGATGTAATTATCACGGAATGGTATTAGGTTTTGTTACATAAATTTACTTTTAAATTTAAACATATTTTTTTGGTACCTATTTTTTCCTTCTGACTGACGTGTGTATGGCAATCAACTAAAACGTAGCATGCCTTTGTCTCATTATTTCAAGTGTTTCATACAATTTATCTTTTGAAAAACTTTTTTTACTCAAGTCTTGCTAAGTGAAGCAAATGCCGCACAGAGACCTAGCCGTCCCTTCCTCTCTTGAATAGGAAGATGTTTCCATATTGTTCTGAATTTCGATTCCTTGATTTGAAAGATGTCGAGGAGACAGTGAGGATTGGTCATTATTTGAGTGACATCCAGATGTAAAGAATCTTAAATTTTAATAGATTTAGAGTCTCCTCTTGTGAATAAACTTTTTATACAAATATATCTTTTAATTAATATTTTACGGCGAGGCACAACGCGCTGACTCTTTTATAGGTGCATTACCAATTTGTTGAATCGACCCAGCAGGAACGCTTATTTGTAAGAGAACACGATATGTCCAATAAATTTTAAGTCCGCAATGCCAGAATAAAGGCTGCAAAGGCTGTTGATGGAAATGACATAATTCTTTATTCTTACCCTTCAAATATTCTAGATTATAAACGTAGGGAACAATAGATATCAATAAATAAGCAGATTTTTTTAAAGATCGTTTTATTCAAAAGTCACATGACATATTTCGAGCATTTCGGAGTAGCGGTTATTTACATTTGTATATAAAAAAGTTATTTTTAAAAAAAGACTATCAGAAATGAAAAACGAGCATCACTTGTCGGTGATCTGAAAATGTATGCAGGTGCATGTCGGTTTTTTCGTTGTTGTTGTTTTTTTTATTTACAATAATAATTTAGCATGTAAACTGAATAAATTAATTCCGCACTTTTTAATTTAAACAGAAGTTTTTTTTTTTTTAAAATGAGAGTGTGCGGTTTTTGACTTGGATTTTGAAAGTGACTAAATTTTTAAGGAGGGAAACCATGTTTCCGAACAAGGCTCAAAGTGACTTCGACATTAGAGAAAATTACGTCTTAGGAACTGAGGTTATCTCTACGCGGAACAGGTGTTGCCTGCCCGGTAAAATTGGCACCCCTACCGAAGTGCGATTCAGTGTAGCTGAAATATGGCTCAGCGCTGTACAACTTAAAACTAATATAATTTAATTGGAGCACGTACAGAATTTTCCACGATATCACAATATTTCCCGCATCATGCCCTCGAAAGCTGAAAAGTTCAGCAAACTTGAACAGTGGTAAGAATCTTTAGCCTAAGAACTTTTGACTCTTTAACGACTAAATTATCAAAGGCTCGGCGGTTTCGATCGCTTACTTTGGTGTTCTTGGTTATTTTTGTCGTCAAATTGAGCTCAATGTGAGTCTCTTATTTTACTACAACTTATCAAAAAATAACATTATAACTATGTTCATCTCTCATACAACATTTCTGAAATTTTCAGCTTCGAGGGGCATCTTTGAAGTAAATTCACTGCTCTCTTGGCCGATTGTTGAATTGTTTTCGACTGAAATTCAGCTGCGTCATTGGTTGCTTTAATTCATGAATCTTTCTCATCGAGTGAAGTTTTTAATTTCGTTCGTCGATGGTGTATCTATAAAAACACGGATCCCTATAGCGGTGTATTGAAATTTCCGTTTGATTTTTTATCTTCCGAAGGAACCCTAAGCAACCTCACTTTTTGAAATTTTCACAGAATACTGTCTCCATGTGAGGCAAAAACAGTGAAGTCTTCAAGAATTGACGTAGAATAGTTTCCTTTAAAAAAATAAAAAAAATTACGATGCCACATACCACCGAGATACGTGTTTTTTATGGTTTCGTCGTCGGTATAGAGTGCAAACATATCGACGGCCAAACTGCGGAATCACGTATCTCCATTGCGATATTTCAAAATTGCCGTTCCTATTTTATTTTTTTAGAAGAATTCAAGCGAACATTATAACTTGAAAATTACACAGAATATTCTACCAACAGAGAAGAAAACTCATGGACGTTTTCAAGAAATTACGCTGAATAGTTTTCCAAAGAAAAAATAAAGTATGACAGGAAATCTACAACGTCGCAATCGGAGGTACGCGGTTCCGCATTTTGAATGTCGATATTATTATTTGTTTTCAGTCGACTTTAAAGATTCTTTCTTATGAGCAATGTTTCGTGCGTAACCAATGAAATCCTTCATTCACAGAACTGGCGGATCCAACAAATTGGCAACAGTGTTTCCTCTCCATTTAAACCACTGAAAATGTATCGATTTTTAGAGGGATCAGGTTCTCCAATAATCGATTATTTAACATAGGTTTAAATGGAGGAAATCCAGTGTAGCTAAATTGCTGGATTCGCCTCTGTCATTCAGTCTTATCTAATCCAAACAACTCAAGAATCGGCCGCGCCTGTACGAAAGTATTTACACGATGGCAACATTAGTTGAGTCTTAAGGAACGGATTGAGTCACAAACGGACGGAGTCAAAATCCTCTCCTGAAGGTTGGCCTCCATAGGCAATTTGGTTCAAAAAGATTGAGGAACGGACAATGTTCAGGTAGCTTAGAACTTGCTGGGCTTCGTGAGGAGGCTTTTGAGGTCGACTGTTGTGAAAAGCTTGTTGGCGAGGGCTGTCTTGGCCTGGTCAGACAGCTCGTAGGCGAACATTTTGACCACGTCGTATCCGATCCTCCAGAATCGGGAAAGGGCGCGGTTGATGACACCCTCTGGAAAAACAAGTGACAAAATTCCGTTACATCAGTGAGTAAACGAGAAAAAAAAACACACTAAGTAACGTGATCCAAACCGAATGTAACAAGTATAGTAAAATTGTGCTGGGTCCACAATATTTTGCGAGGAAAACAAGGCCAAAAACTTCAAAAATTACATTAGAGTCAAACGTGACCTGAATTGAATGTAACAAGGTGGTAAAATAGTGCTGGGTCCACAATATTTTGCGGGGAAAACAAGGCCAAAAAGTTCAAAAATTACATAAGAGTAAAAAATTGGAGCTTTAATGAGTACCAGTACAAGACTGAGGGGGAGAGCTTAGAGCTCAAGAGCATTAGAGTTCGAACTTTTAGACTCTCTTGAACTTTGTAAACTTTTTGCCCTTATATTCCCAGCTAAATAGTGTGGATCCAGCACTACTTTAGCATCAGTGTGTAAAGCAAGGGTATTTGAAGGAACATTCGGAAAAAGGGCACGTAACAGTAGCCGAAGCGTGAAACCACATATCTCCTTGTGGATGTCTCCAGGCTTCACGTTGGTGATTACAGCTTGATGCAACTATTCGTGCTCGATGGACGTCCGCATTGCATATACGCAACATTGACGGCTCTTTAGCATTTCCTGTCTCCCAACGTCGCAGAGTGTATTGACATTTTTGTTGTCGACGTGTCAGGAGAACTCTGATTAACATGGATGGATAATACATATATCGATGGCCGAAGTGTGAAGCCACGTATCGCCGTTTGCAATACCGCAGATTTTACTTACTTTTTCCTTGAAAATCAATCCCACTTAATGCCTCAAAAACCACCTTGAGTTTTCCTCTCTGTCAGTAGAATAATCAGTACAAATTCAGCGATAAAATTGGCGTTTTCCTTTTCGAAAAATGAAGTAGGAGCGGAAATTTTGAAACATCGCAAAGGAGACTTGTGGTTTTGCACTTTGGCCATCGTTACGCATCGGATGTTGCAAAGTATTGTGCAACTTTGAAGCATACGAAATTTACATTTTTGCCCTCTAAACTTTCCTAATTTTGGGAAGTAATTTTTCCGAATAATTTGTGCAAATTTTTATACTGGAGTTAGAGAACAGCAAATTTCCACACTCGTAGCAAAACAACTGTTGGAGATGTGCTCTTTCAACGGATGGTCCTTCATTATCACTTTTCACAAAAGGATATTTTTCAATTTTCATTGAACGAAAACACTTTCGTAAAGGAGGAGACATAAGGAGAAGGTAGTTATCGGTACAAGGGCGTGTATCGGGTTGAGCCCTTTATGCTGCTACCGGTCAAACTTCAAATCATGCAAGAAATAATTTGGCAACCAGACCCTTTTTATAAGTTCTCCTTACCAGATTTTCTTTAATTTAAAATCGAGGATGTGAATTATTTTACAAATAAAATATTTTTTTCTCTTTTTTCATAAGACTGTCATCATACAGGTAATTTGTTCTTTAAGCTCAAGTTTTATGTTTCACGGTGATCTGTGAGGAGATATGCCATAGTCATTTATCAAAAGTGTATCGTGAGAATTTTTCGAGAGGGTGAAGTTTCATGTATATGTATATTCTTTGACTATAATAATTAAAAATTTCATTTTCGAAAGAGCCCAAGCGTCAATCCTTAATTAACTTTGGAGGCTAGAATATGCAAAGCAAACCAAGGGTCACGAGTTTTTGTTATTTCGGCCATCCGGCCAAGTAAACGGTTCATTGTCAGAAAAAGAGGTGATGTACAGTGACCTTCAAAGGAAAACGACGCATTAATGAGCACCAGAGAATCACGTATTCAGGTGATAGTTTTTTTTGTTTTTTTTTTTTTCAAGGTTTTTACATCCCGTTCGTCAGATTTTCCTCAAAAAAGTGGCTCATGTTGCTTAGACCACTTGTTTGTTCTGTTTTATCGGAGAGGAAAACTCATTCCTTGCTGGACATGACTTCACAGTAAAACACTTTATGCATCCGTTTTCGCGTGGTAATAAACTCGGCTAAGATAAATCTCTCTATACAGATTTTCCTTTATTCTAAAATGAGTGATCTGTTGGACAGCATTCACGAAAAAACGATTTGGTACACTGATGCTTAGAGAGGTATAGGTTAAAAGACATCATTTAGATTTCGAGTAGGTGATGTCAATGGGTGATGAACAATTTCCCATAGATATGGATTACATTTTGCAATAAGGAACCACTATCTCTGGCCCATTTTAGAAACAACATACATGCCATTGGTTTTCCTATGCATATTATGTGCTTTTATGGGAGAGCCAGAGATTGGCCAGCCAGTGGTTCCTTATTACAAAATGTAATCCATATAGCGTTGATTGATTTTTTTCAAAAGTATAGATTTGGAATATATTTTGATATTTTCTCATTAAATAATTTTTTAAACTGGTTGATCTGAGGGGTATCTTTTATTATTTTTTCTCCACTCCGATGACGCCTGTCAACTAGCGAAGAAAAAATGTAAAACCACTCCAAGCTCGGAAAAACTTGCGACAAAGTGCTGGCAACTTCAGAGGCAGCAAGTTTTCCAATTCGGGGAAAAAATGACAAATGTACAGGAAAGTGTGGGCATTCATGTACTCCAATAAATATGCGAGTGAATGCACGAACCTGACGTTAAAACAGCAGGTAAAACACACACGCACACGCGCTCTAATACGAAGCTCTAAGGCATGAACACCGAGAAAAAAATAAGGAAAGAGGAAAACCACTATATCTTGACTTTGCTATTTCTTGCCGTGATCTTAAATTTGATTCAAAGGAGTACGTGTTGCTTGTTTGCTCAATTCACGAATGAGTACCGGATGAACATCGAAGATGAAACCAGAAAAATACGACTATGCGTGCCACACTCCATTTAAATGCAGTAAAATCAACCATTTTTAATTCGTAAAGTTTCGCGTGATTTGAATATACCTATCTAAAAATACTTTAAATGACCCCAATCTTGGAGCATTCATTCATTGCATTTTTTTGCTTGCGTGTACACGCTACTCTATAGTTTCACTAAAAAGATAAGCAAAAATCCACGCATATCAAGCATTATAAGCTGGTGTTGAATCTAATTGTCGCAAGTAGTTTTTAAATAGTACCTACATATATTTTAATCAAAATCCTCCACTCCGCGGTTTCTTCTTAAGATTAATCGAGTTGGCTCTATGTCAAAGATATTGAGTTAATGCCTATTCGATGAAAATATATTGTCATAATTCTGTAATGGCTATGAATATTGATTATGTATGCTTGAGACCCTGACAGCTATTTGAAATATGTCACTTGAACAAAGCGGCGTCACTTCTGCGCAACATGTTTAATTATTACTCCACATTCTCTCTTAACTTTACAAGGTAAACCTAAATTTCGCCTTTTGCAGTAATGTTAGAGTGCTACACCAACGCCACATCGAATAGGTACGCAGAAACATTGAGCTTATTGCGCCTTCAATCTATTGATATAACAGTATCGAGTGTTGCATCATGCATTTAAGCAGGCGCTTGTATCCGGTCATTCGTCACTATACTGAATGATTTCCAAACTGTCCGCATAAGAATAATTGATGGAAGTCCTCGAAGAAAGATGTCGCGTTTTCGAGGAGTTTACATCCCATTGTTACGTGAAGCATGCAAGTTTTATGAAATGGAGAGAAAGAAAGAAAGAAAATAATTGTACCCACCGATAAATGCGTCCTCTGTGAAGTTGTAAAGCTGTAGTTTGACATCACGGACTGACAGAACAATCAGAGAAACCTTGATCTTGTCTGTGCCTGGGATCAGCTGGAGGGTGTACCTTTGCTTGACTCCGTCTGAAAAAAAGGCAAATCAAAACTTGACAGAGCTTCACAGAGCGAACCCTTCAGGTAGAGCAAACACTCTAGCTCTAAGGTAGAAAGGACAGTAAATTTGCTACGAGAAGCGTTTTACCTTGAATCGACATTTTATACAAAGTACCCTGATCTAAAAAAACAAATTCAGATAAAAAGGATGGAATTCAACAGCGCTTTGAAACGAGAGAAACCTCATAGGTACAAGTTACACTGTACGTCTGTGAGTGATGCAAACGTGACAAATTGAATTTTTTGGGGTTTTTTTTAATACGTCACGAAAGAGTTTTGATCACAATTCACTGTTTACATTTACAATACCTCAGAGGGGGTGAATAAGATCGGAGGGAAATATTTTTTTAAAAATTAAATTTAGTAATTTTTGAGAATACACAAAGATTATCTTTTTAAAATACAAAATATTACAGCCCTACATTCCGTGTACCATCAAGCTTGGTGGGTTTGTGGATTTATTGATTGAAACGGAGGATTTAACATTTCCAATGGGTCTGTTCCAAACTTTTGCCGTGACAAAAAGAGGAGCTGTTTCTCAAGGGAAACAGAAAATATTTACTCAAATTTAAAATTTTTCGTAGTCTGACTTTTACTTTCTCTCAAAAGGTCAATTTTTGGTGTTTTTCTTCCTAATGATGCAGAATAAACTCCTCTGATCTGCAGAATAGTTTTTATTTCTTTATTTTCTACCGCTTTAATAACCCTTTTGCCATCACGTGACAATGGTAAAACATTTCAAACCGCGAATCTCTACGCAGTTACAGATTTCTTGTCATACTTTGTGATCTCTGTGGATATCTATTCGTCTTTTTATCTAATTTTATTCTCTGAGTAAAGACTATTCTGCGAAAATTCCAAGGAATGGTGTTCATTCAGCCTCCGTCAAAAAAATGCAACATGAGAGGTGATTTTGTTGTGCTGGTTACACGCTCAAATTTCCATCAATTTCCGATCAAATGGTGACTGGTGCGCACCATCTACCATCAAATTTCTGCGGCCTGCAAAAATTTGATGGTAGATGATGGAGCTGTGGGGCTCATCCTTCATCTGATTTCCACACAACCGTGCTTATTTCATGCTTATTTCAATCAACACGCTGTTTTAATTAATTTTACTCGCATCAATCTAGATAACTCTCGACCGCCACCTTGGTCATCATTTTGATCGGAATTTGACGGAAATTTGAGCGTGTAACCAGGCCATGAAACACCACTATCGAGATACGCGAATTGAGAATTTCACTGTCACGCACAAATACCTACATGTTTTGTCAATACTCACACATGTCCAGGACCATATCTCCTGTTCTGTCCCCGAGGGGCACTCCGAGGAAATCTCCGCTGGCTTGAACTCCAGAGATGACATGTTTGAATGGAACCTCTTGGTAAACAACCAACTTGCCTCTGTTGAAATCAGACCTATGGCAGAACAATATTCGTTCCAAATAAGATATTTGTCAATTTACCGTAGAAAAGTTTGTTTTAAAAAATTGGGCAAGGATCATTCCGATCATGGAGGAGTAAAATTAGTTGTACTCGAGATTGGTTTTGGAAATATTTAAAGCATTTTATCGGTAATTTTAGGCGGATGAAATAGATTTAAAAGTGAACGATCAAATAAAATACTATTACCATATACCCAATTTCTCCATTGTCTGAAGATCACAGTCCTCGGCATTTGCAGGCCGAAAAGATGGATAAATTCAGTTGACATTTATTTTAGTTAACATTTGCATTAATTTAATATAAAGCGCAGACTATTTCCAATTTCATAAAAAACATGTATGAAGATCATGATAGATAAAGCGTAAAAACAATACAAAATCCATTCTAGTAATTAAAGTCTGTATCTGCAGATTATAATACTGGTGAGAGTTTTCTTGAAAATCAAGACAAGAATTCTTAAACTTCGTTAAAGCTGCGCAACTCATATATTTTAAAAGAACGACAAGTTTGTGGAAATGGAGTCTCGGCCTTAAGTGAAAGAAAATCTATTTCATCCCACTACGCAGTTATTTACTTTGCTTGTAACATCATGTTTTTAGTTCAATGATCTCTTTTCTTCTTCTTAATACCTCCTCTCTTCCCTGTGCCTTCTATTCTGACGATATTCATGTCTCCTATTAGGGATTCTTGTGTTTTCATCAAGTCCGAAGAATGTACGTTATTCCAAACAAATCCCAGTTTTCCAAGCAATCATGCTTTGCTGTTCAATCTCCGGAGAATATAAAGTTTTAAGGCAGTTTTGGTGACTCTATTTCATCGGTCTGGTCAGGGACACTTTTAGATACACCTTCAATGGCCCTTTACGTTCGGTATTTTTTAATTTCATCCTGCTCTCGGAAAGTTCTGGCAGTTCAAAAATGTGAAGCTACTTCAGCGCTTGAGGACTTCTCTCAAAATTCCACACTAAAATTCAACATTCAGCGAGATTGTAAACTCTTCAAATAAGAACCGCGTAATAAATTTTCGTTGGAACGGTATAACATTAAGTTTTGTTTGTACTTTTAACAGTCAATATTTTTGTACTTGACAAACCTTCGATTAAAAAAAACCAAAATCCGATGAAACGTGTAGTATGCACGATGGACCACTAGACAAGGTACGGATTTAAGCAATCTGATACATGTTTCTTAACCAGAATTTCACGTAGAACACGATTCGCACAACGAAAATTACTGAAACCAACTCCTAACGAAGATATTAATGTTTTTATTTCACATTAGTTACGAGGAATTTGAACTGCCCGCTCACAAGAAACTCAAAGCTCTACGTGAGTCAAATCGTGTACTACAACGATTTCAGGAAGCTTCTCAATCGAGCAATGTTCATTTCCCACCATGTGTTGTTCAAACCATAAGCAATTTGCTATAGCTCAGCCCAAGCGTCAAGATTGAGGTTGCCAGATTTTTATATCCCAAAGACTGTCATGATAATGTTCAGCGCGCGATATATATCACGTAGATCATTGAGTTTTAATCAGCGGGTGGTTTGAATTCACGCATCAGGAATCATTAAAAATCATTGTAAGGAGTTGATTTCGGTAATTTTTGTTGTGCGCATCGTGTTTTACGTGAAATTTTGTTCAAAAAGTATGTATCAGAATGCTTAAATTCGTACCTTGTCTAGTGGTCCATTGGACTCCATTTTGCCATGGAAAACTACTATTTTTTACTCATTTTAGAACAACGTGCGTGCCATTAGAATCCCTGTACGGATACGTGTTTTTATACATGAACCATAAATAGTGGTCCATTATTTAAAAATGTAGCCAATTCGATCTCTAGGCGTCACGTTGATGATAACGCCTACGTGATACAACTATTCGTGCTTTATGGATATGCATGTTGCATATACGATAAATTGAAGGCGTTGTGAGGCTCGATATGATGCCAGGCTATCACAGAGTGTTCCGTGATGCGTTGTAAGTGGCGAAATATTGAAGGAGCTTTTGTAAGTGAGCCAGAGAATGTTGTCCCCTATGGCAAAGTGAGGTCTATTTTTTTCGCAGCAAGGTAACGGAAAAATAAACGGATTCATGAAATCTTTTTAGTGCAGTGAACCCATGTCAAATGTACATCAAATATAAAATTTCATTATCGATGGTAGAATGACCATGAATACGATAGCTTGACCATTGTTTGAAAAATATCTAAGCGAAGTATCGGCAAATTGCATTGAGTCGAAAAAAAGTAATATTGCCATATTTTCCTCAAACAATAATTGGAATACTGGCTGATCCTGGAGGAAAATCCGATGGTGAAACTGCAGAAATGCTCATTTTGGTTTGCGGCGTCGCAGACTTTCGGTCATGCTTTATTTTCTACATGGAAAACTACTGTACGTCATTTTTTGAAAATTTCAGTAATTTTTCTTCTGTTCTTACAGAATATTCTGTGAAAACTCAAACCATGATATTGGTTTGGTCTCCTTTTCAAAACTAAAATACACTGGAAAAAAAACACATTGGATCTAGAGTCCAGACTCTTAAAAACATGGACAAGAAAAAATACTCTTGATTCAATCGGATTTTTGCTTAAATCAAAAACCAAGCCTCTTAATTTGAGCGGATTTCCTTTTAATTTAAGCTTAAATCTGATTAAATCAGGAGTATTTGTTCTTGTCAATGTTTTCAAGAGTCTGGACTCTAGATCCAATGTATTTTTTTTCCAGTGTAGTAGCGGTGATTTTGGAACACCGCGACCGAGATACGCATTTTTGCGGTTTCACCGTCGATCTGTTTTGCTTTGCTGTCAAAGTTGTTTATGAGACAGTTTTAGAATCCTTACTTGACTTTAGTGTAGGTAGAATTGGCCCATCCCCATTCTGTGATATTGGGCAGGGTGACTGAGAGGGAGTAAAGACCGGCGTAGCTGGTGTCACCGTGGAATGGCGCCGCGTGCTCCGCGTACTTGATCGGCTCCAGGATTGGGATGTTCAACGAGGGATCACCTGCAACGCAAAATGAGGTTAGGTTTGATGAGTCAAAATAAGTTCATAGGATTCTCAAGACGATTAGATGGTCATTTTATTAATTGGACTAAATTTGGTTTACATCGTGTAATTAGGAACTGATATTTCTGGCTCATTTTAAAAACAAAGTACGTGCCATTAATTTCCTTGTGCAGATGTGTGCTTTATGGATGAACGGAAAACGGTATTATCGCAAAATACAGCGCATTGCGCAATAAGGTACTTACTACTATTTTTTTTCCAACGATGAAGATACATATTTGCATAGGGTGACTAATTGCACGCATGTTGTTTTTGATATACACAAGAATTCGTATAGTTCGTTCTGATAAAATGTATTACAATTGACAATTATAGTAAATTATGAGGAAATATCCGACTTTTGACTATCTAGTAGACCACCTAAATTTTGCAATCTGGGAAATACGGTATAAGGATTTTCCTCGTTTTCAAAATTAAATTCTATAAAAAATTTAGAATGGTGAGAAAAATCGTGAGTAGGAATCCATGACATCCATAGAACTTTGAAACCTATGTTATTGGAAGAACGCATACTTGTAATAACGTACCATATTGCAAGCACGGCCTCGCTTTGTTCAAAGCAAACAGCAGGCAGTCGTCAAATTTTGGTGAGTCTCTACGGCAATTTCCGAAGAATTCTCCTGAGAACAGAAAAAAATAAAACTGTGAAATTAACCTCGTCTGATAATGGGTACTAGCAGAAACTGAAACAACACTGAATAATTGAAAAAGAGTTCCTTTTTAAATTTATTTGTTGTTTTCTTTGGATGAAAAAACTATGTTTTTTAACTTAAAACAAACAGCTTACATTCTCTCTTGCATCAAATGAAGGAATGCAAGCTTAAGTTCTGGAAAAAATAGACTTTATGAGCTTCTACATGTGAGTACATCAAGAGTTGAGAAAATAATTTCATTAGTTTAATTCCTCTTTGGGTTAAGGAGATAAAAAACTCCTGCCATTTATGACGTATGCAACTTTACTTGCATGCTTGTCGTGAAAACAGAAGTGGCAGCAGCTGGCGTTGTTATGGATGAATCTATAGTGGTGTAAGTGTACAAACAAATTATCCATTTACCCCTCCTATTGTTTAGCAAATATTTCTCATCTTACAGCAATCAATTATCAAAGGAATACAACATCGTTGATGAAGTGAACATTTCATGTTAAATTTATAGTCTGAAAACGCATAATATATTTATTATAAATTTTCAACAATTTGTATATTGACAGAGAAGCGCGATTTTGCATCTTATTATATATTCTGCTCTTTCCAAATCGAAATTCACCATTCACCGGAATAGGTATACACAATGCTCTGAATGTGTTGATATCTTCGATGGCAACCCTGGAACTACACCCCACTTAGGTGAACTGCGGGGGTGCAGAGAGGAGCAAAGAGAATGAAATGTGCATGAAGGATCGAAGTGGTTGTCAGGTTTTCCCAGACGCTGAGCAGGATTTCATAAATTCGTACGCATATTTCCAAGTCGGCAATTACTAGAGTGGCATCTCTCTCGTTTTTAGGTTCGCCCGCAATTAGAGTGATATGCGATGGATTCAAGCGTTTGCCAGGTGGTGGTTCAATTTAAACCGACCCGCGACATTTGCTTGGAAATGCGTGCGTTCACGTCCAATCCACTGTGCTCATAGGAAGGACACCGTATGATATTCCAAATGCTGTCAATTTTTTTCAATTAACGACTTTTTTTTGGAGAACTTGTCGCATTTATCTTCCAACTTTTCAAAATTTGGTTTTTTGTTATTTAATCTAAAATATCTGAAAATTTCTAGGAAAATGAAAAAATGTGAATTTCCTCAAAAACAAAATACTTTATTTGGAAAGGTATTCGGAACACATTTGAAAGTTCATACAGCGTTTCTCCTTTACGCGTCAAAAATGATGAGCTCAAAATGGGCTGAAGAGTGTTACCGCGATTGGCAAATTATTGCAATTATTTTATTGAGCAATGGAAAATTTTTAGGAGCAAATTTTGCGAAATAGTAGAATTCTTAAACTTTCTGAGCCGAGTCATGTGTAAAACCCATCATTACAAACTGCAAAACAAGGTAGGAAAAGAAAATATCCCATGAGTGCATAGCTCCTTATTAAATTTAAATATTGTGAACGAATTGAATGTTTCAAAATTCAATTCATAGGTATTTGTCGAATAAAACCTTTCACTCTCCAATATCTGCGTCTACTCATTTCAGACCAACTTTAGAATTTTCTTTTGTGCTAAATTTTTCCCAACAGGTCACAAGTTATCGGTCTAACGCTGTATAGGTAGAAAATCAATACACTCTCACAAATTGTTAATTTTTCAAATGAATTTTATTGTTTCCAATTCCACGGAGTTCAGTCATACCAATATAATAAATTATGTCATGGTTTCCTTTTCCCTTCTTTTTTTCTCTTCAAAATACTGAGCTACAGTGTGTACTCACAACCAGAAAATAATAAAACCAAAATCGTATCCCTAAATAAATCAGTTGAATGAAGCGTGGTTATAGACTTTCGAGTTTGGGGAGGATTATCTCCTCAGAATCCATCAAATCTGTCCTCGTCTAGTTTTATCATAATTTATTATTATAATGTTCGTATATAATTTTATTCTTGATCATCACACCATCGGAATGTGATACTAAACAATTAACTAACCTAGTAAGGATCTATTCAATCTGGTTTGATCTTGGAAAACCCCGGATGATTTCGACACGTAATAAAATACAAAGACTTACAAAGGACCTGAGTATGGCACGGGCCTTTGCCTGTCTCAATAAAAACCCCACGCTAGGTTCAAGCTAATAAATATGCGAGGATGTCTGTGCAAGCTGGCAATTCTATGTTTGAAATCATCCATTGGTCAAGTCTCCCTGCACTTTTCCTCCCGATGACAAATGTACAGGGAAAACATATGCCGGGATTTCAGAGGACTAGTGACGGCTCCCGAAGATTTATTAAACTGTTGTTTCAGCACGTCAAAATTTCAGACAGGGGACTTCTTGCTCGCGGTGCACCCTCAGGCGTATCTGTAATTACTATTTGAAGGATTTTAACACAAAGGAAAAACCAGGTGGATTTGTTTCCTCCGGTTTTGGAAATAACGCCTATCTAGCTCATCAGCAAGGCTGAATTATGGCTATAATTTTAACCTGAAACTTAAGTTGTTCAGTACTAAACTCAAGAGGAAAAATTGCTCTATTCTTGTGTCTGCATTCTCGTATGATTTAAGGTGTGTTCATGAGTTTAAGCTGGGATTGAGGATCTGTCCATCCTTTGCCGGCACTAGGGTTATTTTTACGGCCCTTTTATGCAAAAAGGAAAATAGTTGTGGTTGATAAAAGAGGGCTTAAATTGTCGTTTTAAGGAGATAAGATTTAATTATATAAAAAATAAATTTCAGCAGTCTAATGTCGGTTTTATTTTACCTCGCTTTCTGACGATTAAATTGGCCCTAATCCCACCTCAAAAATGGCTACCCTCAGGGAAGTATGTTTTAAGAGTTGTAATTTTATAATAGTATTACTTAGTGAAAGAAAAAAAACTGCAGAACCGTGCGATGTAAAACTCTACTTCCTATTTTTGGCGAATTTAAATTTATACGTGTAAAGGAATTTAAGGATTATTTACGGGTTAAAAAACAAGCTGGTAGAATATTACTTGATCCTTATATAAATCGAAGGAGAAGTCAAAGCTGGGAAAATAAAAAATCAGAGTTACACTGAGTTTTCATTAAGCGTAACTTACTGAAAATTTCAAATGAAAGTGAACTTTGTAACTGTTTTTCAATAAAGGACCGTCTGAGCTAACCCCCCCCCCGCCCTTTTTTTAGTCTTTCAGTGAAATTTACAAGAGCTCGTGGGAGCTTTTTTTCTAATTATTGGTTTTATTCTGCCTTTGAATTCCCTTCAGAATATTGTGGACTCAGCACTATTCTGCTATCCTATTACTAACAGTCTCTTGGGAACGTACCTATTTTAAAGTTTTTTTTTTCCAAACGTCAAACGTAAAAAACGTTTCACCTATATAAACTCAAACATTTTTTTTAGTAGAAATATAACCAGGCATTTTGTAACGATGTGAACTGAGTATGCGTGTTTCAACTACACTGCTGTGCTGAGGGAAAACGCCAATCAGAAGGTCGAGAGTTGCCAAATTCCCTTCGTTAAAATGTTTATTTTTGAGAAAAGTAATTAACACTTTTCCTTGAATTTTTCAGGATCTTACGGTAAACCTGCGAATCCTGGTGAAAATTGGCGATAAGAGCTGCGTTTCAAAATACCAACGGAATTCTTATAGCCGGCTAAAGAAGGCTACAGAAAATCATATAGCTGGCTGTAGAATGCGGAGAAAATCATACGGCCGGGCTATACGAAGCGATAAAAAATTATGCAGCCGGGCTATAGTTCCTATCGCCGGGCTTTACACTTTATCGCCTGGCTGTTGCTTTTTCGCCATCGATTATAAAAGCCTATAAGACATTGTGTAGAAATTCGTGTGCTTTGGAAATCATGAAGTTTGGTACGGAACCACCTTAATTTTTACAAAACACACATTATATTTTCCTTTAATACGTATTTTTTTTCATCAATTAAAATGAGAATAATCCATACAGGTTGTGCAAACATTTCAAAATCATGAGTTGAATAACGCTGACTCCGCCAGATTAAATATTAGAGCCTAACCTAAAGCGGAGCGGCGACGCACTGGCGCCTACAAACCCAACAGGGATACTTCACACATTACGCAACGCGTGAAGTATCCCTGTTAGGTTTGTAGGCGCTAATGCGTGTTTCGCGCTGGCTGCCCGCCTGCCACGGCGCTTGAAGTAACTATTTCACACCAGAGGTATTGCACAGTATCATACGAAACTGAAGGCGCTCTAATATATTAGTAATGGCAGGCATCCATCAAAAGTACGGAGCTTTCCTCGCAAAATAAATCAAGATACTACGGCCCAAAAAGAGAGCAGTATTCCAAAAACTCACTAAGTCCTAGCATCCGTAATTAGTAACGTTTGGCATACACTTTATCGCCTGGCTGTTGCTTAATCGCCATCGGCTATAAAAGGCTATAAGAAATTGTGTAGCCGGCTATAGAAGCAATTGGAAATCTTACAGCCGGCTGTAGGTCTATGGTATTTTGGAACTCAGATTTTACTGCCAATTTTTACCAGGAAACCAAATTATGTAGAAAAATTGAAGAAAAATATTCATACATTTTCCAGGAAATTTGTATTTTATCAAAGGAAATTTGGCAACGCCTGAAGGTTCATATGGCGTTTTTCGTTAGCACGGCAGTAAAGTCCACTTCTGTGTTTTACGTTCCTAATTCCTTTTACACTTAGAGTGGCGCCATGAGAAATCTATGTCTGATTGGCTCTCCTTTTAGGCTTCATTGATGTCACTAACGGACAGATAGATAAATCTTTTACTGCGGTTGGAAAAAGTATAATGTGGAATGGAGCACAGAAATAAGGGAACGAACGGAATGAGAGAGAAATCGTAGGAAGGAATCCGGCAATGAGTCGATTACGAAAAATGTAACCAACTGCATCAATCTCTTGCCCGTTTGTGACATTCAGAACCCGAGATGATGTAGGTAACTCTGTATATGAAGGGACTCTATTGGGGATGCGCTCTATTACCAAAAAAATTGATTTTGGTAAAAAAAATCGCCTTTGATTAAATCGATTTAGGTGTAAATTCAATTTTCCTGAATGACGATTCGTGAAGTATCGATTTCTTCCCCGTATCCACAAACTCTTCTAGAGATATACATTTAACGACTTCAAATAATCCAAATTATGAATAATCAAGAAAATAGCCCAAACATCGCGAGAAACGCAAAATTTCATCAATTCGTTAACTTAATCTAAAAACGCTTAATACTTTGTAGTTGTGTTATTTAATAAAAGTTTAAAAAAAATCAATTCGGGGAGAAAATGGTTTCAGCCGACAAATCAGGGTTGAAAACTTAACTCGACTCTCCAGATTTAAAATCGATTTTTTGGTCGAATCGATGAAAAATTCGCATCCCTAGACCCTATATGTGCCCGACGCAATGTGTTGTAATTTTAAAACTATTACACTTAACGAGAAAAACATCATCTCATATTGATCCATCCGGTGTGGATGAACGAAGAACGAGCCTCGATTAAATGGGCGTATTTCTGCCAAAAGGAACTATGCGCATTATGACGTGAGCCCTGTCATGCATGCATTCGTATGGGTCTCAGGGCTAATGTCTTAATGCATATAGTTCCGTTTGGCAGAAATATGTCCAAATAGAGGGCGCCTCCATCGCTTTAAAGCCCGAGGCGTGTTGATATTGAAACAAGTTCAAGTCCAACTCCAGCTCCTGTATGTTAATGCGCTTCGATGATACGCTTTGTCTGAGGTCAGTTGGGACTGTGCTCGCTCGCCCGCCACTCACATGTCCAACTTGAGCTCTTTTCCTCGTCAATTAGCGACGTCTCGCGATATTGGCCTGACTATCAAAGGGATTACCGCGCCGCACTATGGTCCGAATAGCCGGTTTAAGCGGCAATAAATCGAAAAAGTGAAGTTTGGAAAAAGTTAGATTTTAAGAGGTAGATCGATAGTACATACTGTAGAGAAGACTCCTGTAAAATTTCACTTCGATTAAAGCACTAATAAAGATGTGACAAGCCTGGGAAGTGCGGTGCGCGGAGCACTTTATGAGTGCGATTCCAGTTACCGAGCGGCAGTGCTGTGTTTAAGGGCTTGTTTTCGTCGTTTCACCGTACCTGAAAGTGTTTGGGCACTTGATTCACAAAGTACAAGATAAGTTTAAGATGTTTCATGCTGAAACTGTTCTTTTTCATCATATCTAATGTTCTAGATTAACCCTTAGACATAGTCACTTTTTTCAATAAAATCGCAAAAGTAGGACCCAAAAAATATCTTTTGCACCTCTGAGCACCTCGTAATTTTACTCGGAAGTTATTGTCATGACTCTATACTACCTTTTAGTCTGAGTGGCAGAACCATAGTCCACCATAGCCTCAAGTTATTTCTCATGAAAAATGACGTTTTCGCGTTTCTTATCACTTACTGCAATTAGCTATCGTATGCCATTGACGATGACTTTTATCATGTTCCATTGTCATATTCTAGCAAATCGAATGCATTAGAGCCTAAATATGCCCAGGCAGAATAATACGAGTTGATGGGGTTGATCGGGACCAATTGAAACTTTGTGCTCAAGAACAGCAAAGAATCGCCTCGGGAGGCTACTTTGAGGCCCCGTAAAAGTTTTTTTTTTGACGTTTTAAGTGTTTCAAACATATAATCTATTAGTGTAGATATATGTTAGCATAAGTTTAGCTTGGCAGACGAAAACAAGTCTAAACGGTTGATCGGTGGGACTTGAAAGTAAGGCTCCCGAGCAATGAAATTGTCTTAGGAAGTCACTTTGAGGTCCCGTAAACGTTTTTTTTTTACGTTTACCCATGTTTCAAACAAATAATCTATCAAAATGAATATATTTAAGCTTAAGTTTCGCTTGGCAGAACGAAAACAAGTTCAAACGGCTGATCGGTGGGACTTGAAAGTAGGCCTCTGGAGCCATGAAACGTAGAAGTATTATCCTGAGCTGTCTTTTTCAAGTTCCCTTGATAGTAGTGTTTGACGAGGCTCTACTTTTAGCTTCTTATAGTCCATCCAATGTAAAATTAATTTTTAAACTTATAAAAAAAAAAAAAAAAAAATTCTACTGAGAATCGAACCCGGGACATCAAGAAGATAAGTGAGATGCGATGCCAACTGCTCCAGCGCTTCAACTTGGATTACCAGCCTCAATTTAAGGCTTCTGAACAAATTATTACCACAGTTATTTAAAGTATAAAAATGTTAAAAATGGATTTCTCCTGAAGAATATTAGCATTTTTGCACTCAGCGACCCTAAAAACCCCTGAAAACTCATGTTGCGAGGTTTAAACATACGTATCTGATTTAATGCCGCTTAAACCGGCTATTCGGACCATAGTGCGCCGTCGCACGTGAGGAGCCCGGAAAATCGCACGCGCGCTTACCGTTTTATCAAGAGCCTGGAATCGGAACTTTGCAACAAAGTAGAAAGAGATCACGGAATAAAAAAACCCCGACTTGCTACCTCTTTAGGGCTTAATGAGATCGGATGACGGAATTGTTTTACTGCACTGGAAAAAAACACATTGTATCTAGAGAGTTTAAAACATCGACAAGAAAAAATCCTCTTGATTCAATCAGATTTAAGCTTAAATCAAGAACCCAGCCTCTTAGTTTGAGCTAATTTCCTTTTGATTTAAGCTTAAATCTGATTGAATCAAGAGTCCTTTCTCTTGTCAATGTTTTCAAGAGTCTGGACTCTAGATCCAATGTGTTTTTTTTCCCCCAGTGTGCCGTTGTAAGGGAACACGCCAGTGGCGAGGCGTGAAAGATCGATTATCGATATTACTCCATTTGAAACTATGGTAAAGAATCGATTATTAAGGCTTCCGTTGCGAACACCCTGTAAATCGATCCTTTTTCATAGTTTTAAATGACGAATCAATCGATGTATCGCAAAGCACGCCACGGCACTGGAAAACGCCGTATGAACATTCAAGAGTTGCCTTTCCTTCGATAAACAGTTTATTTTTGAGGAGAGCTATGGATCTTTTTCCTTGAAATTTTTAGGAAGTCTAGGGAAAATTGTAAACAGAATTATCTGAAAAATTGGAGAGGAAATATTTTCAAATTTTCCTGAAAATTAGTGATTTATGAAAGAAAATTTTGCAACGCCTGAAGGTTATATGCCGTTTTTCCTTAATTCGGCAGTTAAGGAATGGTTATCACCTTCGAAAAAGCGACGGGGACGTCCCATGAGGGGATAGCGGCAGGGCATTGACGAAGAGATGTTGCGTTATCAGTTGCCCGATAATATCTGGGAAGATAGACATGTGGCGTGTGAGTGTCGCAGAACGCCAGAGTGCGTTGTACGAGCTACTTTCATGTATTTCTAGCAAAATAGTGAACACTCAGCTCAAAAAAACAGTTGCAACCCCGGGTGCACACCCACACGTGACTCTGCTAAATTGCCACCAACTTGTAACTTGAATATCACTCCGCAACATTGTGAGGGTAATCAATGGCAAAGTCTCCTCAATTTTTCACACGTACAACGCAACTATCCGTAGAACACGACTAGTTGCACCAAAGCGCGCGCTGAATTAGCGCTACACCACATCGGGCTCCAAAACGCCTTCAATTTTTCGTACATGCAACACGCATATCCATTAAGCACGAATAGATGCTTGTTTGAAGGCGTTATCATTAACGTGCCGCTAGAGATCGAATCAACTGCGTTTTTAAATATGAAACCACTATTTTTGACTCATGTACAAAAGCACTCATCTGCACAGGAAAACCATGACACATATATTGGCACTAAAATTAGCAAGATACAGTGGTCATTTATTGCAAAATGCAGTTAAATGAAAATTTTAACTACTTATTTCAACGCAAGGGGTGAGGCAGTCTGAGGGAAATGGCAGCTTTGGATAAATGACAATATAACTCTCCTTCTTGCCCCATGATGCTTGAAGAATCGAGTGAAAAGCAAGATACTCGGAAAGTTTACAGGACAAATTTATTCAGAAAACAATTATGAGCGCTTTTTATATAAGTCATCAGACAATAAAGCATGGAAACAACTTTTCTTCGCCAAAAAATGTGGATTTAATAAGAGAGCAATACTTTCATATGATCCTCGATATTTCTAAACATTGCGATGATGAGAATTATCTTTCTACTGTAATAAGCGATATGGTGCTACAGTGCGTGTTCTGATTTCCATCATCGGTGTGAAATGGGCTATTCTTCACAAAGAAAAGTACTCTCATGGGAGCTAAACATTTTTTTTGCGTTCATCTTCAGATTTAAATCTTCGGTGCGTACGACCACCGCGGAAAACCGATACAGGGAAAACCCTTGTAATCTAAAATTGAGTGTAATTTTCGAATATCAGCAGGAGTAACGGACCAGTTAATGGCCTCTATTAGAAAATACTTTTATCAGAGGGAAATTGTCATTTTATTTTTCAGCATCAATTTACTAGTGCTTAATGAAGGTAATCTATCTTTAATAACAGCTGGCGAAATCTTCGAGTCATGCTTGATTTCATATAATTACGCGCTATTCATGAGCCTATCATCATTGGAGTTTTCATTGATAAAATAATTTAGAGTACATCCCACAAGAACAGTTTTAAATGCTCATTTACCTCAAGAGTTGGTAGAGCGATTCTTCTGAATGTATCTAACATTTTATGATGAGGAAGGATTCTGCGGCCTGAAAGTCCGCCTATTCTAAAACTGTTTAATAGTTTAATTGTGTTGCTTTCAATATGTGGATATTGTGCGCATTAATTTTGATTCATTTACTTGAATTGTGAGTCATCATTCGAATTTATGGTTTTATTTATGGCATACTAGTTTCTTCCTCAGAGTTATATTTTACAAATGGCTCCATAAAATAAAACTATCTCTACATGTTGTAAAAAGGAAAATTGTGGAAGTCAAATCGGAAATTCTTCGCATAAATACGAGAACAAAGCATGAATGTTGTTAATTTTTCTGACCCACAATTCTCATACGACTTAAGAACGAGTCAAAGTTATAAAGTGTTATCTTCTGACCTCGCCTGATGATATATTTATTTTTTTTAAGATATGAGTTGTAATTTGCAAGTTTTATTTTTAAATTTACATTTAAGAATTAATGGCCATAATTTCCCAAAATATGCACCTGACAGAACTGATAATGTGTTCTCTTATCAAACATAATTTTCTGTCCTCGTCTAAATACATGAAATCCTCTTTCAAAGTCCTCTTTTGCACTCTGCGATGCTTGCAGCTACATTCCCATCAGTGGCGTAGCGCGCTTTGCGATATATCGATTGATCTGTCATTTAAACCTATGAAAAAGGATCGAATAACAGAGTGTTCGCAACGAACACCTTAATAATCGATTCTTTACCATAGCTTCAAATGAGGAAACATCGATAATTGATCATTCACGCTTCGCCACTGATTCCCACATTCCACGACAGTCCTTCAAGGAATTTACGCTCCATTATTTTCTTGTAAAACCCTCTGTCGTCATCTTAAAACTGGGCGCTACCTGCTCTTAGAAGAGTCCCGATCAAACATGTTTTTTGGCAGTCTATCTACCTCCCCTTTCTTCATACTAATTCTATAGACTATCAGAGCCTTTTAGATACCAAAATCACTGGTCCTGATTCAATTATTACTGCGCTGGGAATTTGTTAACTGCGTATAAATGAAAATATGACCCATCTGCAACGATTCTCAATCAGCTGAGAGGTTGAGGATGGAAAGAAAGGACAAAAGACCATCGAATTATGATAATAAATTGCCAAGGTCTTCCGAAATGCGGGGCTGATCAATTATGATGTCGCTTGATTATGAATGAATCTCTTCCCGGATTCGAAAATTTTAACTCAACACGTGCCGTGATTTGAACATCCATTACTTCCTGAATGGAACAAAATTTCAGGAATAAAAATTCGTCCTTTGAGGGACCATAACAAGTACCCTGATTCATGACATCATGTTTAAATTACGCCTTGAAATTTTCACAGAATGTGCTTCACATAGAGAAATGAAATGAAATCACCGGAGTTTTCAAGGAACGGCGATCCATAGTTTTCGACGTAGAAAATAAAATACGAGAGGAAGTTTGCAACGCCGCAAACCGAGATACGAGCATTTCTGCAGTTTCACCATCGATATGTTGTTACTAAAATTGGCAGAATGATGGTTCCTTTTTACGAAAAGTGGTTCTTTGAATTTGGAATGATCTACATATCTTTTTCATTTTGTGTGACATTATTAACAACCATGGAAAAATATTAAACGTAACACCGAGAGACCGTATGGACGACTTAATTTCCCATTCTTAACTCAAATGTCAACATCATTGTCCTGAGGGCAAAAAGGACAATGTCCTCATCAACCATTCGGTTTCCATACTTGATTTAGTGTATTAATTGTAAGACGCGTTTTTCGTGTATAGAACCCGTAACGGAACTTAATTTGCGACTGGATTAGAGGCTACATCTTAGTCAAAATCCGTAGGACTTCATTCAAATTCCGATTCTATGCGCCGAGTTTCGCCGATTATGCAACTTAGTAGAGCTTCTTGGTGGCTAAAAATCTACTCACCGGTCGAATTAATTCTAATTTTCGCAGTTATATTCTCATCCTTTATTTGCGTAACAGTTTGTGTAACTGAGCTTAGTTATTTTGGAAAAGTTATTCCGAAAATCTAGCGAAAACTTTCCTAGTAATCTGAAAACTAGTCATGCTCCTCTCTGTTTGGAACTTGAAAAACTCGCGAATTATTGATTCATACAACCCGCTCACATGAGTGAAGTGTTTTAAGTTGTTCCTTCTTTTTTTTATTCATTTATTTAGAGCCGGGCAAGATCGGATCGAATCTGGAAGTTTTGCAAGGGAGAGCAAACCTGGCTAATTTCAGAGACCTCGTAGCTGTCGTTGATTTTTTTTTATTTTTACTGATTTTTTGCATCTGAAAAGAAAACCACAAGATATTTGCGATGATTTGAAAGGGCCAGTCCCCCCTATCCTAAATTTATGAAAATACGACCAGACGTTCTGAAAGGCTGCAATAGAGATACACGTTTCCAGCACAGCTATCAACGCGGTCACTTTAATCTAGCAGCGCACAAAGTATTATTAGGTTGATCAACCGGACAGTTGAATTTTTTCCCCTTTATACAATTCTTCAATCCAATATTTAAGGTGATTTGACGGTTGCTATATTTTTTGTCAGAGCGACGTGCGATATATCGCATCAATTTGTTCCATAATTTCAGCTACTTGTCATTTTTTTCGAATTTTGAGATCGCACTTCCGTTGTCATGAGACTAAAGAATTCATGTACCAAATTTGACAAAGAATTTCAACGTATTGACGGCAGGGTTTTTTTTAGAGGAAAAATATCACATTTGAGTGCAGTTTCGATATCAGTATCGAATGCGATATTTTTCCTCTAAAAAAGCCCTGCCCTTAATACGATGAAATTCTTTGTCAACTGGCACATGCATTCTTTAGTCTCATGACAACCGAAGTGCGATCTTAAATTCGGAAAAAATGACAAGTAGCTGAAATTATGAAACAAATTGATGCGATATACCGCACATTGCTCTGACACAAAAAATGGCAACCGTCGAATCACCTTAACCAAAAAATTACCGAAAACACCCGCTCATTTCGCTCATCAGCATTGAGCTTATAAAGTGAAATAAATCCAAAGACATAAAGACGGAGCGCTCGTATCTAAAAGCACGGGGAAAAAGTGAAGCTAGGTTCGGCGCTGCGCGCTTGTGTGAGTGTGTAAATGAGCGCGGGAATCCATGGCGGCAAACGGAAATTTGATTTGAACTTGTCCTCTTGATTTTTGCACATTTCTTCTTTGAAACGTATTTTAAATTCCTAAAACGAATATACTAAGAAAGTTCGGTCTGCGTCCTAATATAATACACCTACTTTTGCTCGGTAACAGGCAGTAATCTCAGATAAAGTTAGTTTTTCTTCTGCTCATGGTGGTTCTGCAGGTTCAAACAGGCCGTTACAGCTCTAGATCAACGTTACTCCCAAATGAAATTAATCGGTCGACGACGGACTGAAACTAACCTAAAGTTAAAAAAATATGAGTGTGTACCTGAATTTGGGCAAAAATCAACCTAAAATACTTTGTTTCCGCAATTTTATTTATTAGTTCCCGCCCTACATTTGAATTCAAACTTGTCCCGATTTCGCCGCCAATCCTCTAGCCAATAGTAGAGGTGATTGAAAAGAAGCTCTAGAAGCTTCATTTTTTGCTTTTAGTGCTCCGTCTTTATGTCTTTGAATAAATCACACATGCGGCCCCATCATCACGCACAACATAATCATGGATGCTGGTCTGTGTATTTCCACGAAAGCGCACTATTATACACCGTTAAGCGTCAACCATCGTGACGCAACTCAAAAGGAGTGTTGCATGCTACTCTGAATTTGTTTACTTACGATTGATTGAACCTTTCATTACCCAGTCAGTCTTTTCCACTCAATGCCTCCTTCCGTATTTTCTTCTCTCATTTTTCTAGTGATATCCTCGTCTTATTTTTCTCGTGATCATTATGGTATCCGTCAAATTCTTCACGCGTCTACATATCTTACAAATGTCATATTAATTACCGTGATGTACAGGTTTTGCAAATATGACAGAGAATGAAGGACTGTTTAATTTGACGGAATAAACAAACGAGGCTGACTGATAATATTTGAGTTGAAAAAGGTACAAATGAGATCTCTTGTTCGTTAAATGATGCAAATCTAATAAAATAGGGAGTATTTTTAAAATATAATTTAAAAATATTACGACGCATCTTGAGATTGCTTTCATTTGAAATATTCTTAACAACTTTTTCAACAATTTTAAAGTATTATTTAAAATATTATTTGAATATGTTGTTAATTGCGCATAACGATGATAAAACAAGACAGGTGCGGCCTTATCGCAATACGTTTGATTAAATTACATTATATTGCCGAAGCTTTTCAACACGAGTGTCATCTTCAGGGCATTACATATGTATATAAAAACTAACAAATATGAAAAAATACTGTCGACAGGATTATTTTTGTAAATTATCTGAACCAATTGAAGTAATGATTTAAATATTTGTATGGATGCACTTATTGCACTCCTAAAACAACGTCAAAAATACGGTCGGAAAGTTTCCGAATATATCTTAAAAGACTGTCGCAATGATACTAACATGAAAATTTCTGAAAATAATCTTGGAAACATTTTTGCAAATTCTTGTGCTGTACGTTCTGACTATCATGACTTCAATATCTTAAAAATGTTGCGGACTTACTGGGAACCATCTAATATCCCAGTCCCAGTCCTTAAATTTTGTGCCTGTAGAAAATAACGTTAAGCCAGCATAGTTTAAAATTGATAAGTTACAAACAGGGGTCTGTCACGACTCACAATCTTAGAAAACATTAGCACAGAAAACTGAATCCTGACGCTCATGGAGGCACGCATGGATATTATATGCAGCATAGAGAAAAAAAAGGAGGTATTTGCATTTCGGGCATCTTGGAATTTTTTTGATGATTTGATGACGTAGGTCGGTACAGCGACGTTTATCCTGTCGATTTTCTTGGAAATGGTGTAATTTAAGGAAAAAAGTCTTCCTATAAAAAGTGCTCGAAATTATATAATGAGTTGATTTAAGTAAAAAAATCGAACATTATGGTCCGTTTTTCATATTTCGAATTCCGGAGTTCGCTGGCCAGGTTGTACCGACCTACGTCACAGGGTAAACAAACCTCAAGATGCAAACACCTGCTTTTTTTCTCTATGTATATGCAGCACTCCATCGTAAAAACCGAAAAGCGCACTAGGTATTAAGTGCGAAATCGATGCAAAAGACCAATTGGTTGGCGGGGGTACCTCCTATAGGTTTCATCAGAATGAATGAGATCCCTACAATTTTAATAACATACAAACATCGATGCGCAATTATTATGACACACATGACTCATCTCGTTCAAGCTGACGCCGTTTTTCGGAGCGAGTCACATGTCAGTGGCGGTAAAGGAGGAATAAATTTAATAAAAATTTCCACACAAAATCGGAAGATTTCCTTTATAGGACGGAAAATTAACGATTGTCGTAAATACTGACTTGCAATTAAGCGTAAATTAAGTCGGGTGATGCTCCTGTTTATGTAGTATTGACCCTGTTGTTCATTCTCCTCGCAAACGCTGCCAAATTTCTTTAAAAATGCGATTAAATAAAAAGGTTATGCTCGACAAAGTTTTAGGATGAAAATGAGAAGCTGTTCGGTGTAACATGCAAGTTCTTACGGTTGGAAAGCACTGAGACTGAAACAGAATGCCCATACTTTTTTTTTATAATTTTCCCATTACAACATGAAAATAACTCAGAACTGATCATTGCTCCTGCGTAATTTTTAAATAAATAAAGAGGCAACATGTTGCACCAAGAATATTTATTAAAAAATCATAAAATTTTAAAAATACACCAAACGATCCTTTCCCAAGACTGTAACGAACGAGTATGTTTTCAACTACTGGTGATGATTATCGGATTGAAAAAATCTTTTGGTATATGTTTCTATAATTTCGTCATATCGGTTAATTCATAGATACCTTTATTTTTCGGAATTTCAAAAGTTACGTTTACTTTTTATACATTATGGAGGAAACTAGAGTCCCTTTATACTAAGAGTTAAGACAACACCCCCTCATGGAGTCACAAACAGGAATAAAGATTACACAAATTGAACGTTTTTCGTAATCTTTGATCGGCTCATTCTCTAATTCCTTTCTCCGTTCCTTCTCTCATTCCGTTTATTCCTTGTCGAACCAGTATAAGTCCTCGGTCCATTCCAGATCATAATCTTTGCAATTGGTGAAAATGTATTCTTTATTACCGTTTGTGACACAGTGGAAGCCTGTAATACGGTAACCAATCAGAAATGGATTCACATTGTCTTAATTCTCAGTATAAAGGGCCTCTAAAGGAAACTCAACAAAATTATTGGATTCAATTTTCCACCAAAAAAAGAAACAAAACCCGGAAAGAAATTTAATCGAAAAATTTCCGAAATAAACGACGGTCGGTTTTCCCTCAATGAATTTTAAATAAAGTTGAAAGATTGCAAAGTCGTTGAAATATTTACATACCTTTATTATCATCATCTTTTTTGTCTAATAAATATGTCCAAAAAAATGACAACAATGCAATCCGTTTCTCATCACGGTCGTTAGACTGCGTAAAAAAAATCTATTCTTGTCTATTTTATGATGTGTTTATTAATTTTTGAACTTTTCCGCCGGCTCCCGTGTTTAATTCTCCAGGTAAATTTTGATATGCCATTTGGACGTATTTCTGCCAAACGGAACTACGTGCATTGAGACATGAGTCCTGAGACCCATAAGAATATATGCATAACAGGGCTCACGTCATAATGCACATAGTTCCGTTTGGCAGAAATACGTCGTTTTGACAGCACTGAACATATCTTCCTTGCTTCAGGAAAATTATAGCCCCGATCTCGACACGTGCTAAACGTTTACTCTCCGCCCCCTAACCCACAGCTCCAGCGATGACCACAAAACATCGAAAACCAGAACTTGTCACGATTTTCCTACGGTTCACCGCGGTCAATGGATGGAAATATCAATATTAATTTAAAGTGTCCTCCTTTTAGAACGTTCCAGATTTCCTGAGCGGGGGTAAACTTCCATCAAAATCGGGAAAATGTAATTATAACGTGTGAGGGAGAGGAAATTGACCTCGCAATAATTTATGTTCTCTCGGGTAGAATATTTCAAATTATTCAGGGACCGCTTATGCTTTCGGCGTAAAGTCACAATTAGAGGTGCCAGTCCTTTCTGAAGAATTCATTCTTCATCCCTGCAAAGGGGAAAATCTTAAGGGACAACTTGATCTCACATTATATGAATGAGTTTTTGAAGAGAAGAATTCTTTCGTTCTAGAAAATTTTAACCTAGGAGAGTTCCCACTACCCCACCACAAACAAACAAACACTATGCAAGACGTACTAATTATCGGTTAACCAACCTGCACGTGATTATTGCATCATGTTTGTCGTGTTGCTTGCTGCAAAAAGCCAGGCGCGCAGGATATGCGGACTTGGCAATGGTTTTCTGTTCACAAACTTAGGAAAACAAAGAAAACCGAAAACAGAGGCCGCAGGTACAACTGGACTACATTTTGCAATTTGGAACTATAAATTCTAGCCTGGTTTAAAAACAACGTTAGTGCCATTCGTTTCCCTATGCCCACAAGTGTTTTTCTAGAAGAACCAGAATTTATAGTTCTAAATTGCAAAATGCAGTCCAACTGTAAAGCGTGACTTAGATTTACGAATGAAGATTTCTGATGACACGTACCTTACCCGTCTACCCGGAGAAAAATCCCCGAATCAAATGATACATCTAAGTTTGCGGTTCAGATAACCGACTTTTATGGTCATCGCAACCGAAAATTGGTTCAGGTAATTGAATGATGTTTTGGCCGTGCCAGAACGTCTGACTCTGGTCCTCAACGATATAGCCGGAAGAATTTAAATGGAAATCTTTGGAAAGTTTTTTTCTATGTCTTTACTTTTTAATTACTTTACTATGTAATCGTACTTAATGTGGTTGAGTAATAATGTAATAATGTAATATGAGTCTTAATGAATTGTATGTAATGAGCAGTGTAAGTTTGATCTATTTTTATACTTTCGGATACTACGATCAATAAAAGTTAGCCATAAACATATAAACATGACGTGCATCCGGAGGAAAACATTGTTGACTAAATCGGATGAGTCTGTTCTGTTTTTATTTTTATTTTCTGGCAACAATTTAACTCGTGTATCTATCGCAGCTGGCTGGCACTTGCGCTATTTTCCGATGTACAAACACAACCCGTTTTATCGCTGTCGCATTAAACTAGGGCTCTCCATTCACAGTAAACAACGTACCCTTGCACTTGAACCAGCTCAGTCGTGCGTTATCATGTGTGTGCAGAAAATAACGCATTGCACTCCGTAAAATTGCGCAAGCCACTGTTGCATAATACGTCATCACTCAACCTGGCTTGCATTGAGATGAGAGGAAGATTTGTTTATGGCGCTATTGATTCGTTCCGAAGAATTTTCCCGGACGGTTCCGTTTTGGTGATTTCCGCGTGGTTTCTCTGTAGCCAGTGGCGAGGTGTGAATGATCGAATATCGATACTTCCCCATATGAAGCTGTGGTAAATAATCGATATTTAGATTAATCTGTTTATCGATCCTTTTACACAGGTTTAAGTGGCAGATCAATCGATAAAGCACGCGCTGCTGCTACGGATCTGCCGTACAGATCTGCCGTGCTACGGAAAAACGTCGTTCGAACATTCGCGAGTTGCCAAATTTCCTCCGGTAAAATGATCATTCTTGAGGGAAGTTACGAATGTTTTTCCTTGAAATTTGCAGGAACTTTAGGTAAAATTGCGAAAAAAATTCTTTGAAGAATTGGAAAGAAAATATTCATAAATTCACTGGGAAATTTGAATTTTATCTGAGAAAATTTGGCAACGCCTAAAGGTTCATCCGACATTTTTCCGTAGCGTCAGAGATGACCTATATCATCAGCTTGTACGACAGTAACTCTTGAGAGAATTCGGTCAACCAATCGTCGCTCTTATGATGTTAATCCGTATCCCTATTTCCAAGTGAGCCACAAAAAACATGGGTTTATACGAACAAAAGAGCTCACGTGAAAATAAAGATGCACTTGCTCGTCATCGGAGCGACAAAATAAGCGGATTATTTGCGAGGCTTGGTGATCAATTGGTAAAAGAAATAAATTATACTAGGGGCTTATGGGGCTGCTTTGCAGCCCCTTATTTTTCCTGTACACTTTTCACTTTCACATGTTTTTTTTTTTTATTTATATTCATTTAATTTTCTGTTTTGTTTTTGAATCAGGTCTAATTATTTTTTTGAGAGAATAAATATAACAAATGTTTTCAAAAATTGTAATTTTATTTAGTAAACTTTAAACTAAAATAAAAAATAAAATAAAATTTAAAAAATAATTCTAAAAATAAAATTTAGAGATGAGTAATAAAATAATAACAACACTATTAAACAGAACTATAAGTCTTATTATTTTCTCTGAACTGTTTATTTTTAAAATGTTTAAAAACAAAACGGAATAGACAAAGTCCAAATAGTAACTAACAGAAGAGGAAAGATTTAAATGCAGTATCCGGAATGCAGCTGCATTCCGGATGCGTTAAAAGGTGGGAAGGAGGGAGGGACGGACTGAGAAACTGAAAAAAGTACGTTACGTAACGGTAAATATTAAATAAACTTACCTATATATGGATCCTTGAACTTTAAAGCAATAAGGTACATCACCCGGAATATCAATTCGATTTGCAGAGAAAGAGGCAAAAGCAACAGCACTATTATAATTTCTGATATGCTTTATGAAATTTGGAGAATATAAAAATAATGATTTCAAATCGGTATTTGTCCGAATACTCGGTAAAGAAATTAAGCCATTTTGGCAGCAGTTATTAAAATGACCATTGGACATTTCACCCTGAAAATGGCGAGCATCACAATGATGACAAATTATATTCATTGAACCGACTGAAAATTTGGTAACAAAATTTTCATCAAAGTTCTGATCATCAATTTTATACTTCCGAAATGAAGAAATGAAACTTTGATTTTCTATACTAATAACAGAGTTAAGTTCTTGCTTCACTAAACGAACATGGGAAGAATTGTGGAAAACGCGACCACGTTTTGGAGGACGACCGCCTCGGTCATTCAAAATTTCACTCATAACAACTGTTTTTAAAATTAAAATTAGTAAAAATTATTATTATTTTAACAAAATCATAACTGAAAAGTTCAATTTTTAAATTAAAAAAAATAAATCAGAAGAAAAAAGATGAAATGAAAATGGAAATTAATAATAAACATATTTATACACATTGAAAAGAAACAGCGTGAAAAGTTCTGATCGGAAATGAGAAAAAAAACTTGGAGGTTATTGCCTTAATGAGGAAAAATTGGCAATAGGAAAAAGATAATAAAAGATGGAACCAATCATGAAAAACCGTAAAAAAAAAACGCGGGAAAAGAAAAATGTAAGTTGATGGCAGTTGAGTGTTGGAAGTAACCTCACTTAATGATGATTGTTGAACGAAAACAGCTGATAAAAAGACAGCAAACAGTAAAGTAAGATGCGTAGCAACAAAACTTTTCCGAAAAACAAAAAACAAAAAACCCCCACTTCCCCTCATCCAATTTATGAGTTTTTAGGGATTTAAAAATCGGGGACGAACCCCAGAAAATAATTTATAGTTTTCCCGAAGCATTGAGAACAACACCTTTCAAATGAACCAACGCCCCTCGCAATTAGTACAGTGGTTGATTCACAATTTCATTCTATTTTTCAAATTAAATATTAAGATATTCTTGCTAATAAAAGTATATAATAATATATATATATAATATATATGTGCTATATTATTTTTTTATCGTGCCGAATATCTGCCTCCGTATTATTACATGCACCCTAAATAAATCTGTAAATCCTAATCTTTTAGAGAGGCATTGAAGTTATTTAGATTCAATAAATTTCAAATGGGTGCTTTAGTCTAGTCTATTTTTGAGCAAAGAGAAAGGGGATTTTTTAACGTGTACAGCGTTTAGACGGTATAAGGGGGAAAACCTCCATTTAAAGGACCGAACTCCTGGGCGGATGGGAAATTTAAGTCTTCGATGCAAGCAATGAAAGTTTCCGGTCATGGACTCCAAACTGCGGTTCCGCTGATCAGAAATTTCGTTGAATTAGACAAGCTCCATTATGGTTACTAAACACTTTGGTAACCTGAACTGAGGTTTTGATCGTATTATCAAAAATTCAGTTACCTCGACAACGAACTTTAATGCTCTGCATTAACGAAAAACATTTTCTGCATTGAGAGTATAATCTTCCATGAAATAGGGGTTTCCCTGTTTTTACCTTACTTTTGAAAGATTTGAATGCCAAAGTAAGCTTCGGGCGAATTATTAAGGAAACTATCCGTAGAATCTTCATTTTTGAAACATGTACGAATTTGGCGGGGATTTTTCAAATTTTGGAATTAGATGAACAACTCGGAATTATCGGCTTGTAACGACGAGTGACGCTTTCATTGTTTAAAGACGAAACACTCAGGGTGCCTTCATTTTTTTGGTATGCAACACGGACATTCAGAGAACACGAATAGTTGCATCCATACGTTAGAATTAAAAAACCCACAGCATCTTCAATTATTTTCATTTTCAAAATGGACATACATGAGGTTCGAATAGTTGCATCCAGACGTTATAATCAACTTCGAGTCTTCCTCGCAGATTCACCAACTAAAAGTGGGCTCCTTGCTCTATTCCTATCTACACACTTAGCGAAGACCATCCATATCTATCGTTTAATTTATGTGCACATTAGTGTTACGAGCGTCTGTACGTGCGTTACATACATTCATCGATGTGAATGTTACACAGAAATAAAACGATGAATCAATTTAATCATTCATTCGATTGAAAAGAAAAATCACGTGGTTTTTCATCAGACAAAACGCCACGATTCTTCCAGATATAAGAGGAAACAAATCGTAGTGAAGCAAATTTCATCTTTCATTGAGTGCCTTTAAAATAATAGAGTAGGCTGTAAAGACATAACAAATTACATTATCTGTCCATTAAAAGTGTGCTAGAGCAAGCGAGAACGATGACGAGTCTTATCGTTGGTTCCTATAGTGACTTTAACGCTGGAGTAGAAATGTAGGGACCGGCTTATATCATATCTTTGATGTCACGTAGACAAGTCTTAGCGTTGGTTTCTATAGTGACTTTAACGCTGGAGTAGAAATGCAGGGACCGGTTTATATCATATCTTTGATGTCACGATATAGGTGAAATTTAGGTAAAATAAGGGTTTCCAGAGAGTTCAAATTTAAGAAAATCAGCAATTCAGCTAGCAGAGCCTTATGTACCCGTTTTTGCATTTCTACTCATCATAGTTCTCGCTATAGCATTACGGCAATATTTTAATGGATACATAAAATGATTTGATATGCCTTTGCAGCTTACTTCTTACTTTTAAATGCACATAATGATTCGGTTAATGAAAACAAATTTTAATTTTTCGATCCCTTGATAGCACCTGTTTTATTTTGTACCTAGATCATCAAACCTTTCGTTCAGTAAACATCTCAATAAAAATACATCATCCTTTATCGAATCAGGGTACGGTGGTTCCTGATGAAATTCAAGTAAAGTATAATATATTTAAGGGCACAAGTTATACAAGACGTCTTATTGAGGCCCCGCCGTTACTTGGTCAGGGTCAAAGACATCCTCCCCCTAACCCTTCTCTAAAAAAATCATCAATATACGAGTAGATTCATTGATATACGAGGTCAAAAACTGGGTAAAATGTGTTTTCTAAAAATGCATAAAAAATTGAAGAATGTGCATGATTAAAGGTAAATAATTGGTGGAAAAGATTCTTACTAAAAAGATACTGAGAACTACAAAGAAGCACGATAAAACGCCAGGTAGGAGGAGGTGGTTGGTAGTTAAGGTCAATGACGGCAAAGCGGATGATTGACCTCTGTGATCAATTATGAGTTTGTCTACCCTCCCTTTTTTCTCGCTGATTCAACATTCTCAAGATTTAACCACTCTTGGGGGGAAATGTTTTCTTTTTGAAAGGTATACTGTATTTCAAGAATCACGAAATCATGTGAATTTGTCATAATTTTAGAAAAAAAAAACACATTTGAAGTTTGAATTTTTTTTAATTAATTTGAAGTATAACTTCAGATCGATAGAAAACTTCAGATCGATAGAATGAACAGTTGGGAAACCTGCGATAATTGATGCTTGAGAATAGAACATAGTTTACATCTTTACAAAAGGAAGAAATCGATATATTCTCAAACAAGTATACTCTTGGTTTAATATTCTTCTAATGGTAATTTTCATCTAATATGTTTTCAAATTTGTCGAATTCACGCTTTTTTAAACCCTCATCATTAGATCATCAGAGACGTAAGCTAAAATGAAGAAGAATTATTTTTTTTTTATTAGAAAAAAAAAACTACGTACTGAAAGATGGACAATCCGCAGACAGCGCCACACACACTTGCACCGCCAGAAGGGCCAAAACGCTGAAACTGTACTTGGCTGCCATTATGTTTCTTAAAGCTGCACTAAACTGCACTTTAGTTCAACCGGTCCACAGAGGCTCGAGAATCTAGCAAAGAAAAACAAGCTTATCACGCTGAAAATTCAAACTAGCTAGAAGTGAACAAAAACTAGGTTGATCCGCGTTGAGACAAAGCTGAAGCCTATTCGAAACTAGTTGCGAGTGAATCCGCGTTACCGTGCGAAAGGGTAAAACACAGGGTCCAGCGACCGGTGCCTAACCAAGTTCCCGAGAGTAGTGTTTAAGCGTGCCGCCGCGCGGACTTTTTAAGCCTCGCTGCAAGGCTGCCAACCACCGGGGCGCAAGGTTACCAACTCTGATAAGCCTCGAATTCGGCGGGCTTATTGACCGGTGGATTCGGATCACATTCGGCTTGGCAGCGCTGGGCTCATCTTCAATTTTACTATGACCGGTGATGCCAACCTTTTGCTTTTGAATAAGCTCCTTAGATTATATGGATCGCATTTGGCGAAAAGGAACCGGCGCGATTACAGTGTTTTCAAAATCGTCCAACTTCTTTTTTCCTTTTAAATATGCTCGATATATGTACAGTATTAAAATTCACACGATTTTGTCCCTCTAAGAGGAATAATTTTTTGGTGGAAGCGAATGCCATTTGCTATTCTGGAAGATTTTTTAGATAATTATGAAGAACTAACATTTTTACAAAACTGCAATCGTGGTGGTTCTTTTTTGCTAAATGCAATCCATATTCTCAGGGTAGTTTTGTGAGAGGCCATTTATAGAAGACTTGACGCTAAATATTGGATTTTTTAACCCTCTTGTAACGCACTCGTAACGTAGTTCTACACTTAATCAAAAGTGGAGCCAGACATCTCGAACAAGGGAGTGTAAGGGGGGTCTGAGGGTCTCCCCCAAAATTGTTTTTATGAAGCGTCTAAAATGCATTTTGAGTCAATTTTGTCACGTATAATTGCCATATATTAGCATTTTTCCTTCTGATTTCCTCCGTTCCTACTTTTCCCCCTTCTCTTTTCTTTCCTCATTTTTTCAGACGAACGGGGAGGGGAGGAGGGCGTACGCCCCCGATTTGGTTCCGGCCTATGCACTCAATTTAAAATATACGTCACGTCTCCTTGCTCCCTCCGCACAAAAAAGGAAAATCATTGCTAAACTCCAGTTTTTCCCTTCATTCTTTAATTTGTGAAGAAATGAACGAAGGCGAAAAAGTAAAACACGTTTGAAACACACCCTGGTAAAAATTGGCAGTAGAATGTGTGTTCCAAAATACCATAGACCTACAGCCGGCTGTAAGATTTCCAATAGCCTCTGTAGCCGGCTACACAATTTCTTATAGCCTTATATAGCCGATGGCGACTAAGCAATGGCCAGGCGATAAAGTGTATGCTGAACGTTACTAATGACGGATGCTAGGACTTAGTGAGTTTTTGGAATACTGCTCTCTTTTTGGGCCGTAGTATCTTCATTTATTTTGCGAGGAAAGCTCTAATTTTGATGGATGCCTGCCATTACTAATATATTAGAGCGCCTTCAGTTTCGTATGATACTGTGCAATACCTCTGGTGTGAAATAGTTACTTCAAGCGCCGTGGCAGGCGGGCAGCCAGCGCGAAACACGCATTGGCGCCTACAAACCTAACAGGGATACTTCACGCATTGCGCAACGCGTGAAGTATCCCTGTTAGGTTTGTAGGCGCCCGTGCGTCGCCGCTCCGCTTTGTGTTATGCTCTAATATTTAATCTGGCGGAATCAGCGTTATTCAACTAATGATTTTGAAATGTTTGCACGTCCTGTATGGATTATCCTCATTTTAATTGATGAAAAAAATATGTATTAAAGGAAAATATAATGTTTGTTTTGTAAATATTAAGGTGGTTCCGTATCAAACTTCATGATTTCCAAAGCACACGAATTTCTACACAATTTCTTATAGCCTTTTATAATCGATGGCGAAAAAGCAACAGCCAGGCGATGAAGTGTAAAGCCCGGCGATAGGAACTATAGCCCGGCTGCATAATTTTTTATCGCTTCGTATAGCCCGGCCGTATGATTTTCTCCGCATTCTACAGCCAGCTATATGATTTTCTGTAGCCTACTTTAGCCGGCTATAAGAATTCCTATGGTACTTTGAAACGCAGCTCTTATCGCCAATTTTTACCAGGGCAAGGATAAATTGAGGATGATGAAACAGAAGAAAAATAAAGATAAATATCAAATTAAATAAAATGAGAGAGAGGAAAATTAAAAGAAATCCTCTGAAAAGGGCTCATACAGTTTTTATAACGGCATTCATCGATGCAATACACTGTATAAACGTTACGGCATCTTGCAATAGCAGATCTCACAGGATCATTGACCTAAATTCTCAGAAAATACTAAGTACAATAAGCTTTGTGAAGTCATCAATCAGCAAGAAATTTTTCAGCTTAAAATATTGCCGTTTCCTAGACTACGGTACGTTACTTCATTCCAAGGTTGCAAAGTTGTTCGAAATAATGCAATTTTTTACAGATGTATTCCAAAATTTTTGTGATTTTTGCGTTTCAGGAGAAGAGAAATAAACTGGAATTTTTAGTTTAAAACGCCGCGCTGTAGGTAGTTTCCTGGTAGAAACAAAATTTTTGAGCAGAGATTTTGTAACGTTAAAGTGTAGTTACGTTCTTTAGTCTAATAAAAAAGTAAGTAAAGTAAGTAAAAAGTAAGTTAAAAGTGAGTAAAAAAAGTAAAAAGTAAGTAAAAAAAATACGAATTGATATCGATAATCTTACAATTAATACACCCTGGTAACTTTCAGCTTAACTTATAAAATCATTTTAGTCCGCAAATTTCAGTTCCGTCTAGCAGCTCAAGTGACCCTCCCTCTCATTTGGACTGAGTTAAGCAGAAAGGAACCAACCCACATCTTGGAAAAAATTGAGTTATGAGTGGTTTTAAACTCAACCACTGCTCTACTATATATCACCAAAAATTCAAAGTTTTTGTTGGAGTAAGTTATGCAAAAGTAAGTTGATATCGATAATCTTATTACACCTGGTAACTTTGCAGCCAAACTTATGAAACTCTTTTAGTCCGCGTTTCAGTTCCCGATGTGGCTTGGTTCCTTTCTGTTTAACTCCGTCTCATTTGTCAAGCCCTTTGTTCTGCCTTTGGTCGATACTATCCTCATTTGCAGGCCAAGCATAGGGAGGGGGGCCACGGGGGCTCAAATTGCGTTTCAGCCCATCCCAGCACGGATTTCGGTTTTCCCCGGTGTTCTTCTGAAGTGGCGCAGATGGCAGATGGCAGCGGAATCGCCGTCATTAAAAATGAACGAATGAACAGCGTTGCCGATATGATTTGAGGAAAATACAGGGTGTCCCGAGATCACCGCCAGATTTCAGGAGAGTGTTTCTTGAATCAAATCCCTGGAAGCATTTTTAACGGAAAAATTGCGATACCTTGAAATAAAGTTGCTATTTTTGACGATTTTTTGACGATAAAATCGCTAAGATCATCAACATCTGATCGATTATCCTCAATCTTATCGCAATTTTAGCTCTCCAAAATCGCTCTCGATAAAATCGGAGTTTCATCTCAATTATTCGTAATTTTTTATCCGATAATATTGCAATAATTCGACGTCGATAAAATCGCGATAATTCTCCGATCAAATCGCAACGTATCGCGATCACTGCAACTCGGAAGAAAGAATTTCTTCTAAATTTTTTTCCCCCTAAAAGTGTCCCTTGTCTATGGTGTGGCCTCCACATTCAATTTTCAAGAAATTCATAGTTTTTTTCTGAATTGCTGGCTGCGGTTATGGACCGAATATGTACTCATGAATACTCATGATAGATATCTGTCATGTATTATTTTTATAAGGGGATTAATACGAGAAATATCGAGATCAAAATGAAAGTCTCCTCTGCTGTGATAGCGAAGAGAGCCGAAAATGCAAAAATGAAATTTTGAGAAGGTGGGCTCACTAGCCCGTCTGAGCGGTTTTTATTGAAAGAGGCCTTCGTCGTTCGTCAAATTTCCACTATCATCTCGAAAAGAATCTTAGAAATCGTTTGGATATTAAAAATCTACCGATTTCACTCAATTATATAAAAGCGGTATTATTATTTTAGATATTAAAAATCTACCGATTTCACTCAATTATATAAAAGCGGTATTATTATTTTCATGTTAAGCTATAGTGTCAAGTGAGACAGCCGAAAGTGCCAGGTATATCTTCTGCATGCTTCCGCGGTTGCGTTTCGGACAAACAACAAACAAATTTTCTGGTTAGAAATCGGCAGAAAAGGGTGGCATTTCACTTAGGAGCAATGTTTCATAGGCTCTTCGGAGGAGAAATGCTCCTTACGGCTATTTTGCCTGAAACTACGTCGTTTTTTGCGGACTCACGGCTCTCTCGTCTCTCTCATTTTTATACGGAGAAGACGAATTTTGCTCTTCTAGCTAGTTCACTAATTTCATCCAAAAGAGATTAGACGAAAGTTAGGAGGAAACTCGATTTAGAAAATTTGTGACTTCGGCTCTCTTCGCTATCACGGCAGTCTTCCTTTTGACGGGAGTTTTTTTTCTCACCGTGTTTGGCTAAATTCTCTCCAAGCAGCTTTGCCGTGCGCTATGGAAGAACGCCGTATGAACATTCGAAAGTTGCCAAATTTCCCTCTATATTATGTTTATTTTTGAGGCAAGTTATGAATATATCTACTTGAAAATTTCAGGAACATTAGATGAAATTGCGAATAAAAGTATCTAATAAATTGGAGAAAAAATATTCATATGTTTACCAGGGAATTCGTGTTGTATCAAAGGAAATCTAGCAACGCCTAGAGGTTCATGAGACGTTTTTCTTTAGCACGGTGGAGCCTGGCTCATTACTTTTCCCAGTTCAGTTCAGGTTATCATAAGAAATTCCACGTTTCATATTCATAAATATTGGCAAATTTTCGCCTCATTTCCTTGATAAACATGAACCAAGATGCCCAATTCATGAGACGATTCTGTCTTTTCAGCGCCAAGTTCAATAACAATTACTATCAAAAGCAAATTGCGCTGGTTTCCTTCTCCGCGAGCCCAAGGAAACCAAAGCGTCCGACCGTGCCAAAACGGGGCAGAGACTACCGATAAACAACGGGTCGTTCGTAACTTGGGAGTCGGGCAGAATTATCATACGCGACGGGCAAGAAATTCGATGGATGACACCTTTTCGAGCGCGGGTCTCTGTGCCCTATGGAAATGCGACGCCGCGACTCGAGGAGGTACGACTTCGCCGTCTTCCGGAAGAGTCTGCCTGAACTGAATTAAACATCGTTCACCATAAATCACCATTGATGAGACGGAATAATCCGTTTTTCATAAGTGGCACTCTGCGGTTGGGTGCCAATTCAATCACCGGTGGACTGGTGACTATTGTTCGGAGATTGCCAAATAGTGAATGGTGAACTTCATTTTCCTACTGGATTTTACTTTAGTTTTAGCGTTTTGGCAGATGTGGCAACTCTGGGCTCCGATCCATCAAAAGTCGAGATGTTTGCCACAAAACCATCACTCCTGCCGATTGACAAAGGACGAGTCTTTGTTTCTCTCGCATCTATCTGTTTTTTTTTAAAAAATTTTGCTTTGTTTTTTTTTTTTTTTTTTTTTTTTTTTTGTTAATGCATGCATTGCCTCCCACGAAAAGTCGGTACAGAATGTACGAGAGTTGTCCAGAAAGTAAGTTTAATTGTTTAATATCTCATAAACTAATAAGTAAAAAGCGTTGAAAAGCCATGAAATGAAATATAGGGAGCATGAAATGAAGCTATAGTTTATTCTCGATATAAGTTGCTGCAACGGAAAAAATATAGACGATGCGCATTTGCTGGAAAAGGAGACTATTACAAGTGGGGTCTTTTTATGCCTACATCGCAAAATGAAGGCGCTGTGAAAAAAAATTTTGCGCGAAGTCTTCCTTTTTTCTGACAACTCAGCTCTGACAGATGAAGTTTTCGTCAAAAAACCCAATTACAGCATTACCTAACATAAACTTATCGTTGATTTAATTTCTGTCCCGTGACAACAAAGACTTATCAATTTGGTGCATCCACCCTTTCATAAAATTTCATCTTTCGAAAGAGGAGCTGTTTCTTACAGTGTGTCGTATACACTAGCCACAACCTCTATTCCAGAATACGATGTAATTTAGTGGAAAGTTTACTTTCCACAGGTAGGTATGAACCCAGGAGTATGCTCACAATTGGACTGCATTTTGCAATTTGGAACTATAAATTCTGGCTCACCTGAAAAAACATTTATGTGCATAGGGAAACTAATGGCACATACGTTGTTTTTAAACCGGGCCAGAATTTATAGTTCCAAATTGAAAAATGTAGTCCAATTGGTTATTACATATTTGATGGTGATATTACATTTGGACCACGTTAAACAGAAAGGAACCAAGCCACATCAACTATTGTCAAATTTAATTGGGCAATTTAAATATTTACATGAAAACGGTGGTGCGGATTTTGGGGAAAGTTTCGATGAATTCTCTGCATAGTACGAGGCAAAGTCCTAAAAACTCTCGAAGGAATCCGCACAAAAGTTCTTTAGTAAAAAATTATTAGATTTGGCAATAGCTGATGTAGCTTGGTTCCTTTCTGCTGAACGCGGTCCATTTGTGATGAAATCAAATAAAAAAGAACCCCTGAGGTGAGGAGTAAATAAGATAATTGTACACAACTTCTACGGATTGATCCTGGATCACCATAGGTGCAAAGAACATCCAAAAATTTTAAACATTGACTCTTTGAGATTATTCACAAGTTGGAGAGCAATAAATCGAGAATTTTAGAAAAACACAAATAAAGTTTACCAGTGTTGTTGCTGGACTGCGAGATGTATCTTCACAAAACTAGAAAATCTTTATCACGCAAATCGTTGTACTTTGGACGAAGACGGAAAAAATGAAATTGCTGATTCAACAATTCAATTGCTTAAAAAAAGTGACTGCAATATTTAAACGTAGATTTCACAACTAAAAAATGCTAATTTAATCACTATTGTAAGCTAATTTAACCGCGGGAGTGGTTAAAGTAGCATTTCTTTGTTGTAAAATCTATATTGAAACATTGCAGTTACTTTTTTTTTTTAGCGCAATTTCATTTTTTCAGTGAAGGAACGTAACTCCATTTCATGGTTACAAAATTGACTCAATTCAATTTTTTACATGAATGTACCTTAAGCAATTTTCGTTCCAATTTTTTCTGATTTCTGCATGAGATCAGAAAAAAATTTAGTGGAATTTTCAGTTAGCAATGCTCAAAATTTTTCTGATAAAAATTTGATTTGCGAGGAGAAATTTGGCACCATCGAATTGTAGTTACGTTCTATAGTGGGGAACGACGAATCAAATTATTGCTTGCAATTCGACCAATAATTCTGAGAGTATTAGATAGCGTTCCGCATCAAAAACTGACAACTCATATTTTTGTCACCTCAAATAAGTTTTTTTTTCAAAATGACACAATTTTGAGTTCCTACCTCAAGGGCCCTCTTGTCTAACTTCATCACATTTTATATAATGCCGGTGTAACAAAAACGGATGACATTTCGAGCTCAACAATTTGTAAAATACTAACCAAATAAAATTCGAGTGGTTTATGGTGAAGCTGCAAAAATGTCTCGCACAACCGCCGTGAAGAAAACGAACGCACAACTGTCGATAGCGCAGAGGAGGAATAAGATTTTATGATAAAAAATAGGTGTTTTGGCCCCTTGCCACGAATTTATTAGCCCAAAAGCCTTCATCACGTTGTTAAACGAATAACTGCAGGGATCCGAGCTTTTTATGTGTTTCCTCCTCGGGAGCCTTATTACTGAGAAAAACTGAATAAAGACATCTTCTCTTTGCAGTCGAGAGTTCCATTTGCCAGTTAAGGTCATCCAATTTAGTTAAATACTCATTTTAAATCGAACTAAATTCGTTTAATGGTGAGAATTGAGCCTTTATCATTGTAAATATTTTACAGAAATATTTCATGCTATTTACGATTTTTCTAACGGTATAGTCTGAACCATACGTATTATAGTTCCTGGATTCGAAGAGTGTAATATGGGCATGTGTGACAGTGCAAAAATACATTAGGGCCTCATTTCGTCATTTCTCTCACGAAAGGACGTACCTAACCATATTTCAATGCTACTAAATTTCTATCCTAATTGCATTCTATACAAATTACATTTTTATAAGGAGAATCTTGGGCAATTCTAACTGAAAATTTCACTGATTTTGCTTCTGGCCTCATACAAAAACCAGAAAAATTTTGGGAAAAAACTGTGCAAATGCATTGTTGTGAAAAACTGAATTATTTTATTCAATTTTACAAATTTGGTACGCAGTTACGCTCCTGAGTCCGGAAAACGACGACTTATGCATCTGCGAATAAAGTAAGGCCCAAAGGAGGAATGTATAATTTCAAAGGACTTATTCTTATTATCGAATATTTTATATTATTCCTATTTGAATCATGGTTTGTTTATGCAAGCCTTGAAAAATGATGTGAACACTGGTTAGAATTCATTACTCACATTACTTTCCGAAATTTTCATAAAGCAACTTCAGGATATTGAGGCTGCATCATTGGATTCTATGCCTATATGGTCTCCATCAAATGCCATGTTCGTCCTCTCTGAATAAAAGTACTCTTTTATTGCATTATAATGATGTATGTGCTGGATGCAGTGGTTCATCCCCTGATGTGAACTTATACTTTTCCTAAAAATACGCAGAGTCAAAATAAACGACAATCGAGGCGTATGGATAATTGTACTGAAATATAGGAAAAAGTTGTATCGATCAGAGTTTTTCACTTTTAACTTCAGAGTTAATGTAAATCAGGTCTGGTGGATCCATTAGAGCAAAGGAGATATCAGACAATTTGCATTGGCAGTTACTTTTATGCATTGTTTCAACTCATTTATGCGTAACATACACATATCTACGAACACAGAGCTATCATTCCGTATAGACTTCTTTTGCATCAATGGGTCTATTTGATCTTAGCGTGACTTGCATATTACAACTGAAAGATTTACTTGAATGCGCATGTTACAACTGTAAGCAGATATCTCTCAACATCGAGATTAAGTGAAAGGAGTAATGGTGTCATCCTCGAGTTTTTCATGAGTATTTTTAAAACCAGAAGTTTGTCAATATCACTTTCCATATAAGTGTGAATTACAAATAATTTTTTTTTTTTTTTTAAAAAAAAAGAATAAAACCAACTTGAAAATATCAAATTTGATGTTGAAAGAATGTCCAGTCGTTGCGTAATGCTGCCGTTTTCTTGGTAATCTAAGGAAGTCAAATAACCCCTGCGCCAGTTGGATGCAGAATTGAAATTTGTCGCACGCACGAGCAATTGTGCGCATGGGACACAAGCTCGGGTCATTTGCACGTGTAAAAACAAAAGTCACGGAATTTTTACATGATCAACAGAAAATGCAAAAATATTGCTACAGAATATCTTTATGATGCATGATGCATGAAAAAGAGCTCCATGATGGGAGTTTTAAAAAGATTAAAGGAAGTTAAAGAGATTTTAGTGAGATTTTAAAGGTGCAATTATACAAAACTAAGCTCGGAAACTGTCAATGCCGAATGCAAAAGTGCTACAGGAAAAATGTAAAAAATACTTGCCCGAACAACGTGACCTTCAAATGGCTTTGGGGGGCAATAAAAATGAAAAATAAAAATTGTAGACTTGGTACCGAAAAGTACATTTCTGGCAAAATCTAGTGGAAGGCAACATTTCACCTATCTGAAAAATTGCCACAAACTCAAACAAAAAGTTTAAGTTACTTAAGTCGGTTAAGTTGCCGGTTGTCCGGTTTGATCGGAGCGGAACCAACACATCAAGAACAAGGGAAAAGACACGCGTCTAGACGGCGCGGCGCGTAGATACAACTATTCGTGCTTGATGGATGTCTGTGTTGCATCTGCAAAATTGAAGGGGCTATGGCGCGAGGCGTGAACTTGCAAATGCTCCACTGCATGCTCCCAGTGAGATGTCTCTCAAAGTCAGCAGAAAAGTTAAAATCGAGGCCCGATCAAGTTTCTCCTATCTTCAACTGATTTGACACTGGATTTTTTGTTTCCAACTTGACGCCTGACTCTTCTTACTGGATGTATTGTGGACGTAATTTTAAAGCTCGTATGTACCGGCCCCTCAACTCCCCTAGAACTGACAGTTTGGCCAATTTAATACGGCTTGGGATTTCTAGGTATACCTAGATGTCAAAATGAATTCCCTGACACTCGATTTTTTAGCGGCTCTGGTGCTTGCACTAGAGCTGCTATTCCGGACGGTCCCAGCTGGGGAGTATCAACGGACCATGTTACATTGGAGAGACCGCGTGTTGGTTGATGGGAATCGGCGCCATTTTCTGCTGTTTAGGGGGGACTGATTTTATTTTAATTGATATCTTTTTCCTGTGAGCGAATGCTATGTTGTGTAGTGTATTTTTGGAATCATGGTGATACTGTCAATAATTCAAAACGGGTCTGTGCTTTAATCTCGCACTGGAAAAAATGTACTTTACGTTTAAAATTTGAAAATTCAAATCTATAAGTTTTCGCGCTTTTTTCGAAGAATGCCGTGGTTGGAGCTTCCTAGTCATACTACTTGACATCAGCTGATAGCAAACAAAGGTTACCAAGGAAACCGTAAACGCGTAACAACTACCTACCGTCGCCAGAGCCGCTTTCCGACGGAATGCGTTGGAGCTTCCTGCTTGTTTCCTTCTGTTTTCATTGTGATGTCTGATTCTTTTTTTACGATGTATTTGTGTACCTATGTCTAAGGCTCGTATACCCCGTCCTTAAATCCTGGGGGACAGGGGAGGGGCATGTTTTTAGCAAGCCTCGGGTCAATTTGATCCGGCTTGGGTATAATTTAATGGTATCGATGATTTTGAAACACCGCGAGCGAGGTACGCATTTGTACAATTTTTCAGGTTGGCGATACTGTTGTTTCTTCATTTTAACCCACAAAAAATATCGATTTCAGGCGAGGCAAGCTGCCTTACCAGGAATCGATTTTTTACATACATTTAAATTGAGGAAAAATAGTGTTGCCACCGGTAACATTGCATTGTTCGCACAATACCACACGTGCGTAAGACTCGGAAATCTGAAGAGAGGAAGAAGATGGTTATTCGGTGAATAATTTCATGCACCAAAAATTCTGTATCCCACACGCAAAACCGTATTTCCCGCGTAAATTTTGACGTGAGTCCGGGAACTTTCCGCATAGGGCGACGAGAGAGAGATGAATGAGTGAGGCTTATCAAAGCAACTGGTTCCGGATTTAACTCCTCTGATGAGCTGCTCACTCTCATTTTCTACTATCAATATTCGCATAAGGAATGAACTCACTCAAAATGATGAACGCAACGTACGCAAATGATAGCGCTCTTTCGGTGAGAGCGCAAAAGTGACATCACTCTATTCCTTGAAGGTTGATCCGTAGAACTTTCTAGAATCATACGATTGTCGATTCATCAACTGATAATTTATGGAGTTTGAGGGCCGTTCATAACAGTTAAAGCTCGTTAAATCGAACTGCGGTTAAGACGAAAATCTACCTCTTTCGAAATTTTCTTCGGTCCCCTCACGCTCCCGCATAAAACAATGTAAAAATAATACGGTCGAGACGAATTTTCGGGAAGCTTGGTCGGCTTAAATGCAAGCATGTTAAAGTTGAGGAAAAACTTTCAGGTTTGAATATGAAAATTAGTAAAAAACGAGACTTTCGGAACATTTTCGACAAAAATTCATCAGAAACTGGAGTGACTGTGACGTACAAACAAGTAACCCTGAAAATTGGATTTTTTGACCCCCTTCTCTCTTTAATTGCACCCGTAACACACGCTTGCGCCCCTCTAAAAATTAAAAATTGTAAAAATCAGTTACTTGGCTTTTCCGATTATTTACATCAATCGCTAATCATGCAAAAATGCACTGGTAGAAGTCTCGAAAGAGTCCAGAGTGTGCACAGCGCAGGTCAGTATCCGAAAATGTGACTATATTTTCGGTTAAGTGTAAAAATGAAGGTAAACTACGCTTAACTGCTTACTTGGAACTATAATAAGGAAGTTTTTCGCCTTCATTTCGACGACTACGCAAAACTAGATCCTTTGCGTCAAAATAGCTGCATTCTCACTGGATTCGTTTACCCCAACTTCCGAGATGGGTTAAAAAGTCAAGTGGAGTAATTGGCATTGTTTGGATTAAAATATGATCAACCGGCGAAAATTAAAGCACCAGGCTATTTTCGCATCAACACTTCACACAGGATATAAGAAAGAAACCTGTTTTGAAATTCCAGCAGCATGACTCACAGACGTGAGACTGAGTATTGTATTTTGTATAACAGTTGGTTAATCCAAATTTTCCGCTCAGAAAAGTGTCAATCGAAAATCGACAAAAGTCAAACTGGTCATTAACAACGCACATTTACATTTGACAATTGGAGGTGTAAAAAGTAACTATGCACGAATGTATTAAATTAGAAGGAACTTCTCGTTATAAAGCACGCAAATCCTATGAAAAAAGAAAAAGAACGAAAAATATTAGTTAGTTTTAACTTCTAAAATTAGTACGTTTGCTATTATCAGAAACTGATTGAATTGCATGGTTTCTAATTTAATTATGTGTACATGGGTAAGGGGTTTATTTAACCTACCAATGTTGATCATTATCATGTCCCAGTTTTATGATGCAATAGGGTGAGCTATGTTTGTCTGATCCGAAATTTCTTTTGTTGATCTCCTGCTCTCTTCTTTTATAATTTAACCAAACTTCAGCTCTTCTTTCGCTTCCTCTCAATACAACTTTTCGTAAGATCCTTTTCCTTATTCCTTTCCTATCTCTCTTTCCAAGTCCTTGCTATTTCCTATATCCCTAGATACCTATTCCCTCTTGATGCTGTTAAGATGTAATTTAAATAAAACGCCTCTCGCGTTGGTTGACTACACTGTCGACGCTAATGATGCAATGAAACCAACCCTGCAATAAATTCATACACGTGAATCTCGACAAATTGGCAGAAAAGCAACCTAAACGTCACACGTGAGTAATTAAATGCAGGCTAACAGCTTGAATCGTGACGAATGGAGAGAAAGGAAATCAGGTCAAATAGCTTTATATATGCTCCGGAAAACTGCGACCATTGCAAAATCGCCAGCTTGATTTTCTGTCCATGCGTTCAAGTCCCCTAGCCATTTGACACGTGAGATATGCTACGCCCCGTTAAACGCTTTTTCCCCGTTTTGTCTTCAGCCAGTTCTTCGATGGACGTCTCTCTATGCATAAATCTAATTCTCAACATGTTGACGTTTTATGGTGCACTTACTGTTTTGTGATACAATTCATTGCGATTTTCCTTTTAATGTGCGACTAAGCTATTGGAATGAGAACATTGTAGTTCGGGAAATCAGAGGGAAAACTGAGTGGAAAACCCATATAGGTGGTCATACAGCATTCCAGAGAGAAGACCTGATGGACATTGTAACAAGAGACAATTAAAAAATAAGGCAATTGAAAACAGAAAATCAGAAAAAGGGCGACTTTAAAACCATATTTTAATCATGTGTAGGCAAATTTTACAGTATATCCTCGAGAATAGATCATTGGATCCTATTGGATCCAGTTGGTTGGTCGGTTCGCATTGAATAATTTAACGGATTAAACCAAAATTGGACCGCCTTTTCCAATTAGAAACTACAATTTCTATCTCATCCGTAAAAGTACCCATATGGATAGGGAAACTAGTGGTACATACGTTGTTTCTATACTGCGTCAGAAATTGTAGTTCCAAATCTTAATGTGCAGTCCAATTAGGCTATCTAAATCAAACGTTGATTAAACCTCCAATATTTTATCGTTTCAGCGGTAGACTGTGTGTGTGTACCATTTTGATTTACCTACATGTATAGCTTTCATAAAAAGAGGAAAATGCACAGAAAATCTCAAAACATCATATTTTTCACATTTTTGTCAAAACCATGAAATACGAGAAGCAATTCGGCAACTGGGTATGGAGTCAGCAAAATTGTTGTTAAATTCTTCCTTCAAAATTGTTCCCTTTTTTTAAAGAAAGAAAGAAAAAAAATCATGATTCGCAGCACTCTTTCAAAAAAATTATTTACACTGCACTTCATCAACAACAACTAATGGTTGGCTTCAGGTAGGGGGGTAACTTTTCGTCATATTTCCCAGAATAGTACTTCAAGGAATATTTTTCATTCATTGTTTTTTCCAATTGTTTACTGTCATGTTTCAAATAGAGGTCAATAAAACAGGACATAAAAAATAGAGAAAAACATCCCGTTGCTGTTGCACAAGTACTGTAACCTGGCTTAATAAGTTGTCGACCTGAGGCGAGTTGTATCGCAGGCGTTGCCAACATCTATGAAAATCCTTACCGATAGTGAATGGTTCGTACGAGATACAGAGGAATATACGTTTAGTTTGACCACTCTGCATATTGCCATACAGTGTAGCGAATTAATTTGAGAGGTCTGACATAATGTGGGAATTTTAAAAGTTCATACTTTCGTCTTAATTAAAAACAAAATCTTATAATATTAGTTTTAAGATTAGCTTTAAGCTTAAGTTAACATCTATGTAATTAATGCTCCGTGAGGGGCAGTAGTACATTTTATTTTAATAAAAAAAAAAAAAACTTCGTCAATAGAAAAATTGGAATTTTACTGTCTCGATTGGTTTTCTTGTAAATTTGTCTTTAAGAGACACCTCGTAAACTTTAATATGTTTCATAATAAACACCAAAAATTGCAGTTTTAGTCAAAAAGTTCATTTCCGATCTTTCCAAATGGCTTGCCCCACTGTGCGACTTACTGGTTGAACAGACGACTGATCACGATCATCGGACCGTAATCATAGCTGATGTGTTGAAGTGTGCGTAAATGGTGTGTGCTCCAAGGTCACGGTCGGAGTCATTAATGGTAGTGCGTAAAATGATCGTTTTTCCTATCGATGTATGCAAAAAAGGTGAATCTATGAAGAGATTTAATCAATCGGAGGGTTTTTATTGCCGAAAGGTAATGAAATATCAACACTTCATCGGCAAAAGAATGAAAGGACAATCATTCACACGAGGATCGTATATATCTGGAGGCTGCGGTTGCGAGATGATTCACGAGTATTTGATGAGACTCAACAGGATGCAAAGAAAGTTTCTTGCCTGGAACTATCCTGCTGAGCTAAGGATAAACGCCGTATAAACCTTCAGGCGTTGCCAAATTTCCTTTGAAAAAACGCGAAATTCCTGATAAGCTTATGAATGTTTTCCTCACAATTTTTCAGATAATTTTGTTTGCAATTTAACTAAAGATTCTGAAAATTTAAAGGAAAAATATTCTTAACTTTCCTAAAAAATAAACATTTCACTGAAGGAAATATGGCAACTCTCGAATGTTCATACGGCGTTTTTCCTTAACACCGCAGTATGCAGCCAATAGGATTTTTATATTATTGCTAAAATCAGAGGAATATCATGTACTGTTTTTTTTTTTTTTTTTTTTTTTTTTTTTTTTTTTTTTTTTTTTATCAGTCTATATGCCATTTATGTAAAGAATATGGCCTCATTTAGAAATTATTTACTGTCAATACCCACTAAAATCATGGATTTCGGCCGAAAAGATCTGTAGAATGAGCTATAATGAATATAAAAATGTTCTTAAAATAAATAAAAAAGGGAGCTTACGATTTATTACCATACTTTTTCCCTCGGCATCAAGGAGGAAATGCGGTTCGGTACTTTTCGTTCGTTGAATAAAAATCCCAGTACCGAGAGAGTTGGAGGATTACAGGAAACCGACCAAAATCCGGGCCGGACGACAAGTCTCGAAGTAATCGATGTACATCTCTGGCGGTTCATGGGCCACAACTTATAAATATGCCAATTTTTGCGGTTACTGCAGCGCAAAGCGAGAGAGCGCCGAAGTTCCGCTTTGATTATATTTAAGGTCAATATAATAATCAGTGGAATCTCAAAAGGCTTCGACATTGGGCATTTTAATACTGATCAATCACTGCACACACATACGAGAGAACAAATCGACTTGATAAAGAATATGTGTTTAACTTTTGAATCATCAAATTGACTTTGTTTTCAAGTAACTGAACAATATGACTCATGTGACGATATGATTATCAATTAACTATCAATCGTTCGTTCAACATTATTTTAATATTTCATAAAAAAACGTTGCGCAAAATTCTTTTAATTTTTAAAGAAGGGAAGAAGGATTGCCAAGGTTATTAATCTCATTTTTGCGATTCCCGAAAATTGTTGGTAACGTTAGCAATCTTGTTTGGTAAATTTTGGGAAGCGTTCTTTTGCTTTCTTGGAAAAATCCCATGGCTACTTTTTTCACCCCTATTATTGCAGGTCCCATTTTTGGCAAAATGCAGTTACTACTTCACCCATGGTGGTGGATATTATATATAGCAATGCTTTTATTCCGGTGCAGGAGCTTTTAAAGATATGCCAGAGAGATCGATTCCTTGTCACAAAATGTAGCTCAATTATTCATTGATCTGTATATCGATGACCAAGTGCGAAGCCACATACATGACTCTATTGCGATATTTCAAAATTTCTGCATGCTCCTATTTTAAATTTTCAAAGAGAAACAAGCCAAATTTATATTTTCAAGTATATACAGATCATTCTGATACCAGAGTAGAAAAATTAAAGAAGTTATCAAGAAATTACGTTGACGAGTTCTCTCCCCCCTCCAAAAAAAAAAAAAAAAATAAAAAATAAAGAATGACAGGATGTCCGCAACGGTGTAAACAGAATATCAACGGCGTAAGTCGGCAATCACATATCTCGTTTGCGGTGTATGAAAATCCCCGCCTCCATGTTATTTTTTTCAAAGGAGAACGAATTGACATTATTCCTTGAAGTTTTTGTAGACTTTCTCTTCGTACAGAGAAAAAAAATCACTGCATTTTTAAAAAATTACCGTTTAGTACTTTGCCGTTTAAAAAATGAAGTATGACAGGAAGTCTGCGACATCGGAAACCGAGTTATGTGATTGCCTAAATTACACCGCCGATATGTGATTTCGTACCTTGACCATCAATGTGTACCTCTTCGGAATATGAATTGGGTATACAGAAAGGACTTATACTATAATTTTCGAACTGGCACGATGGTTTTTTACCTCATGGTGAGGCAAGACTTAAGATAGGGAGCAACGCATTAGGTGTTGCATGATTGACCTCTCAAAATCAGTCCGATGCAATGACCCCCTGAATTAGTTCGATAGCTGTGCATGTGCAAGTGCAGAGATCTGCGGGTTTGAAGAGAGATAATGGGAAGCCATGAACTAAACACTGAGGTCAGTTACTGTGCAGATCCTGTCACCCACTTCATTTCATATCTCCCGCCCGATCCGTTGGGTGGATGACGTAGAGTGGTCCCCTAGTAGTAGAACAAATTTTTGTTTTTCTAAAAAAAAAGAATAAAAAAACATATCTGTTATCTAAATGATCGTTTTATATAAAAAACGTGTAACGCTTATATAAAAAAAATCAAAGTTCAGACCTTACCGTAATATATGAAAAATGATAAAAGCTAGATAAGGTAATTTTTTTTTAAACACACATTTTTTATTTTTTCATATAACGCATGCATACGAAAGTTTTAAAAGTGAACATTTTTATGTAACGATTATGTAAAAAAAATAGGTCATCATTTTCGTGAGCTTTTCGCGAATTAGAAGAATTTTTTGTATGTTCGCGAAAAGCTCACGAAAATTATAACATTTTTTTATATAATGGTTACATAAAAATGTTCACTTTTAACACTTTTGTATGCATGCATTATATTAAAAAAAAATTAACTTTCGTACATAATATTTATCTTTTCCTTATGTGGTTCTGCTACTAGGGTCCTGGTCCAGCAGGTCGATTATTGAAAGTTTGTTTTTTTCTATTAACAAAACAATACGAAGGCGATGGTGGAATGGAGTTTTGTGATTAGTCAATACCTTGCTCGCAATCATCGCACTATTTTTCGTGCCCGTATATTTAAGAATGTCATACATCAATGCAGACTAATTTTAAGTTATTTAAAATTGCATCATAATATACCATAATTGATAACCCTAAACAATAATAATAAAAAATTTAAGGGTAATTGATCACTTTCATCCTAAAGAAAAATAATTTTAAGTCTACCGTTGAAGAGTTATCTCTTGAAATTATTACTATATACGGTGAAAACTAGTATTTAAGAATATTAGAGAAGCAAAATTACATTGAATAAGACCCGTCTCATGTGCGATTTGTCAATATGATCTAATTTCAAGCAGAGTCAAAAAAACACATTGTTGAATAGTAACGTTTATAAACATGCGCACTTTCGGAGCGCGCCAAAAAATTTGAAAATATTTGAACTTCGCGCGCGCGGGCTTTGATGATGACGTATCACCAACGAACAACGCTGACGTGTTCTCCGATGTTTGATGATATTCGAAGTTTTCGCGTTGAATTTCCGTTGAGGTTAAGTTTGTGTTTTCGGCCGTAAAATAAATATTTACCTGTACTTTTTCCGACTTTTTCGTTTTTTTTGGCAATCTCGTAGTTTTCAGCTCTACAATTTCATTACTAACTTTCTCGACAGGTTTTTAACGACAGCCGGCTGAAATTTCAAATTCTTTATCGTTTAGTTTCAAACTACAATGATCAGAACTTTCAGAACCTACTTATCAGGTGGTTGTGTTTGTATGTGTGTTCTTTCACGCTTTAAAATTTCTTCAAACCCTCTCATAATTTGATGTTTACAAACCAGAAACTTTTGCTTAATAAACAGTCATTTTGATCTTTGACCATCATGGCTGAAGCGGACCCTGGATATGGTACTTCACTCTCTATAGAGTCTATGAAAGTTATTGCGGAAAGTGTCGGACTTATGAACCTACCTGATGATGGCGCCAAAGAATTAGCGGATGATATATCATATAGACTCAAGATTCTTTTACAGGTAAGTCGAAAGGTTCTTCTAGTTTATCCTTGTGTAAAGAAAACGGACCATTTCCATGGCTTTTTTCCTGAATGTTAGAATGGTGTCAACGCTATGAACTGTGATCAAGTATATTCTTGTTAGAGCCGAAATTCACCCAACTGCAATGTCCCGACCATTTCAGATCAATAATTACATACAGCTTTTTTCAAGTTCATTCAATTATAGCCTCGTATACATAATTTTTCACCCATATGTACCGATTTTACCTTAGAACAAAATCTCAATTTGAAGATGGGAAATATTACGAGGGGGTACCTCTGCAGCTGTTTTCAATTATATATTCTTTACTATGAGATCATTCAACCGTATTCTCCGCTAGTTTTTTGGTCTTTTCAAGATAAAAATACCTATTAAACCTCAGATATATTTTTAGTTTTGTAGGTCACTCCTAGCTGCAAGGAGACATGGTTTAAAATTATGCCTTGAACTCGTCTTGCCTCAAGGAAAAAAACGAAATGAAATATTATCATGTCAAGTAAGGACCTTTGTGTTTAAGTTTTCCTGCTGTCCTTCTCTAACAGTAGTACATTCCAATCAAAGTTTTTAGACTGTCTTTTTAAAATTTGAAAACTATTAATATTTTATGTTATGCTTTCAGGATGCTACAAAATTCATGCATCATGCTAAAAGAGAGAAATTGATGCCAACAGATGTTGATAATGCACTGAAAATAAAAAATATAGAGGTAATGTACCAAGTCTGACTATTTTGACCGTAGATTTAATTAATCGAGGACTAAAGAATGTGATATATTCTAAGAAAAGTCTGGGTTTAACCCATTCGCCTCATTTGATGAGTATACTTGTCTGAGCGCGCCTGGAACATAGCTCAGTTAACGAGTTAATTTGCGCTCTCTGTCAACGTTGCTACGAGTTTGTTTTGGTCTTTTTTTTTTTCATTTTTCCGATGGATGGCATTGTAAGTGTATTGCCGCGGACTGATGGCACAATTTAACTCGTCACTGAGCTATGTCCTAGGCGCGCGTTGACAAGTATACTCGTCTTATGAGACAAATGGGTTAAATGAAGTGAGATTCACAAAAGAATCTTTATAAAATCATGGAGTGGGGCCCTGAAAAGCCCTGTAACTCCAAGCCTTTTAAGATCGATTTTAACGCATGACGAATCTGGGTTCTACTAATAATATAATTTAGCCCATCCCTCCCCTGCCCTCCCTAACCAGCGTTTTAGTGGAAACTATTTACCTATGTTAAATCTGAATTTTTTCTTTTTTTTTAAAGATTTATTTCATTGTAAGCTTCCAATACAGGAAACATATACAATTAGCTTAAATTTTAAATAATGAATGTAGAAGCAACAATGGATCAATTAATTAATATCATAAGAGTTAAGATAGAAAGTGGTAAAATAATGGACCACTAGACAATGTACGAAATTAAGCATTCTGATACATGTTTCTTAATCAAAATTTCATGTAGAACACAATTCGCGCAACAAAATTTACTGAAATCAACTCCTAACCAAGATATTTAAGGTGTCTTGATGCGTGAATTCAAACCTTCCGCTCATGAAAACTCAATGGTCTGTGTGAGTCAAATTGCACACTAAACGTTACCGTAGCAGTTTCTGCAATATGGAAATATAGTAGCCTCAATCTTGACGCTTTGGCTCAGCTATGGCAAATTGTTTACTCTTTGAACTTTAAAGGTTGGGGAAGACACAATGTTCGATTGAGAAGCTTGCGGAAACCGTTGTGATGCGCGATTTGACTCACGTAGAATATTGAGTTTCTTGTGACTGGGCAATTCAAAATTCCTGTAGACAATGTAATGTAGAGTTAAAACATCAATATCTTAGTTAGGAGTTGATTTCAGTAATTTTTGATGCAAGAATCGTGTTCTACATGAAATTCTGGTTAAAAACATGTATCAGAGTGCTTAAATTCGTACCTTGTCTAGTGGTCCACTGACTAGCTACAGTTAGTCGATTATATAATTTTAAATATTTAGAGTTTAGGACTAAGAACCAGTAAAGACATTCATAAAGATTCAATGGATTATTTATTTACCTATTTATTTTATAATTTGTACAATTGAGCCTCTGGCCGAGGCTATGGCACACGTCATTTATTCGGTACATGGTGAACAGAGATATACATATGGTACAAGTGTAAAATTATACTAGGTAGCCTACAAGTTCCTGAAGGTTAAAGAATGCTTTTTCGATTAAGAAAGCACGCAGCTCCATAAAGAACGACGTTAGGTCAGCATTGCGAAAGTGTAGCTTCACACTCCAGGGCAGCGCGTTGAACATCTGTATGATTTGTGATATGATCTCACTCTGATCAGACACTCTGACAAAGATTATTAATAGCCACTGCACACTTGTCCTTTTCCAAGAAAATATGCATTCCTGGTATAGTAGCTGTCCTGTTTTAATCATGGTTTTTTTACTTTATTTCAGCCAACTTATGGCTACCACACCTCAGACCACATACCGTTCCGGTTTGCATCAGGCGGTGTTCGTGAATTCCATTTCATCGAAGAGAAGGATCTTGATCTCAATGAAATCATCTCCGGACCCATGTCAAAGCTACCTCTGGCACCCTCCATCAGAGCACATTGGCTGTGCATTGATGGTGTGCAGCCCACAATTCCTGAAAACCCTCCCCCAATATCCAAAGACTTGCAGAAGCTCGAGAGCATCGATCCTATCACAAAGTTGAAGTCAAACAAAGAGAAAGAAAAGACTGGGAAGCCCACAACTGGGTGAGTTCATGTTATCTTTTTGTGAAACTTAAAAATTTTATTCTTTTGTTTGTTTATTTACCTATTTATTTTTTTAAATGCTTTAATTTTTACAAATATTTGTTTGAAAATCATGCTGAACAGTGTTTGAATCTCGTCAAAATCTGCAGGAGTCTCTCACGCAAATGACCCATTTTTAGGGAACAACCAATATTTATCGTGGACGAAATGGATATTTTTAATGTTAAAAATAACCTTGCAGGTTCGCAGATTTATTGCAACGCAGCAGGATCGAATTTCTTTCAATTGTAATCACACTTTTGAGGAATATTACTGATACCGGCGCATGTATATTTTTGTGCCAATTTTGGCTGAGGCTCCAATTATTTAGGTGCCAAAGCAGAATATTTAGGCGCATACGGCACGTGGCGCCTGTAGGATTGAAACAATAATCCTGAAGTGTCACAACAGTATCTCATATATATATATGAGTCGCTTTTTATAGCGCTCTTTGGCGCTGTGCGACGCCTAATCGCCACAAAGCTCGGTCTTCCCACAGGTCATCAGGGAGTTGACAATCTCTTATCTCATTTAACACCCCCTGTCGCCAACCTCTCACTGGGCGTCCCCTACGTCTCCTCCCAGGAGGAACCCAATCAAGCATCTTTTTTGGCAGCCTCTCTTCCGTCATCCTATTGACATGACCATACCAAACAAGTTGTTTGGTCATGACGTCGAACACGATGTCATTTTCGACTTCCATTATCTGACGCACTCTATCATTACGGACCCGATCTCTCCTAGAAATTCCTGCTGACCTTCTCCAGAAATCCATCTCCGTTGCTCTTAGCATATCCTGTGTCCGTTTCTTCAGCTGCCAAACTTCACATCCGTATGTTAATATACTTTTGACTACAGCGTTGTATATCCTCCTCTTGTTATCTTTGGAAATCCGCTGATCCCAGAGGATTCCATTTAACATCGCTATAGCCTTCCTTGCTAAGGTGTTCCTTTCCCTGATAGCTTGATCCGTCCTTCCATCCTGGGTCAACCGCACTCCCAAGTACTTAAAGTGCTCGCAGCCTTTGATCTGCTGCCCATCCTCCAACTCAATGCTTTGCTGATCACCGCCAAAAGTCATCTTCTCAGATTTGGATATGCTGACTTCCAGACCCCACTTCCGATACTCTTCTACTAGCTTGCGCATCATTTATTCCGCGTCATCTTGATCTTGAGCAACCACCACCTGGTCATCAGCAAAGCACAGAGTAAACAGAGTTTCGAGATCACCCAAGGGGACACCCATACCAGAGCATTTCTTTTTCCATTCTTTTAGCACGCACTCGAGATAAATTTTAAATAATGTTGGCGACAAACAACATCCCTGTTTTAAACCCTTAGTCACATAAAATCCCGCTGACAACCCCCCATGGCACTTAACTTTGGTAAAACTCCCTTTATAAAATCGCTGAACAGCGTCAATCAACCCCCCGTTAAAATTCGATTTTTTCAAGGCCTCCCAAAGTTTCACCAACGGCACGCTGTCATACGCCTTCTGGAGATCCACAAAAATTAAATGCAGTTCCTGAGCTACGGCCATTTTCTTCTCAATGACCTGGACAATAACAAAGAGGTGATCTATCGTAGACCTGCCAGCTCTAAAACCAGCCTGCTCCTCTGCTTCGTGATCCTGCCATTCGTCCTCGATCTTCGCTTTCAGTATCTTCCCGTACACTTTGCTTATTGTCCCGGTCACTGAGAGCCCCCGGTAGTTGTTACAGTCGTCCTTCCTTCCCTTCTTTTTGTAGATGGCCTTGATCCAAGACTCCTTCCACTCCCTTGGTACCTCGTCACCCCTGATGCATTGTTGCATCAGTTTTCTGAGGCACTCAAAGAGCTTGGCAGTCCCGTACTTGACCAACTCGACAGGAATCCCACCAGGACCCGGTGCTTTGTCATTAATTAGCTCTTTAACCGCTTTAATTATGTCACAAGTGTGGATCTCCAAGTTGTTCATTCTTCCGTTGTCCGTGCTGTTGTCTCGAAACTCTGGGCGCCTTTCCGTCAAAAGATCTTTAAAATGATCCTCCAGTTTTTTAAGTGATATCGGAGAAACGATGTCGCGCTTCATGTCTCTATGTAAACCTTTAATTAACTTCCAGCTCTCAGCACTTTTTCTCCCCCCTAGGTAGGTGTTAATTCTAGAACAGTTGCTTTCCCAAGCTTCATTCTTCTTCCGTGTTATGAGGCTCCTAACTTTAGACTGAGCTTTCCTGTAAGCAACTTTATCTTCAGTCTTTTTAGACGACAGAAATATAAGGTGTTTTTGCCTCTTAAGATTTATCTCGTCTTCAATTTCTTCATCCCACCAGTAAGGATGCTGGTATTTATTACTGGTTTTGTGAACACCTAGGGCTTCTTTCGCTGCAGAGTGGATACAATCTTTGATGAACTGATATTGCTAATCACACTTTTGAGGAATATTACTGATACCGGCGCATGTATATTTTTGTGCCAACTTTGGCTGAGGCTCCAATTATTTAGGTGCCAAAGCAGAATATTTAGGCGCATACGGCACATGGCGCCTGTAGGATTGAAACAATAATCCTGAAGTGTCACAACAGTATCTCATCATTCTTCAATTTATTATCTATTTATGACCAACTATAGCAAAAGGGCCCTTAAATTTCAATAAATAAAAATCAAGGCATTGGAGCCACACTTAAAGTGGATTATTTTGATCAAATTCAGCCCAATAACATTAAAAATTTAAGCACATTCATTGCTGTTATTTTCAAATTTAAAACACAAAATTTATATTCTGAGAAAAATTCAGTTAAAGATTTTAAATCACTCCCACTTGTTTGACGATCCTTATTTTCGAGGTTCAAGACTCAAATCTCATCCATGTCCAGAATTTCTTTAGTTGGATTTTGATACAGGCTTAAAATTTTTTAATTCAACCCCTCTCTTCTCCCAAATTTTGAGAATTTGATATCTTGGATTGGATTTTAATTACAAATAACCACTTTTTTGGCCTAGCTCATAATTTATCCTCAAACCTATGTTCCTAGGAAACTCCAAAAACTACGCAATGTAGAAACAGTTCATGTGAAACAACTTGCCACTCACGAACTGTCTGTGGAGCAGCAGCTTTACTATAAAGAAATTACTGAAGCCTGCGTTGGATCAGATGAAGGTCGTAGGGCTGTAAGTATATTGTTTGCGCAACCTAACTCCAAACTCCTCAAGAGTCATGTTAAAATAATTGAGTACTTGGGTGCAAAAAGGGCATATTGTTAAATTATGAAGGATATTCAGTTAAATTTCCACCTTTTTACATCACTCTTTCCCAGTGAAGAGTAAAAATGTAAAAGGAAATTCTCATGGAAAAGCCAATTTTCGCACCTAAGTCCTCCATCATGCCTTAAGTTCCATTCAAAATTCACAAGCAACGTGAACTTCTGAGAAAAAAAAATGATCGTAGAAAAATTATTTCTCAGGCGTTTTTTATTTTGATAAAATAATGATTCAAGAAGGGCAAAAAGTTTAAAATACCTGTTACTTTTACTCCTCCAATGAAGATTGTAGGCACAATCTCCCTTGCAAAGCCAAAAAATACCCATTGCAGGATCATGGACTTGCGTTACAAAGTCTTGCTGTCACAAAAGTAACTTATATTTTAGAGGAATCAGTGTATTGGATGTGGAAATGGAAATTGTGAATGTGGAATTTGAGTCATAGGCCCAACATGTTAACTATTTAAATGATGGTTTCCCTTTTTTTAAGTTCCATATATGAATCTACTCACTTTTCATATGGGCTGTTACTGTGGTAGGGTCATTGGTACTTCAAGAGATGAGCTCTAGTTAGTTCCTAGTAAATTAAACACCAACTTTCCTGCAAGTATTTTTTGGTTCCATTTTGCAAACTGCTTTCATCCGAGAGTAATTCTATTTTATTGTTATTTTTTTAATTTTTAGGAAGCTCTGCAAAGTTTAGCCTCAGATCCTGGACTTCATGAAATGCTTCCACGAATGTGCACCTTTATTGCTGAAGGTGTTAAAGTCAATGTTGTTCAAAACAACCTTGCCCTCTTGATTTATCTGATGAGGATGGTGAAAGCCCTGTTAGACAACCCTTCGCTGTACCTCGAGAAATATGTAAGCTGTCTTGAAAATATCTAATATTATTTTTCATAAGGTTGTTTCTTTTATTGACCATGCAGTGATGTTGAAACTAGGAATGGAGGTCATATGTTGATAGGTGGGGAAAATTTGGGGAACTTCAGTCTTTTCACTCAAACAAAATTCTGAAAGCTGTTCAATGCTTGAGCACTAGTTCTGAATTGTGGTCACTTTCAAAGGAATTTGTCAATTGTGTGCGCATTTTAATATAATAATATTTGGTTGTTAATATTTTAGAGCTTTTAAAGTCCGCTGAATAAATATTAGAATTCAGATAAAGTTTGTAGGAGAGACAATCTCTATACACTGTCTTTTACTGAAAAAGAAACTGTTTTCAAAATTATTCCTATTACGATTTGTTGTAAAAGTTATTTTTCCCAGCAGATTTATGCTGCTTCGAGCTTGATTGAAAGTGGAAGGTAAGTTAAAGTGACCAATGGAAAAAACCCCAACGAAGATTGTCATGGTGCATCATAAATGATAAAAAAAAACTTTGTAACTGGTCAGTCATTTTAAGTGAAAATAGAGGTCAAATCGCACAATGTGGGAGAGAAGTATAGTAAAGGTTCTTACTCATTATGTTTCATTTTCAGCTTCATGAATTAATACCATCGGTGCTGACATGCATCGTTAGTAAGCAGCTATGTATGCGTCCTGAGCTTGACAATCATTGGGCATTAAGAGATTTTGCATCTCGTTTGATGACGCAAATCTGTAAACACTTCCACACCTCCACGAACAATCTCCAAACCAGAGTTACACGGATATTCTCATCAGCTCTTCAAAACATTGAGACCCCTTTGCCTTCTTTGTATGGAGCATTACAAGGTATTGTATCTAAGTACCTCAGTAATCTCAAAGTTAGATGAATATTAACTGGTATATTAGTATTTCCGAGTTCAACATAGAAAATTACGACTGTCAATTCTTAGAGCCAGAATAGGCTTGGTGTAGAGTGAACACGAGTTGAAGAATAAAATTTGCTCAAGATATAAGAAAACTAAGTTATTAAGTACAAATTATAAATGAAAATGGTACGTTTTCCTTAATTTTTTTATTATTGTTTATTGAAAACTTAAGCATAAAATTTGGCATGGGGAAATACTTCCTACTACTTACGTATTTGATTTTTAATCATCATTACTTAAGTATCTCCTCTCTTGTCAATCTATCCAATTGGTTCAATTACACTTATCCACTCCAATCATCTACAAGACAAGAAGAAACGACCTTGCCCCCCCCCCCCCCCCATCTCTAGTTTCTGTAATATCATGAACCCCCTGATCAGAACTAAATTGTTAATTTATTAATAAAGTTCATTCATTAAATTTATTGAAAACTTTAATTCAAAATTGCCAGCAATTTGTCTTTTCTAATCCAACAATGATTTATTTACTGAAAGAAACTTTACTCAGTTAAAAATATCCAGCTAATCAAAAAATGCCCAGAAATGTCTAATATGAATAAGATCTTTAATGTCCCTAGTAACTAGAAATATGTGGTATTCTATTAACGCTTCCATTTAAACAGGTTTTTTCCCACTCACATTTACATGGTTTACTCTTTTCTTTTTTACAGGTCTTTCTGAATTAGGTACAGAGGTGATAAAAGTGTTCATTTTACCAAGAGTCAAGACTGTAGCAGACAGAATCGAATCATGTCTTGACGGACCTTCCCTTAGCAATATTGACAAAATTTCTGCTGGTCACATAAAACATTTACTAGTGGTCAGTATAATTACTTTTTCAACTATATGAGTACCCAAATTAGATTTTCTGTAGCCCAATTAATGTGCAGATCGTCCCCACATCATTTTCCCCCCATTATTGTCTTTACCTCTGTTGAGGTGAAGATATCAATGACATAGCAATGTCTATCCTGCAATTACATACCTATTATTGCCGTAATACTAAAAGGTCAAGAGACACACTTATCTAACAGGAGGTTCTTTTGATTTTGCTTTTTTTATAATTAAGAAAGAGTATTAACTAATAAATTTATGCAAACATGCTTGTTTCAATCTATCGTTCCCTCTTCCTTTCTATTTTTACCATCTAGAAACTCTCATGGCAATTATCTTTCTCGGCTTGGCTAACTTCCCTTTGTATTTCTCTTTAAGTTATTGAGAAATAAGAGAGTTGTACGATCTTGAGATTGTCTTGAACTCAGATTTGTATGCACCTTCTATGTTAATGTGAAAAACGTGTTTTTGATCTATAAAATGTGTAAACAGATTTGTCATCAAAAAGAAAGGTACGTAAAGTTGAAGGAAGAAGTAGAACAATTCTTATTGGCCGCATACCTCTGATGTCATTAGCAACATCAAAATTTAGATTGATTTTTGATGGTTGATAATATGTTGCGCCAGGTTGAAATCGTATTAAAAAAATTTCTTTAAATTTTAGAGCGGTGTCAATATCAGAGATAATTTAATGTAGAATGGTACGAAATAATAATTTGTTTCCAGTTTTTGTCTTGGGAAGGATAGCTATAATAAATTTTTTATTGATTCTGGTTTCAGAAAGTATTGACTCCTATCCTAAAAGTAACAAAATCACCTCCGGATTTCATTGATGACTACAGGAATGAATTTGGATGCCTTGGGCCTGCTCTTCAAGCCTCTGTCATCAAAGCAAGAACGCAGGCCTCCATGCCAACTCCGGCAGTTACCTCTGCCGCTGTCACAACGACCTCCTCTATCATACATCCTGCTGCTGGTTAGTTTGTAAAGTTGTTGACTGACAAATGAACAGTTTTCAGGATGTGATCATGTGTACAGGAATGGAAATTCAGTAAATGACTACACTTTGTTGCCCTCCCGACAAAATCGGGCATAACTACACCTAGAGATGATCTCAAGAAAGCATTGAGCTGTAAGGACAACGGTGTTCATCGGGAAGTGCAGTTACGTCCTTTTGTCAGGAGGGCGACAATTTAAAGAGTAGGAATATCAAACATCTCAAGTGCCATCAAGCTTTGCAACTCCTGGAAGTTCAAATACATAATTAAAAATTTCAATAGATAAATTGAAAAGACAAATATCCTTCTTAAGAAAATAAATTTTTACTCATATCATAAGTACAAAATGTCTACAGTGTATTGTGTTAAGAAATATGCTCAAGAAGTTCACATTCCTCACCTTATTCAGGTTCGATTCATGCATGCAAATTCTATCCTGGTCACCTCAGCAGCAAAGAATTTCGCAATTTCTAACCACAAGGGTGGCAGTAGAGGTATTTATATGCGAGTGATCAAAAATCCCGGTGGCAATATTGTCATGACGGTTTTTAGATTGAGATTGCTGGTAGATAGAAACCGCCAGCAATTCTGTGTTGCTGGTGATTTGTAACTACTCAGAACCGCATGGATGCACTTCACGCATGGTACATTTTCGTCCTGCAGCGGCATTAGGGGCACAATCTAGTATGATAACTGTGGGTCCATCAGTTATGAAAGACACGATGCCTCAGTAAGTCATTGTGGCAGAAATATGGATCGTGCGATTCGAAGACAAGCCGCAGTGACTTGTGTCGGTCGGCGACAAATGGCAGAAGTCACATGCATAAATGGGCCCTAAGGAGTTGCTATCACCTGTCTCTTGAACTACTCAGTGAAGAATTTTCAAGGACAAGGAATCAAACGAATTCGATGGTTTCTCTTTAAAAACCAAAGTAGTAAAGCTGTTTCTCTAAGTAAATTGAGTTAACTGTAAAATAGATTCAATTTTACAATATTTAGTCATTCATTGAGTGTTTTAATACTTCAGCAGGTGTGCCAAATCCAACTAGGATGGTATACTCTGGTACCAGACCCGTCAGCTTGGCGAACAATCCACAGAAGTATGTCATTGTATCTTCACGGCCTCAAACTCCTGGAAACATTGTAAGTTTTATAAGTATTTTTACGTTATTACAGCAAATAACAACTATGAAACTTATCATGCATTGCTCATTAAAAAGTGCGACCTGGAAAGTAAAAAAAAATACAAGTACCTGAGAAAGCTGGCTGAGTCAGGGCAAGAAAAGGGAAAACTGAGAGAGCTGTGTATTTCCGTAAAAGATTACATTTTTTTGCATTACTTTACCACACTTTGATACTAAGCCCTGCGGCATCCTCCTTCTGTCTGTAGTGTATTTTTTCCTCAGAAATTCAATCCCCTTCTTATCTGTACGGAGACTTTGCTTTCAGTCATGTCTATTTTTACGTTTCTTTTGATTTAGAAAATAAAGCCCAGGAGAATCAGGAAAACTCAGGAAGATAGAAAATCCAAGTGTAAAGGGAAACCTGGAAAGTCAGGAAGAAGGGAAAGACTGACTATGCATTCTGTAATGTCCGGGCTGGGAAAAAACCAGGTTTTTAAAAAGGGGAGAAAAAGTTACTGACATGTTCACCCAAGTCTGGAAAATGGTCTCTATTATTTCGTATCCCAAATCCTTCAACTGAATTTTGAGACTCTCTATTTTTTCCTTAGGGTTTGCAGCAAGCCACTCCTGCAACAGCACAAGCTAGTGGTGTTCGATTCCAGTCAAATTTCAATGCACCAGTGGCACACATTCGACCGCATTCATCGATCACTCCTAATCCAGTTACGAAAGTTGTCGTTGTGTGTGTTGCCAACTCAAGTACAACAAATTCAGGCCCAAAGGTACTTACATTGACCAATTTTTCTAAATGTATTTTTTTTTTTTTTTTTAATCTTTTACAATTCTTTAAAAAGACAGAATAAACAAAACTGGGAAAATGTATAGATGCATAGAACAGCTTACTTCTTCAATTTATTAACTAGAATGTTTCCATAATGAGCCTTGAAATTAACTAGGAGCATTATACTGGAGATTGTCTAGCAAGCAAGAATTTCATAGGCCTGCAAAATGTGCTTGATTTCCCGACCAGTGAATGGCGAGTTAATGGCATGGCACACTTCTCCAAACACAATGTAAACTCTAGCAGCTGCTGTATAGGCAATTTGCACATCGGAAGGTCTGTGTAATGGTGTAGCATTTGAAGTATGTCTACAATATTGAAGGTGCTATTGTAGTGCTGACTCACTGATATTTGTGTGAATAACTGCAGCTGTGCCAATGTTTTGTTGATATTACGTAGACAATGCTTATTTCTCGGCTAAAATTATTGCTGCACTCGGGTTGTTTCTAAATCAAACCAAAAGGAGTGATTTCTTCTTGTATGATGCAGTTTAATTGAAAATCTTCACCTAAGCAAGGAATAGTCCATCATTCCTCTTTTCTTATACATGATTCATATTGAGACAAAAATCAACCCAATTGTTTTCAAAACTTTAATTTCCTCCCTTTCTTCCCTCTTTTTTTCCCTTTTTTTTTTAGAAGATTAAATGATGTATGTAATGCCTTAAAACTCTCTGGTGCATTTCCCGTTCCCTTAGATTTTAAAGATTGAACTCGCACAATTTCAAGTCAGAATGTTGCATGTTTCTGTGTGTAAAAAAGTAAACCAGGAAGGGACACATCTCTGCCGTCCATAGGAAAAACGCCGTAAATTCTATCAAGACTCTATATTTTTCTTGCACACATACTGTTGATCACCATGATGCTTCATTTTGAAAAGTCAAATTTTCAATGGTTTGCTGCACTTATCTTGAAATTAAAACTGAAATGGACGTTGGTTTTTCAGTAATGAAACATTTCGTCAGTAATAAGCTGAAAAAATCCTCAATGGAGTTACGGCGTTTTTGCTAAAGACGGCAGATCTATAGTTAGGCTGATTCTGGTCCATGATTTTTAGTTCATTCTCCAATTTTATTCTCTTGTTGAGAATTATCAATTAATCCTTCGTTATTCTTTATTTACAGAGTTCTTAGTCAAATCTCACTCGAAGATTTTAAACGTCAGTCAGGAACTTGGACCATACAGATCCTCCAACCCGACGTATTCTTCTCAGGAAGACAGGAGGAAAAATAACTAACATTTGATCATGGGTATAAAACAGTCAGGATTTATCATAGAAGAGTAAATTTCTAAGGAAAATGAGCCATGTCTCTTTAAACCGAAGACTTTGCTCTTAGGAGGTTGGATGTCTAAATTTCAACGTTTCAAAAATAAAAGGATTGAGTGTTTAAATAGGCAGAACCAAAATGTAGTTAGTTTAAGCATATATCAAACAAGGTTTAAACCTGCTGATGTTCAATGTTTTCTAAGAAATCATATTTTTTTTCCTTCCTCAAGTATTTAATATGCTTTGGTTGAAGTAAAAACGAGATCAGAAAATTTTCCTCTCCTCTCAAGTATAAATATCTCACACCTTGAGAATTGATGGACCGATTTAGTGGCTTTTCATTCTTGCAATATTTGACTCATGGAATTGCAATATACTGCATAATTGAGGGGCTTAGAAGACAAGGTCCATGAGTGCAGTTTTTGCTATTTCGAGAAATACGTTGATGGCGAAACTACCAGACCACGTATCTCGTTTGCGATGTTTAAAAATATCCTCCCCCATTTTCTTTTTGTGGAGAAGAGAAACCAATATCATTCTCTGAAGTTTTCACATGTTTCTTATCACACAGAGAAGAAAAATCACAGAAGTTTCAAGAATTCACGTAGAGTCATTTTCTATCCAAAAAGTAAAGTATGACAGAAAGTCTGTGACGCCGCAAACCGAGGTACGAGGTCTGGTAGTTTCACTGTTGACATGTTTGAAGTTTTGAAATCACATGTATCTTTATGGCGGAAAAAAAGTGCAAACTGCCTTTTTGATGCTTCAAAATTTTAATTTTGGAGCAAATTTTTTGCAGAATATGAATTAAGACTAGTTTTACTTGAAATCATTAATATCTCCATTTTTTCAAAAATTGCTTGTATGCGGCTTGTCCTCCAAGCCCCTAAATTGATTTGCAATGGTTCAAACCAAAATAAAAGGTACTAAAAATCAATGACAATTAAAACGTTCCTTGGTACTGTTGCGAAGATAAGAGCTCCTTCATGTTGTTTCTCTTCTTTTTATCCTCTTTTGATCGGATCACTAGACAAGGTACAAATATAAGCATTCTAGTACATGTTTTCTTCAAAAATTCATTGTTCTCAATTCATTGTTCATTTGTCATTCAATTTCATTGTTCTCTTCAAAATTTCATGTAGAATACACTTTTCGCAACAAAAATTACTGACATTAATTCCCAACCATGGTACAAACGTTTTTACCCAGCTGTAGTTTAAACTAATTCGAATTTTCCGCTCACAAGAAAAACAAAAGTCCATTTGAGTTGAATCTTGCATTAAAGTGATTCTGGCAAGCCCCTAATCTCGTAGTGGCCCTACCTTGTCCTATGTTGTTCAAAGTGTAAGCAACTTGCAACATCGGAGTAGGAGCTCCGATATTGGGGTTGCCAAATTTTCATCCAAAGAGACTGCTGTGGTAATGTTTAGTGTGCGATTTTATTGCAGTAGATTATGGTGTTTTTTATGAACAAGAGGTTTGATCTATGCATTGAAAAACTTTAATATTTTCTTTAGGAGTTACTTTCAATGATTTTCCTTGTACAAATTGTGTTCCACGTTAACTTTTAAAGAGGAAACATACATCATAATTCTTAAATTCGTTTCTTGTCAAGTGATCCTTTCTACTAATGAGGATGTCATATGCTACGGTAGGAGGCATCAAATCAATCTAAATTAGTTTCTACTTTTGTTTCTTATTTTTTTCTTTTAAAAAGCTGTCTTTTTCCTTTTTCAGTGCGAATGTTTCGCCAGAAATATTCATTTAATTTTTTGTAAACAAATACAGTGTTTATTACTACATTTTTGTTTTCCTTTACCACAATTTGACTAACTTCATGTAGAAGGAATTAACAATAAGTACATTGAAATTTTTCATGAAACTGTGCAAGTTCTTCTATCTTCCAAAGAACTGAGAAAAAAAAGGAAGAAAGAATAAAAAAAGTAGAAGCATCTTTTGCACATAAGATAATACAATTTTATTCAAATAGACTACATTTTGCAATCAAGAACCACAATTTCAAGCCCATCTGTAAAGACACTCACATGCATAGGGAAATTTATGGTACATACGTTGTTTCAAAACTGAGCCAGACATTGTAGTTCCAAATTGCATGGAGTTTGAAAGAAATTCAATTCAATTTTATTTCATCTACAAACAAAAAAATCAAACCCATAAAGGGAAACGATTCAATAAATTCTAAATTTTCAATCACTCAGTTTTGGCATGAAATTTAGTGACACTCTAAAAATTTCAGTCGGCACTGAATGAGTGATTTTAGTACTAATATGGCCCATGTGGTACTTTCCTAACGCTTCTATTTTCACCTCCTGTTTAATCTAACAATATACTTACCTCCATGTAAAAAAAAAAAAACTGACTACAAAAAATGGAATTAATATATTCTTTGTAGAATGTTCATTTGCAGATGGTCGAAAAGGATGCTAGAAAAGGAGAATAGGTCTTCTTAGGCTCATTGATTCAAATATTATTTTTTTTGGCCTCTTTTTTCTCAGTACATGAAGGATGAGAAACTATTATAGTCTCCATGACAAAAATAATCAAAGGAGCGTAGGGTTTTATCCATCGTTGTTCCTTAAACAGCTTTTTCTCTTTCTCAGAGAGACCCCATACGATTTACACTGTGGTTAAGGGAGGTCAAAGGAAGCTTTTAACATAGCAATATAGAAAGGACAATTTTTGCGAACCTCCGGTAGCATCCAGCTGTGTAACCTCGGAAATGAATTCTTGTCAAAGATTACAATGATTTACCTTTACAAAAAATACAAAGGCAAATAGGTACCTACATTGGAAATGTTTGCAAATTTTTAGATAGATCTGGTCTGTATTCCTCCCTCCCTACTAGCTATGCTATGCTACTAGCTATTAAAATTTGTTTTTAAAAAACTTGAAAAAAAAAAAAGTATTAAAATTTACATGGAAGCAGGAAACTCCTTTTGGGATTTTTTTAACGTAAACTTCCCAAGAGGCAAAATTTAAGTACCTAAAACAAGTGTTAAAAAACTCTTTGAAAAAACGTGATTTTTTAAAACTATTTTTTAAAGTGAAACTTACCAACCAAAAAGAAGAGAAAAGTGTTAGAAAACAAGTGTATCATAGTTAGTGATTTTTAAGAGTTTTGTTAACAATTCTTGTAGGTATTAAAATTTGACCTCTCGCAAATGTTACATTAAAAAATATACCAAAAAGGGTACCTATCCTTCTTCGTCAATTTTAACTGTCTTACCATGAGTTTTTTAATTCAAAGTTACACGTTTTTCAAGAGATTTTTTACAGTCCGTGCTTTTAGGGCGTAAGTTCGTCGAACCTAAAAAAGTTCTCTCTTATAATACATTGAAATATTTTCATTGGGAAAGTACTGTAGTCTATTGCAAGGAATCAAGGATTCATTTCCGAGGTTAAATAGCTAAATTTTATTTTATCCCGAGGTTTGCATAAAATAGTCATCTCTAAAATACGACTCGCTGTGTCTCGGGACATTTGGAGCGCCGCTGAAACCAATCCTTAAAATGTGCTTTCCTAGCCCTCTGTTCGCCGAAAGTTGCGACCTATTCGCGACAGTTATTAGGGCCGGCCAACGCCGCTTGGCGCAATGCTAGCCCAGTGTACCTTGATGCTAGCCGAGAAATTGCGGGTCGCGAGCCGCGAGTGTTTTTCGGGATTTTATTACCTACTACATAAGCACCATCGATTTTTCGCAAACTTTGACGAGAATGTCAACCAACGTCATGAGAAATTTAAAAATGTTCAAAACTCCCAGTTAATACGTGATATTATTTTCAATGTATACCCTCTCTAACCTAACTCAACACTCGTGCCGTGTATCAATGTTTTGATTATGTAGATGGAGTCTTTCTCTTTCCAGTAATTCATTCTCAATAGACTAAAGTGAGTGTGTTTTTGTTGTTTCATAATTAGTGTCAAGTGGAATCATGGTATTAGATATGTGCATGGTATTTTGCGTGCACAACTGTAGCTCCAGCAGAATCAGTAAAATGAACACGGAGGCAGAGTCTCTCAAGTGAGTGAGTACCTATAATCTATAATGGTTAACCATTACCATAATGACTGTCTTACTTAATTAACAAATTTATTCAATTGTCATCACTTCATTCCATAATCTGGATCTTTACTTTAGTAACTAGAATGCCTAGCCCATTGGTAGTGGGTACTACGGTAATGTTTCCATGATCCATTAAAGATATGTGTTGATCCCGCAAGCAGATTCAAAGCACCGCGTTTATCTGCCTTCAACATTGAAGCGTTAAAGATTTTATCGCAACACCTTCAATTTTTCTTATTTCTATTCAATTTTACTTCAATTTCTTCTTTTTCTTATTTTCTTAGGGGTAGAGATGGTCCTCTGCACTTAGAAATGAACTGATTGATACTTATTACCACAGCCTCACATACTTACTTAGATGTAGGTAGTCATATATACGTAAGCTGAAATTTACCCAAATACCCCGAAACCCTCATCAACCTAAGTACGACATTGAAAGTCTTAGCCATTCATACATCTCAGCTTGGCTCCTTGCCAGGAAGCCAGGTGGGCGGCCCGCAGCTTGGGCTTTTTAGGGGCCAGGGGGGCAACCCCAGTCTTTGGCTTCTTAGGGGCCAGGGGGGAGGCCCCCGGCTTTGGCTCTATAGTTGCCAGGAGGGCGGCCCCCAGCTTTGGCTTCTTAGGGGCCAGGTGGGCAGCCCTCGTCTTTGGCTGCTTAGGGGCCAGGGGGGCGGCCCCCGGCTTTGGCTCCTTAGTTGCCAGGGGGGCGGCCCCCGGTTTTGGCTCCCTAGGGGCCAGGGGGGCGGCCCCCGCCTTGGGCTTCTTAGGAGCCAGGGGGGTGGCCCCCGGCTTTGACTCCTTAGCTGCCAGGTGTGCGGCCCCCGGCTTTCACTCCTTAGGGGCCAGGTGGGCGGCCCCCGGCTTCGGCTCCTTAGGGGCCAGGGGGGCGACTCCCGCCTTTGGCTCCTTAGTTGCCAGGTGGGCGGCCCCCGGCTTTGGCTCCTTAGGGGCCAGGGGGGCGACCCCCGCCTTTGGCTCCCTAGTTACCAGGTGGGCGGCCCCCGGCTTTGGCTCCTTAGTTGCAGGTTGGTCACCTCCGGAGTTTTTTCACCCTAAGAATATCGAATGACATTGCTGTAATATGTACCCCGTTGCCTGAAGTCAATGATTCGCCTTCAAATGGCCGGGTATGCAAAATGACTGCCGTGAAGCACGAATAGTGGTATCAAAATTTTGCATTAAGTTTATACGGATTGATTTGAAGGCGCGATTTTGCTTGTAAAAATACGTAGGAACTGGTGTGTATAATATGTTTATACAACGATAAAAGCTCCGTAGACACATCAATTCAACAAAAAAATAGCGAAAAATAAGGCCGGAGTTTGACCCCTTTGCACTCGAAAAAGGTTCCTATACTCATCTTTAAAGTTTTTCCTGAGTTTTCTGTCATTATAAGCTTCCACTTAAACCTTGGTTCGATGGTCGAATCAAATACCGAAAATGGGGCGAAATTTTGGGAGGCTCTTTAGGTGAACTGCGCGTAATTTTGCACGACTTCACGAAACCGCCGGAAATAGCGCACATGTACCGCAATATTGCCGTGGTTCTCGCACAATTAAATTTATAATTTGTTTCATATTCGCTGGATAAGTATTGGATTTCCCGCGATATAAGAGTACAGTGATGAAAAACCCTAATTGTTAAATATATAACGAAACCGTTGGATATATCGCGTACTTCTCGCTATATAGAGATGAAATTCGCGTAATTTCATACTTCTTAACAGGCGGAGATGAGGCGAGCAATTATTCGAAATCCGAAGTACGTGTGTGGTATCATGCGGAATTTAAGGAATATCCTAGCCGTTCGCCCATCTCGAGTTACAGACGTTTACGATTATCATACTCGCATCGATGTACGAATTGCGCATTTGCCGCGATATTCGTGTGAACATTTTGTGACATTTTATTTTCTTAATGAAGCAGGTTTACGCATATGCCGCGATGTCGAATTGAATAATGCGAAATAATAATTATTTCACTAATCCGCTAGAAATATCGCGTATAGTGCGGTGATTATCGCGTAATGGTGATTATCGCGTAATTTCTAATTTTTTTTACAAAATTCCTGGAAAAATCGCGCATTTCCCGCGATACAGAGATAAAACGCCCATAATCGTTGAAAGATTTAACGAAATTGATGGATATATCGCGTACTTCTCGTGATATTGAAATGAAAATTCGCGTAATTTCATAGTATTTAACAAGCATAAATGAAGCGAGCAGCTGTTTGAACTCCGGAGTCGGTATGTGGTATCACGCGAAATTGAAGGATAATCTTAGCTTTTTGCCTGTCTCAAATTTCGACGTTTATGAATGTGCTGACCGCAATCGCGTATTTTGCGAGATATTGAGGTGAAAATTGTGCGTTTCTCCTTGTCCTAAAACAATCGCTAGAAAAGTCGCATGCATACAGAGATATTTTGATGAATGTTACTCGTACTTTTTCATGATCTTACAAAATCGCCGGAAAAATCGTGTATATGCCGATCTTGAGGTGATAACCGCGTAGTTTCTCATTATGTTACAAAATCGCTGAAAATGTCAAGTATTTCCTGCGAAACTGAGATGAAAGCTCCTACTTTCACGAATCGGTCTGGAATAACGCAAGTTTTTCGCGATATTGAGACGGAATTTGCGAATTTTTCTGCTTTGATACGGACGTAAATGAAGGGAGCAACTATTCGAACTCCGGAGGAGGTGTGTGGTATCACGCAAAAGTGAAGGAAAATCTTAGCTTTCCGTTTGTGTTGAATTACTGACGATTATGACGCGTATGGTGCATGCAATTTAGGTGAAGATTGTGATTTTTCTGCTCCTACACAACCGCTGGAAAATTCGCATATGTGCGGCGATATTGTGGTGAAGAACAATTTTTTATGTTTCTACAAAACCGCTCGATGACTCGCGTATTTGTAGCGAAATCGAGGTGATTATCGCCTAATTTCCCGCGTGTTCATAAATTCGTAGAAAATTTCCGCTATTCCCGCGAAACTGAGATCGGAGCGAGTGATTTTTTATGATTTTACGAATCCACAGGATGTATTATGCCGGAAATTCCATAATTTTTCCACCCTAAATCGCGTCTGACTGTAGTTGCGGTTTTAATTCAAATGACCGTATAATAGCATGGCTAAGCCGCCGCGCCGTAGGCAGCCCTCTTTCGCAGATTGAAGATAGTCATGCCACCACAACTTTTTGAACGGCGACGCACAGTAGATCGAGTCAGTTAAAGAAATCGGACATGAAATTTTTGACTAAATTTGGAAATTTTGATGTTTATTTCGTCACATTTTAAACTTATAGGGGTGATTTTAGAGGAGAATTTCACGAGGAAACCATTAGAACCTCTTTAAGAACCTCAAAATTTTGTATAAATGGAGTCTTGAGCGTTTAAAGTTTCCAGATTTTCTCCGACCTCTCCTGTTAACTCGATCCACTGTGCGACGCGGCGCGCTTAGACACACCATGTCTAAGAAAATTGAGCGGACCTTCTTATTCATGCCTATGCAACATGGAATTCTATTAAGCAGGAATAGTCGCGTACTGTCGCGGCGGAACCACCAATTCCGTGTTGTGGACGTTGCCAATCGATTAGAAGTGTCGAACTGAAGACGTTCTCTTTATTACTTTCTCGCTCCCATAGGGTAGAGAGGAAGTATTGTCATCCTCCAAAAAAAAAAAAAAAAAAAAAGTTGAAATTTCATCATTTCTAGACGTTTTAAGGTCCCAGGAGTAAAAATAACCATACTTGGAAAAATGTGTGTCCGTCCGTCCGACGTCCCCCAAATCTGTCTACAGCGATATCTCAGAATCTATCTGTTCGATTTCATTCAAAATTGGCACAGGACACCATATCTATGGTCTTCTTATGCACGTTCAACGATTTTGAGGTACGCTAAAATTTGGGGGGGCTACGCTCAATTGTCCATTTTTAGCAAAATCACACGGAAAGCTCATTTTGAAAGACTGTAAATTTTGAAAAATGTCTTTAATTCTTTAACAATGGGCATCAAGCACATCACCTGGGTCATTAATTTAAGTTCCAAAAAGATCTTTGGACTAAACTCAAAATTCAAGAGATTACGAGGCCCAAAAGTAGGCACTTTGCTCCGCGAAACAGCTCATTTTCAAGGACTGTAAATTTTAAAAAAATAAAAAAAATAAAAAAAAATGCCTTCAATTCTTCGAAAGTTGGCATAAGAGCACCACCTGGTTCATTAATTTAAGTTCCTACGAGGTCTTTGGACTAAACTAAAAATTGAAGGGTTACGCGTCATTTAGTGAGGGCACTGCGAAATCACACAGAATATATGGACTAAAATTTTGAAAAATGCCGTTAATTCTGTGAAATTTGGCATCAAACGCAATTGAATCATTGATTTGAGTTCCTGAAAAATAGGACTAAACTCAAAATACGAGGAGTGCAGACCATCTCAAGGGGGTATCGAGATCACTCATCGGTGGGAAGCTCCGCAGTCTGGGCGTAACATTCTAACAAATGGATTAAATGTATTAAAATTGGAGATAAAAAAGTTAGCAACTGCTACATACCAAAAAGAATCCTTGCACAACTATCCTACTCAGCTTAAACTGTGAGCGAACGGATGAAATGATGAAAACATGAGACCAGTAAAGGGTTGAGGAACAGAAAGTAAAACACTACACCCGATTATATTCACGATATTACGATGCAAATCGTTTATTATTGTTTTAATACTACTATAATGCATTGTTACCCAGCGAATGATGAAATCAAATGTCAAAATTAAGAACTAATGACACAAAAAGTAAATGAAATAAAATAGAAACACCTTGACTTAGATGTTGTAAACAAAGATCCACGTTATCACCGACAGGAATGGAGATTGAGAGTCGGAATGTGGGAGAGTAATGCCATGTCCATACCGCTCTTTGATTGGTTCAAACCCGATTCAACAACAAGATGCAGATTCATTCCAAAGCGGATAAAGAATGGTAGTCGCATTTCGTACCTTCTTGACGTCACACGGCATCGTGTACGTTTTGGGTTCATCCTGATTGCATGGCACACCATGTACCCTCTGCGCGTCACAGCCTTTAAAATGGCGGCTCAACTCCAGTTGCGACTACCTTTCTTGCTTCACCATCACATGTCTCTACCTCACTCGTCATAGAATGAGAATCCGAGGCTGGGCTAGAATTTGTTCTATGCCCTCGCTCAATGAGTATCATGAATCTCGAGTAAATCGAATTCTTCTTCGACCTATTCTCTACACCAAAACCTAGAATAATAAAGCTCCAAGAGGAGTGCCTTCTTCATTTGAAATGCATGTGCTGTAATGTTGGGTGTCAGCGCTGACGATACCTACTGATCTATCCTGCTAATGGACATAACCACTTAGATCTATTTATTTCCCCGATACTTTTTGAACATGAAGAGAAGAACATTGCTTTCTGTCTTCTACTTTCTGATATTGCGGTGAAGTTCAAAGCCGAGCCCAGGTAACGATGCAAACTATTCAACCTCTGACCGTTACAGTTTCCTTGGACACAAAGCATGTAGAAATAGTTGTTGACTGTAATTAATGGCTAACTCAATATCTGCTTGTGTCTGAGGAATGGTATTGGCAGAATGGATTAAATCTTCCTCAGCGACACCATTGGTTGACCGAGGAGAAATGATGAGGTATGAAATCAGAAATGTTTGCCACCTCTGCGCTTCCAAGCAATTTTTTACTTAGAATTGTTGACGCAGGGTCTATATATGTACCAAATACCATACTTTACAGTTGTTGATATAAATTATTAACTCAATCACAACAACCTTGCGATTCCCTTCCTCCGAGTTCACACAGTACCTCTCCTCGAACGTAGCATAAGCGACCTGAAAAAGTTCAGAGTATTGGACACAAAATATGTAGAAATAGTGATTGACTGTACTTAATAGCCAAATTAATATCTGCTTGTGTCTGAGGAATGGTAGGTATTGGCAGAATGGATTTAATCTTCCTTTGCGACATCATCGGCTGACCATGGAGAAATGATAGGGTATGAAATCAGAAACGTTTGCAAGCTCTGCGCTCCCAAGCAGTTCTTACTTAGCGTTGTTGACGCAGGGTCCTCTGAGATAAATAGGTATAAAATCCTATTTTGGGAATCCTTAAGCTCATTTGAACAGTGATATTTAGAAATGAATCAAGTTCCATTGCTGCTTTGCAGGCTCTGCGCTCCCAAGAAAATCTTACTTGGCATTGTTAATGCAGGGTCCTCGTAAGTAAATAGATACCTATAAAATCCTGTTTTGGAAATCCTAAAGCTCATTTGAACAGTGATATTTAGAAATGAATCAAGTTCCATTGCCATTAAAATTATGCAACCTGACCTTAAGGGAAACTGAATGCATGCATTCCCGTTCAGTTCATTTAAAACCAGAATGCTTGGGTGGAAAAACACAAATTATTCAAATTCTGGGGCATTTTTCACAAAAAGGAAAAGTTGCATCTTTTTGAAAGCAATTCAATAGACTTGATTCTTTACTTCTATACGCAGTCCATATTTAAACAGTTATTCCATCATCCAAATTATGTTTGCTGCTGGGATAGGTTATTTCAGTGCTAAAAATGAGGCCACCTGCGGCCTAATTATTGAAGCTAAGTCATGCTGCAATCACACGCTGAATTTAGCAGCTGAATGTAGAAGTCATCAGTAATCGGCTGAAATTTAGCAGATTCGAGTTATTTTCATCCCGATGTGTATCAAATCTACTTGAATAGTTCAAACAAATTCAAAATTGGTGGTTGCTGAGAATCGTTGCTGAATTTTGCGCGTCACGCGCAAAATTCAGGCATCGGGTCGATGACTTCTACATTCAAGCCACATTCAGCGTGTGATTGTGGCATGAGCCTGAAACTATAAGACATAGCCCTATCTTAACCATGTAATATATTGCAATTGGATGTCTTATCGGGCTGCTTTAAACTTTAAATAATTGGCCCCCTGGTTAAAATTTAAGAAGGAACTAGCTACCAAAAGTAGGCACTTCTTAAATTTTAATCCCACACAATGCTTGACAACTAAATATAAGTGGTAATCTTTACTTATATGATTACTTAATTCCAATACCTTTGAACAAATAGTAAGCCATACATCCGTTAGAGATGAAGCCTGTGATCAAGGCATCAATTCGTAAATCCAAGGAAGAAAATGCGAACCATGAACAAACAATGACCACTGTATGAAACTGAACAGCACTTGCTATGAAGAAATTAAAATTATACTCATCTTTAGTAAACTTTGTGTTGACACTCAACATGAATTCAAAACATGAAACTGAACAGCACTTGCAATGAAGAAATTGAAATTATTCTCATCTTTAGTAAACTTTGTGTTGACACTCACATGAATTCAAAACATTGATTAATTATGGTGTATTTAAAGTAGCTGTGTTTGTAAAACCTTAGTGCTGTAAATTTAGAGGAGCCAATGATAGTATTGCAATGAAATGTGGATAGAATAAAGTACACACATTCCGGTCAATACTGTTCAGTGGTCCTTTAGAGAACCGGTTGGATACTTCGAGCACAGTTTGGAGAGTTGAGGACAAAAAAAAAGGGAAGACTTTAGGTTGTGAAACGCTCAGCCGCTTCCAGGAGGAGACGATGAAGGATGCGCAGACCCTCTCGATTCAAGTGAAGCAAGTCTACTCGGCGATTCTGATGACCTCTTTTAGGAAAATAAAACTTTTCGTAAAATCGGCGGTCAGGCTCCCAAGAGTCTTGACGCATGAAGGGAGAGAAGCTGTCAACCACAAGAACACGATCACGCAATGATTCTCTGGAGCAAAAGCTCGACAACCATTGATTGACCACATCAATCTTGCGATTGACATGCGCAGGAAAGAGAGGAATAGGAGGGATTCTGCCGACGACGATGAAGCGAAAGTGTCTTTCGGCATAAAGAAGGAGGGCCTTCAAGGCCTTTTTAAGGGCTGGGACATCAACTTCCGCCTTGATGTCGTTAGTCCCTGCTAGAATGATAAGAATATCCTGTCTTTGTCGAAGGCTTCATTTCTTGAAAGGCGCTTAAGAATCTGGGTTTTTAGGATCGATCGGAGCCAAAGATCATGGTTTGCCGGAGGAAGGCAACAAGCAGAAGCACCACTAACTGCCAAGGATACAGAATCTTCGACAGGAAAATTATTAAGCATACGAACCAATTGACTGGCTCCAAGGAAAACGTACATGATGACAGATGAAGTAACTAGGTTAGGTGTGAAGAATACAAAGTAAAGACAAATCAAGAGAAAAGATTAGCTCAGAAGAGGAACAAGAGTTTGGACCAGAGATAAGAGATCAGTTGGAGAGCGGATAAGATACGAACGTTACGCTACCTGATTAATTCTTCCAAAAAAATAGGAAATTACCAAGATAACAATCCAAGCCTGTGCGAAGTTGAGCAGAGAATGGAGAACGGACGGCGCATGCAGAAGGAGGTGGCAAGCCGGCCGTTGTTGGTTTTGGCCATGACGTAAGATGCACACTGTCCAATGGGAATGAGGGTTTCACGCATTACGTGACCCAAATATGTCACGATCTTCTTTTGCTATATCGTTGCTTGATGTGACGTAGGCTTGTACATTTCTCCGCTCGCCACCACCTCCTGAATGATGAGATTATCATAAGAAGAGTCGATTAATTTCATTAACTAACGGCTTAACAAACTTAAATCGCAACCGATTTTGCCACAAAACCTGTTTCTATAAATGACGACCGCTCTTTACAAGGAAATGACTGCAACCAGCAAGACAACTTGTCTCTGGTGCAGAGGTACCCCTTTACTTCGTCATGGCATCACACCGTCAACCTGTCACTACCTGTCATGCCCCGTCTTAAGTGTTTTAATTCTTCATTATGAAAAAAACAAATGAATGACTCATTTGCTACATCTTGAACGAATTGGCTGGTATTGACTGCACTGCTGCAAGATTGCTCTGTCGTTTTGAATCTATTCCTCTGGAAACTGAAGAATTTTTTGGATTAATCGTTTGAGCTAATCCTACTGGCCAGTGGCATATTCCAAGAGAACTGAGAAAATTCTAAGGAACAGCCCGGTAAAATTCGCGTTAATCGCTATGTTATTGCAGCTTTTGAGATCCTTGTCTGATTCATGCTGCAGATGTGGTATTGGCTGGAGTCCTGGAGGACGCCAGAGAGCCAATCCTACTGGCCAATGCCACGTCAGAGAAGAATCTGACACAAGTGTCTCAGGAGCAGTATACAAAATTCTGATATGTAGTCGCCTTTTAGGCAGTTCTTGAGAAGCTTTCTCTATTCATGCTTAAGACGTGGTACTGGCTGGAGTCCTGGAGGACGCCAGAGAGCTAATCCTACTGGCCAGTGGCATATTCCAAGAGAACTGAGAAAATTCTAAGGAACAGCCCGGTAAAATTCGCGTTAATCGCTATGTTATTGCAGCTTTTGAGATCCTTGTCTGATTCATGCTGCAGATGTGGTATTGGCTGGAGTCCTGGAGGACGCCAGAGAGCCAATCCTACTGGCCAATGCCACGTCAGAGAAGAATCTGACACAAGTGTCTTAGGAGCAGTTTACAAAATTCCGATATGTAGTCGCCTTTTAGGCAGTTCTTGAGAAGCTTTCTCTATTCATGCTTAAGACGTGGTACTGGCTGGAGTCCTGGAGGACGCCAGAGAGCTAATCCTACTGGCCAGTGGCATATTCCAAGAGAACTGAGAAAATTCTGAGGAACAGCCCAAGAGTAACAGCTGCAGGGTAATTTTTAGGAACTAACCTAACTTTCTATTCCTACTTCACCAAATGAAAATATTAATAATTTTCATTTTCGATGTTTAGTTCATTATAGTTAGTATAATTTATAAAATAAGTTGTAAAACCTAGTATCCGTTCATAGTGCGTTAGTGCGAAATGAATGATTTGAGTTAATTTATAATTTTATTATTTTATTTCATAAGTAAAGGGCTTGTAGCTGTGATGTGCTTTTTTTCAGATCATATTTTAAGTTTAATATTTCTAAGTGAGTACTGTTTCATAGTCTACTATTTTATATAATTGTTGTACCAATGAATGATTCCACCGAGATTATGACCATGTCTAAAGCATTCTGTCAATTACCTCAGTAGATCCTCAAGAATCTTAGAATTGCTAAGATTTTTAAGGATCGCAGTCTTCACTGTGTGGCATTATTCGTGTATTATTTAATCGAAGATGCCTCTCAGTGTTGACAAGCGATTCTGAATATGTTCATCACATATCATTGAGGAGTTCCAATTAAGTTTCAACAAACACGATAAAAATGGTATTTACAGAATCAGATCGTTGAGGGATAGGTGGCGGAGCCACCAAAATGCCGGCGCGAAGCGCCGGCTCGAGCGAGAAAGTCCCGTGCGGTCCCCGCACCAATCCGCGAAGTGGATGGGGGGGGCGAAGCCCCCCAAATGCCGGCGCGAAGCGCCGGTACGCGGCGCGAAGCGCCGCGCATAAATTGGCCGGAGGCCAATTTTTTTTTTAAATGAAAGGCACTCGCCCTTCCGTCATCGGCTTCTTTCAAACAAGGGTTGTCGCTTGGAAATTGTATTAAATTTTATTTAATTTTTTTTAAGAAGAAAAGGAAGAACAGATAGAAGAACTAAAGGAATATTCAACAGACATACCTGAACTATGCTTGTATTTGTCAAGTTCCAGACCCCCTTTTGAAGAACATTTTTGTACATATAACCGTATTTCTCGATGCTACGTGGTGAACAACCACTTTAAGAAGTCAGGATAAGTTATACTTTTCCCGGATTGTTGTGAGGTCCTGAATTTTCATTTGTTCATAGGTACCAAATGGAATGTTTATGGCTGCATTTCGGTAGCTGTAGTCCGAAATCCGTACATTATTATTTTATTATATTTTAATAATGTTTTCATTTTCCTCTTTTCTTCAAGAAATTCGCCTCATACGGGCATTCCCTTAAAGTTGTCTGTGAATATTTTTTGACGAATGAAGAAAATTCACAAACAATTTTAGGAATTGCTTTTGGTTCGCTTTTTTAAAAGTAAATGTTCATGGCTGTATTTCGGTAGCTGTAGTCCGAAATGCGTACCTTAATATTTTATAATGTTTTCAAATTCCTCTTTTTACGATTTTAATTGAAATCACGGGAAATTTCTGCGCGACATTGTATTTAGTCCTAGTTTCTTTTTCTTTTCTTTTTTTTACCGAAAAAAACCATGGTGCCTGATTTTAAATCGTAGCTATTACGATAGTTATTTTGATGATTTTATAGTGAAAATTAGAATGAAGTAGTCATAAATAATGACGCATCGTCTAAGTGTCGCAGCGATTTGAGCGTTCGTCCTGCCCGCGCGGGTCGGCAGGGCGGTCAAGACATCTTCGCAGTTCCGCGAGCCTCCAATCTGGCGGAGCTGCAACATGCTTACAACCGTGGTCAAACAGTTGTATGTCACGCCTGCCGTAAACGAACTCAAATATAGATGGTTCCACGCGAAAAGGAGCATATTTACCTCGATTGCAACGTTGCAAATGACAGTTAATGCTTCGATTTCAATGAATATTTTTTTTTTGATACGCACAGATTTTCTGAAAAATTTGCAATGATTTCACCAAGGATTTTAATTGAAATCACGGGAAATTTCGTCGCGGCATTATATTTAGTCCTATTTTCCTTTTTTTCTTTTCATCGAGAAAAAACTATGGTCCCTGATTCCAAATCGAAGCTATAACAGGGTTCCCAGCGATCTGGAAAACCTGGAAAACCTGGAAAAGTCAGGGAAAAAAATGGCCTGGAAAACACGGAAAAGTCAGGGAATTTGCTCCAAAAGTCTGGAATTTTTTCAAGTACTGAGAAGAAAAATTTAATAAGTAAACAAATAAAAATAAAAGAATTGTGTGTGTGTTACCAAACCAGCACATATTTTGTCGGCGTTTAGCCGAGGGTAAAACCCTCGTTTCCACCGTCCACCACGAGGAGGAACCGACATCAGACGGCACGCTTCCACCGTCCAACTTACAACTCCCATGGCATACGTTAATTTGAAATTCAAAATTTTGAAGAAATTTTGAAAAAATGGAGAAGAAATTTAAAAGACAAAGGCATGGGGCTCATGCCTTTGTTGTTAGTGAGATTTAATAAGGATAACCTTATTTTTAAATTTTTTTTTTAAATTTAATAATTATTAAAGATCTCATGCCATGAAGAGTTGGGTTGGCGTTCTGGGCGCACCCTCACTCACAACAGTGAACAATTCGCCAATGACCGAATGCAGGGAACTCCTCTACCACCGTGCGATCCAGCAGTGAGACAACAAACTCGTAGCTGGATACTCTCTACAGAGATAGAGATTGCTGAAACTTTGTCCGGCTTGTTCGGCCCAGGAGAACAGAATACCCTGAGCCACGAGACCCCGGGACTCTCGTGAAGTATTCGGCTCGTCCTGCATCAAAACCTACTTCAATCTGCAACATCGCCCCAACCACCAGCCCGTTTGAGAGGTGTCCGACCCTCCGGTTCCGACTTTGCTTGGTCTAAAGTGTCCCGGGGGGGATGACGGCTTTAGACTTAAAGCGCAAGCATCGGCAGATACCGGGGGTTGACCAGTACAGGATTGCCAGGCTTCGATCGGTCACCCCTGCAATTGGTCACTGACGAATCGCGCAAAGTCGGTCACAGATCGGGATTTTCAGACCACTGTGTACCGGTTGATCCTTGCACCTCGCGGTTCAAGGATATGGCCTAACTACTATCAGTGGTCTCTGAAGATCATCGTTCCCCTCATGTTCCTAAGGTTCCGCTTGATCTCTTCCGTAAGCCAGGGATATGGGCTAACAACCAAGGTAATAACGTACCAAGGTTCCGCTTGATCCAAGGCTGCAATGGATATGGCCTAACATCCAAGGTGTAAACAGCCCTGCTGCGCGCGAAGCAGGGCACCGAGGAAGTGGTTGATCCATGCCCGAGCGTATTAGGGATATGGGCTAACAACCAAGGTAATAACGTACCAAGGATGCGCTTGATCCTAAATTGCTCGTTACGATGTGTGAAGAGATATGGGCTAACAACCAGAGGCGAGGGAGGGTGCAGAATCACAACAGTTTGCCGGCGTTTGGCACGGGTCAGAGACCCGCCCCAGGTCCACCACGAGGAGGCTCCGGCACCAGACCCTTTTCTCTCTCTTCTCACGTTTCCTCTCGATTTTCTTCTCACTTTTCTTCTCGCTTTTCCTCTTGCTTTTCTTCTCGCTTTCCTTCTCGCTTTCCTTCTCAATTTCCTTCTCGCTTTCCTTCTCAATTTCCTTCTCGCGCTTTCCTTCTCAATTTCCTTCTCGCTTTCCCTCTCACTGTTTTACTGTGTGCTTTCACTGTTTTATTCTCTTTTATGTTCTCTCTATTCTTCTCTTCTTCTTCTCCCATGTCTCTTCTTTTCTCTCCTCTCTTCTCTCTTTTCTTCCTGTTCTTTCTCTTATCTTCTTCCTCCTCTTTCTATTCTTCTCCCTCTCCTCAAACTTTGATTTTACCCTATACGAAGAGGTACTTTCACGAATGAGCTGTAAATAGTAGTTTTTTTATCGTAGAATATAGTCTATTTGATCCCCCGGGAATCTAGTAGCCAGTAATAGACTTCTGACAGTGCTTCAGAAGACAAACGCATACTCCGTCACCGAGAGAGAATTGACGAAGGAAGTGATTCGGTCACTTCATTCGAAGTTAGGAAAAGTCTCAAAATGGTGCGCAATAGAAAAATGTTGAACACCTTATTTATAATCAAGAATCTCATTCCTAGACAAAAGTCCTGAGGACAGAAGAACTCGCGATCCCAGTGGCGTGGCGTGAATTGCGATTTATCGATTGTTATGCCATTTAAATCCATAGTAAAAAATCGATTATTAAGGTGTTCGCTACGAACACCCTGTTTATCGATCCTTTTCCATAGGTTTAAATGGCCGATAAATCGATAAATCGCAAAGCACGCCACGCCACTCCACGAGCCGTCCATTTTTCATCATTTATTCCGGTAAAAATAACATTGAATCAATAAGAAACTCAATGAAACACAACCACACCGAAACACACTCGTTCATCATATGTATTAACTGATATTAATCAAAATTAATCATTTATTGTCTCAAACTGTGTTTTTTGCTAAGTCCTGACGACGGCTGAGGCCGAAAAGCTTCGACTATTAAGTACCTGAATTTCAAGTTAACGTGAGTTAACAGTTTATTTTAACCCATAGCACTGGCTACCCAACAAACCAAAAATTACACAAAAACTACTACCATAATGTTGTAAATCAACACTTTCAATACAAATTGTCATTGAAAGAGCAAAATTGACCAAAACGGATTATAAATATTAGTCGTAAAACAGTAACCTCAGGCGGAATTTTTTTCGTTTTGCAAAACAACCTCTATTATAGCAATAGGTAGTGAAAGTTTTGGTCGTTCACTTGCCTCGGCACAGTAAAACTAAACTTAAGAGAGCTCATCGTTTCCCGCATGAAAGAACGTAACTTCATTTCAATGTTGCCAAATTTCCCCTTGCAAATTGCATATTAAGTAGGAGGATCTTGAACTTTCCTAACTGGAAATTTCATTGATAATTTTCCCCGAGATTTCATGCAAAATTAAAATAAAAATTACACAGGCACATTTTCATTAATTTGTTTTACAAAGTTGTGCCTGAAAATTGCACAGGCATAACTTTGTAAAATAAATTAATTGTTTGAGTCAATTTGGTGACCTTGGAATGGAGTTACATTCCCTCGTACGGGAGACAAGTTTTACATTTAAACGTCTGGTCAGTTCTACTTATATGTGACAGACGAGTGTTAAATGGACTACATTTTGCAATTAGGAACTAAAATTTCTGGCTCATCCTTAAAAACACTTTTGTGCATCGGGAAACTAATGGCTCATAAGTTATTTCTAAACTGAGTCAGAAATTATAGTTCCCAATTGCAAAATGTGGTCCAAATGAGTCTGGAGGCTATTGGAGCGGAGGAAAACTTATTATTCATGTGGAAGCTACCTTTCGTAACAATATGCCGGGCCCTTTTTACTAGTGACCAGATCTGTAAGAGGAGACCTATCTTTCTGGGGACAAAATTCCTTTACTCAGGAAATTTGATCCTAAATCTAAAAAACTGTCGTGAAGCTTGAAGACAAAAATTCCTAGGTTGTAGAAAAATGTTGTTCATGTGTCCGCAAAAAGTTAAGAACAATTTTCTCCCGGAGGAGAAGCTCTTTTTACACAGATCCACACACAAATAGACTGCATTTTGCAATTGAGCACTAAAATTTTTGTCTCAAGTTTAGAAACAACGTAAGTACCCATCGTATCATATGAACAGAAGTGTTTTTATAGATGAGCCAGAAATTGTAGCTCCGAATTACAAAATTTAGTTCAAATTAAATAACGTTGACTCAGACCGCTCTCGGCGCTCTCTGCTCAATCTTCACCAGATTGAAGGGAAGAAAGAAGTAAAGCAGTCGATAACCTAACAAGGTTTAACAGTTAATTTCCACCACGACGCACTTTTAGACCCCGGCTCGTCAAAAATTCTTCCGAAGACACGAGGCACTCCGGAAATTCATGAATAATCATCCAAAATTGTTACATATTGTTACTTTGCTCTATGATGACCCATGTCTCCAGTAAAAATCTTAGCTTGAGGATACGTCTGGTTTTAGAAATACAGCGTTGACAAGTTTCCATATTTAAGCTTTAAAGATTATCGTATTATCAAGTATCTTACTTTCTGTAAACAACTGTCATTGGATGTTTCATGATATTTTAAGACATTTTATCAACAGTCAGTTTACATTTTTCTAGAAAAATACGTTAATAATAAATAATTTTTTTACGTTAATGCTGTTAATTCTGTTGATACAACGTTGCAAACTTGACATCACAGACCTATTAAAATGCTCATTTTGTTCCGTTTTCGAATTAAAAAACGAACTTATTGACCACCTAAAGGTATGATAATGTGGTTTAGCTGAAATTCTATGATAAGATTATTCTTGTGTAAAAGTTTTACCGCGAGTGTAAGTATAGATTTAACGATACAGCGTAGCAAAGTTTATGTATATAAGCTTTAAAAATGTTTTTATTTTTAAGTTCAGTGTTTGTTTGTTTTTTGTTTTTTTTTTATGAAATAAACCATTTACGTTATCTGCAGATGTAAGATTGATTTGTAGTGATACAGCGTTGCCAAGCTTACAATTTTGAACTCAACGAAATATGATTTTTTTTAAATTTTTTTTCCAGTTCAAGATAAAATCAATGGGTATCATCCCTCATATCAAGCGAAAATATCAAGGTCTGATGTCTGTTCCAAGTGACAATTGGTTTTTGCAATAATACTCTCGCCAAGTTTATTCACAATTCTCTCCAAGCAATAAATAATAGACGATTTTAAAATAAAGATGCTTCCAGTAGTTATTTGATTTTGCTTATTTTTTTATTTACATTGACATTTTTTTCTTTCAATTTTATATGACTTTCTACCGTACATTATTTTTCATTTTTTTTTTATTTTTGTATTTTTATAGTTTTTTATCTTCTTCCTTCAAAATATTTTATTCATGTGATGCTTCAGTATCAGTCCTGTATTGCCTTCAAATCTATAGAAAATGCCTCAACATGATGCCAATTTTAAACTTTCACTCTCCAGAAGTCATATTTAAATAATTTTAAAATTCTCTCTCAAGGAGGCGTCTGGGTTTTTTATACATTAACGCAACAGTGATTTAAATATTCTATTTAGGTTTTAAATTATATTTTATCGTTTCGTTGGTGTATTTATTATTTTTCGTTCATTTAATTTACTTTGCTTTTTTTTTTTTTTTTTTTTTTTTTTTTTTAATTTCTTTAATATTTTCAAAATCTTCCATTCTTACGTTCAACATACTCAGTTTTTTAAGGCATAATGAATGTATCGTCTATATCAAGATTTATTTCTACTAAAAAAAACCCAAACGCCTCCATATTCTATGTTAGTTTCTTCATTACACCTAAAAAAGGTTGAATTTGCAACTAAGTCTAGGCAGAATATTTCAGATCTTGAAAGCAACGCTGATGCTGAATCATCCATTGTATTCCAAAAATCCTCTGGAATTACATTTTAAAGTAAAATAACTATTGGAAGTATCCTTACTAATTGGAAGTACCTTTGACTAATTTTATACAATCGAATGTTAAAAGAAAAGCAGATAAAATTTGCAACGATGTTATTTTAATGCAATTGTCACCGAGGATCAACATAAAGCCTCCACATTTCGCTTCACACTATTAACCATTAACTCATATTGTATCTTGTCTCCAATACAATAACAAGAAAAAGTAGACATTTTCATAGACGAAAGATGTAGACTTTGCAACGCTGTATTGCCCAAAATTATCGTATACTGATTAAATCTATGCTATATGTCTAAACTTAGCAACGCTGCATTGCCTAAAATTATCGTATACTGATATAAATTTTACTATGAGTCTGCGAGTATCTCTAATTGTATATTTTATGTCTCAAATACTGCTACAATATACAAAACTATAAAAAATGGGTATTTTTAAAGGGCAAGAATGTAATTTTTGCAACGTTGTACTGCTATTAACGGCTCATCCACAATTTGAAACTTTTACTACGGATTTACTTATAATTTTTCAGTTACGCGTCATGTTTACTTGAAACTTACATTACTTGTTACTTACATTACTTTAAAATTGGCTTTTGGAAGAAATTCTTCAAAAATATGAAGATTTTTAAGACTCAAACATGCAAACTTTGCAACGCTGTAGCTCCAAAACCAATGGAGTGGCGTGAATTGCGATATATCGATTGTCATGCCATTTAAACCTATGAAAAAGGATCGATAGACAGGGTGTTCGCAGCGAACACCTTAATAATCGATTCTTTACCATAGCTTTAAATGGCATGAGAATCGATACATCGCAATTCACGCCACGCCACTGTCCAAAACCAAACTTACCCTCAAGCTAAAATTTTTACCGGAGGCTTGTCTCATCATAAGGTTTCATTTCGGTCACGTACGAATGAAATCCCCGGGTTTCAAAAAAGGTCGCTCCTCTGACATAAGGACGTATTTCACTTTTCACATGAACCCCAGAAAGCATGGATTTGAATGTGACCCAGGGCTCACGAGGAAATTGAGATTCGCCCTTTCGTCAGAGGAGCGACGAAACGGGGCCACTCATTGGGAGGCTTTTTAATCTATTTTCCTCCCTCAATTGGACTGCATTTTGCAATTTGGAACTATAAATCCTGGCCCGGTTTAAAAAAAATGCATATGCCATTAGTATCCCTATGCACATAAGTGTTTTTTTCAGATGAGCCAGAATTTATAGTTCCAAATTGCAAAATGCAGTCCAATTCGTCGTTACCTTCCACGAAAGAACATAACTACATTTTCATTGTTGCCAGATTTCGCCTCGTAAATTTGAATTTGTAAAGGAAAATGTTAGGTATTAATTGTACATTTCACTGATTTTTCCGCTAATCTCATGAAAAACGAAAATAAATTTTGGATAAAGCTTTCGCTTTCTCGTGTTTGTGAAAAATTGAATTCTTTGAATCAATTTGACAACCTTGGAATGGAGTTACGTTTCGTCGTCCGGGAAATGAAAAAAAATGAAGCTGAATCCTGTCGTAGCGAATTCAGTGAATAGTTTATTCTGCAGAATCTTGGAAAAATTAGACAGTTTCAAGGCATTATGTTCCGTAGTTCTGCAGTATTACAAAAACAGAACATCAGGAAAAACTGGACCGCGTTAAACAGAAAGGAACCAAGCCACATCAGCTATTGCCAAATTTATAAAAATATTTGGAATTTGATTTTTTACGAGAGAACGTTTGTGCGGATTCCTTTGAAAATTTTAAGGAATTTGCTTTGTATTATGGAGAAAATTCATAGAAATTTGCACATAAATCCGCACAACTGTTTCATGTAAAAATTAAATTGCCCGATAAAATTTGGCAATAGCTGATGTGCTTGGTTCCTTTCTGTTTAACGCGGTACAACTAGGCACCATCAAATGCAGTTAAGTTGATTCTACCTAAAATCGCCTAATGATGACAGCGGCGATGATCAGCGTTTAGGAAGAATGAGGGGCTTGTAGGACAAAGCGCGCAAGTGCAGTTTTTGCTACCTCGAGAAATATGTGTTTAAAGTCTCGAAATTACATGGAACCTTACGGCGGAATGAAAGTTCAAACTGACTTTTTGAAACTTAAAAATTGAAATTTGAGACGGAATTTTTCACAAAATATGCACTAAGACTACAAGTACTACATTACTTTTATAAGACACACTACTTTTTTTATAGTTTTACTTGAAATCATTAAAATCTCAACTTTTTCAAAAACTGCATTTACGCGCCTTGTCCTCCAAGCCCCTCAAATATTTTAGCAGCCCATTTCAAAAATTGAAATTATTGACGGTAATCGATTCATAAGAAGTTGAGGTGATTCGATGGACTTAATTTTATGTGTCAGAGCGACGTGCGATATATTGCATCGATTTGTTCGATAATTTGAGCTACTTGGCATTTGTT